>NC_046220.1:57672765-57973640 GCF_011004875.1 Balearica regulorum gibbericeps | reverse complement strand
CTGGACATTAGTATAACATGCATTGTCCCTCTGACTGTTGCAGAAAGAATTTTTGGAGGTATTTAATCAAGTCCAACAGAGTAAGTGTGAAAATCGTGGGTTTACAACTTGATTTTTAGTTCTCTGCTGCTTCTCTCACACTTCAGGTTCCCAAACTGGTTTACAAAACCATCGTAAATGGCCACAGCAAGCAATTCCTAACTGATGGGTAGCTCACATTACACTCAGGACATGAAATGCCTCCTTGGGAAACAGTCAGCCTTGGAGCACACACCAGCACAATTCTTTTCCCCTACCAAAGGATGTCAGGAACTGCTTTTGCATCAAAAGATTCCCTGTCAGAAGCCGCACAGCTGCCTTCTGGCCTTCACAGAAAAATACTTGACTGCCACTACATTGCACAGTGATTGTCACATGTCCCAAATGATAAACACTGATTTGTAATGGGCAAAGGTTTATCTGACCCCTCAGCTAATGGTGAGTGAGATACAGGGACAGTCTCTTTCCTCCTGTGGAGAAGGAGTAAGTTCCTTTACTAGAAAAAGTAGTGCAATTATAAGACTTAAGGGCTTAATGAAACTGTCGTACATTTTTATGATTAGCAACTCTGACGGTCCGTTTTAAGTACAGAAAATGTGGAAATGTTTTCTTTTCCCTGCCACATGCCATCCCTTGCATATCCACAAGTCTTACAGCTCGGTTAAAGGTTTGCATATGGAAAAGACTCAGACCCTGGGAGACAGCACAAGGTCTGAAGACAGAAATTTATTAGGGATTGGTCTAATCCAGACCTTGGATCTTGGAGCAAGTGTGAAATACATGTGAGGCATGCATCTCACGTGTGAAACATGAGACTGGCAAGGGAGATGTGCCCGTTGGAGAGTGCTGTGTGCTCTGGAAGGAGAGAAAGAAGTAGATATGAAAGGTAATGTGGCACATAAAATGCAGTGCACCCAGGTAGGAGAGCAGCTGCTTATAACCAGCGTTGCGTCCCAGTGCCACAGACGCAGCCCAGCCGCATGGGGATCACCGTTACCATCCACTCCAACAGGCCCCAGGTACACGGCTGCAGGAGGGGCTCTGCAACTGCACACAGACCCATGCCTTGCTCACCTCCGCCACCGCAGACACCCTGGGCAGAGGGTCGGGATGGGCACACCCCAAGTGCTAACCCATGGCAGTGCCATGTGCCCCAGAGCCCAGAGTAAGTGCAGAGCTGCTGCTTGCTTTGCCATTACATGAAATGCCAGGCTCTGAGGTGAAATCTGGGACCGTGCCAGTGCAGTGCCCCCCACATTTGGCTCCAATTATCCGCTCGGCAGGCAAAAAACCCCTCCAGGTGGAGAGCCTGACTGACACGGCCATGTTGAGTGGAAATATGGAGATACTGGGTTAGCAAGGCAGTGATGCGCAGTCTGCCAGCTGAATGCTGAGACAGCCTCCGGAGAAACCCGGTCACGGAGAGGAGTGGAGAGAAGTGGAGTGGAGGACCCACCATCTATCTCCCCCCACATCCCATGGTCTGGAGGTATCCCACACCGACAGCTGAACACTGCAGGAGTTGAAGGGCAGGGGGAGTGACGTGGTTTAGGCCCAACCGGCAGCTGAGCACCACGTGGCCGCTCGCTCACCCCTCCCCCGGCGGGATGGGGAGGAGAACGGAAAAACGACGGCAAAGCCTCGAGGGTTGGGATAAGGGCAGTTTACTGGGACAGCAAGGGAGAGGGAAACAATCAACAACAGTGCTGATAACAAATACTAACAATGGGTGATAACAGAGAACGATTTACCGATCCAACGACCGACCAACCGACCAGACACTCAGCCTGTCCCACCGCGCCAAAACTGTGCCGCCCCCCCACTGCCCAACTAGCCCCCTTTTATGGTGAGCATGACGTCACATGGTATGGAATAGCCCCCGGCCAGCTTGGGTCACCTGTCCTGGCTCCTTGTGAAATTAACTCTGTCCTTGCCAGAACCAGGACAGGGAGCCAACACCACAGCCAGAGCACGGGGGTGATGGATGAAGCTCCTTCACAGAAACAAGCTTTTTCACGAGTAGGTGAGAATTGTGCTATTAACACTTACTGAGTTGTACAGACTATATTACTGTTCTGCACTGGGGGGGGGGCGTATGTCCCTTGTTACTCCTTGTTCTGGGAGTGAGTACTCTGAAAGGAGAATCTTGGGTAGATAGCTGGGGTAAGTGAGAAATTAGCAGTTCTTCTGTTACAGGAGTACATCATCCCCCACAACATTCTTCTCTCTAAATTGCAGAGATATAGATTTGATGGGTTGACTGTTTGGTGGATGAGGAATTGGTTGAATCGTCGCATCCAGAGAGTAGTGGTCAATGGCTCAATGTCTGGATGGAGAACAATCATAGAATCATAGAATCATGGAATTGTTTAAGTTTGAAAAGACCTGTAAGATCATCACAACCAACCATTAACCTAGAATTGCTAAGTCCTCCACTAAACCATGTCCCTAAGCACCACATCTACTTATCTTTTAAATACCTCCAGGAATGGTGACTCAACCACTTCCCTAGGCAACCTGTTCAACGTTTAATAACCCTTTTGGTGAAGACATTTTTCCTAATATCCAATCTAAACCTCCCCTGGCACAACGTGAGGCCATTTCGTCTTGTCCTATTGCTTGTTACTTGGGAGAAGACACCAACACCCACCTGGTTACAGCCTCCCTTCAGGTAGTTGTAGGGAATGAGAAGGTCTCCCCTCAGCCTCCTTTTCTCCAGGCTAAACAACCCCAATTACCTCAGCCGCTCCTCATATGATTTGTGCTCCAGACCCTTCATCAGCTTTGCTGCCTTTCTTTGGACACGCTCCAGCACGTCAATGTCTGTCTTGTAGTGAGGGGCCCAACACTGAACACAGTTCTCGAGGTGTGGCCTCACCAGTGCTGAGTACAGGGGAACGATCACTTCCCTGGTCATGGTGGCCACACTATTTCTGATACAACAGCCAGGAGGCTGTTGGCCTTCTTGGCCACCTGGGCACACTGCTGGTTCATATTCAGCCAGCTGTCAAGCAACACCCCCAGGTCCTTTTCCACCAGGCAGCTTTCCAGCCACTCTTCCCCAAGCCTGTAGTGTTGCATGGGGTTGTTGTGACCCAAGTGCAGGACCTGGCACTGAACCTTGCTGAACCTCATACAGTTGGCCTTGGCCAATCAATCCAGCCTGTCCAGATCCCTCTGCAGAGCCTTCCCACCCTCCAGCAGATCAACAATCCCACAAAACTTGGTGTCATCTGCAAACTTAGGGTGCACTTGATCCCCTCTTCCAGATCATTGATAAAGATATTAAAGAGAACTGGCCCCAGTACTGAGCCCTGGGGAACACCGCTTGTGACCAGCCCCCAACTGGATTTAACTCCATTCACCACAACTCTTTGGGCCCAGCCATCCAGACAGTTTTTTACCCAGCAAAGCGTACACCTGCCCAAGCTGTCAGCAGCCAGTTTCTCCAGGATAATGCTGTGGGAAATGGTGTCAAAGGCTTTACTGAAGTCCAGGCAGACAACATCCACAGCCTTTCCCTCACCCACTAAGCGGGTCACGTTGTCATAGAAGATCAGTTTGGTCAAGCAGGACTTGCCTTTCATAAACCCATGCTGATTGGGCCTGATTGCCCCGTTGTCCTGTATGTGCTGCATGATGGCACTCAAGATGATCTGCTCCATAACCTTACCCTCCACCAAGGTCAGACTGACAGTCCTGTAGTTGCCCGGATCCTCCTTCTGGAGGATCCTTCTTTTTGTAGGTGGGTGTCACATTTGGTAATCTCCAGTCAACTGGGACCTCCCCGGTTAGCCAGGACTGCTGATACATGATGAAGTGGTTTGGTGACCTCTTCTCCCTCAGTACCCTGAGGTGGATCCCACCCGTCCCCATAGACTTGTGTGTGTCTATGTGTCTAACAGGTCTCCAACCATTTCCCCTTGGATTACAGGGGTTTCATTCTTCTCCCTGTCCCTGTCTTCCACCTCAGGGGGCTAGGTACTCCAAGAACAACTGGTCTTACTGCTAAAGACTGAGGCAAAGAAGGCATTAAGTACCTCAGCCTTCTCCTCATCCTTTGTCATGATGTTTTTCCGCACAACCAATAAAGGATGGAGATTCTCCTGAGCCCTCCTTTTGTTGTTAATGTATGTATAGAAACATTTCTTATTGTCTGTAATGGCAGTAGCCAGATTAATTTCTAGTTGGGCTCTGGCCCTTCTAATTTTCTCCATGCACAGCCTAAGGACATCCTTATAGTTCTCCTGAGTTGCCTGCCCCTTCTTCCAAAGGCCATAAAGTCTCCTTTTTTTTTCCCTGAGTTCTAGCCAAAGCTCTCTGTTCAGCCAGGGTGGTCGTCTTCCCCACTGGCTCATCTTTTGGCACATGGGCATGGCCTGCTGCTGTGCCTTTAAGACAAGTGATGTCCTTCAGGGATCTGTATTGGGACCAGTGTTGTTTAATATCTTCATCAATGACATAGACAGTGGGATTGAGTGCACCCTCAGCAAGTTTGCAGTTGACACACCTGAGGGATGGGATGCCATCCAGAGGGACTGGGACAAGCTCAAGAAGTGGGCTCATGTGAATTTCATGAGGTTCAACAAGGCCAAGTGCAAGTCCTGCACATTTGTCAGGGCAATCCCCAGTATCAATACAGGCTGGGGGATGAAGGGATAAGAGCAGCCCTGCTGAGAAGGACTTGGGGGTACTGGTGGATGAAAAGCTGGACATGACTCGGCAGCATGCACTCACAACCCAGAAAGCCAACTGTGTCCTGGGCTGCATCAAAAGAAATGTGACCAGCAGGTCGAGGGAGGTGATCCTGCCCCTCTACTCCGCTTTCGTGAGACCCCACCTGGAGTACTGCCTCCTGCTCTGGGGCCCCCAACATAACAAGGACATGGAGCTGTTGGACTGAGTCCAGAGGAGGGCCATGAAGCTGATGAGAGGGCTGGAGCACCTCTCCTGTGAAGACAGGCTGAGAGAGTTGGAGTTGTTCAGCCTGGAGAAGAGAAGGCTCCGGGGAGACCTTATTGTGGCCTTTCAAAACTTAAAGGGGGATTATAAAAAAGATAGAGAGACACTTTTTAGCAGGACCTGTACCAGTAGGAGAAGGGGTAATGTTTTTAAACTAAAAGAGGGTAGATTTAGATGAGATATACACATTTTTAATGATGAGAGTGGTGAAACACTGCAAGAGGTTGCCCAGAGAGGTGGTAGATGCCCCATCCCTGGAAACATTTAAGGCCAAGTTGAATGGGGTTCTGGGCAACCTGATCTAGTTGAAGATGTCCCTGCTCACTGCAGGAAGGTTGGACTAGCTGACCTCTAAGGGTCCCTTCCAACCCAACTATTCTATGATTCCATGATTCTGATTCTAAAGACGAATTGCACATGATTAAACCTACAAATACACTACAAATAGCCCCACTCTTGCCTAGTGGTTAATATTATCCATTAATATTCATCAGTATAAGCTACTTGCTCCTGCTATAAAACCTGTGACACAAGTAATCAAACAAAAAGAGCAATGGGGTATTATAGAAAAAAAAAAAAATCACCATTTAACAGCTTAGGATGGCCTCTATTGATTATCAGGGTTGATATAAAAAAGCTGGCCTTTCCAGCTGTTGCAGCATCGTAGATGTAGTCAATACAATTAATTTATGTGCTTTCCCATGGGTGGAAGTGCCAGGTATAAAACACATGACCTTTGTGATCATGATACAAGAGCAAGATAAATAAAAGTATGCTTTTACCTGGGGTGCAATATAATACACCGATAGCCACCTGTCCCAAGGTTTTGAACACAGCCCCACCATTGCCTTTACCGTGTTGGCTAAACAACTGGAATCCACCATCCTCCCACTTGAAGTATCTTTCTCAATATAGAGTTGATATCTTCATCAGAGGTCCAGATACGGAAATAGTTCGCCAAACTGTTTTTAGGTACTTGATGGACTGGAGGGCAGAAAACTGACAGGATCTGTTTCAGCAGAGACACAAGATATTCTGGCACCTTCTGATATAAAAAAATGGGGGTGGGCTTTACCCAGGTCCTGCAGGTTTTGGAGTCACACATGCCAGGTGACTGTATTCCTGTGAGACCCTTGCACAATTTGCTGAAGAACAATGCGGTGTGGAATTGGGAACAAAAACAAGTTGGGAAATATCTAGTGCTTTAGAAGATGACATTTTTACTTACTGATCTACAGGGCCTGTCCTCTCAATCACCCCTTTACACTACAGAATATCAACAGGGATGATGGCAACAAGAAGAGCAAGGTGAAAATGATTGCCCTAATACTGCTGGCTGTAAATCCTGCCTGGGCTCCCTCTGGGAAAGTGCTGCAGGTGGCACAGGCAGGGCTGCTGCCCCAGACCCGTCACTGGAGGAAGGGGAATCAAGCTCTGTGCACCCTCTCCTGATGATTTTAACCAGTGAGCCATTTCCCCTGGGGCAGCACAAAAAAATGTAGCCGTGTAGGGGAAACACTGGGAAAAGATTGGGGCTGTAGTGCAATGTGGGAACATGTCCATAGGACAGGTACATGCCCACAAAAAAGAAAAAAACAATTAAAACCTTCAGAAAAGCTGTATCAGATGGTCAATGGTTTGCCTGGAGTCTACGGTGGGGCAGCATGGCTAGGAAGGGGCTACATAAATGGCTTGGAGGCACTGGTGGTTACGGTTTATTTTGTTGGGCCGTGAGCAGAGGGTGGCCTGTGACAAAAACTCTGGCTGAGCAAACTGCCAAGCAACAGTACAGTACATGCTAAAAGGACAAGAGCTGGCCAGTCTCAGGGAAGGTAAACTACTATGGAAAACTTATATTGGAAAAAAACTTAAAGTTTAAAAAAACTTATATTGGAAAACTTAAAGTGAACACAGAAAGGCTGGAAATGCACCCTCACAGGAGCAGGAACAGGGGCATGGGGGATGCACACCCCACTCAGCTGCCAGTCTGCTGCTTCTCCCCAAACCCAAGAAACACCTCTGTCAACAGGTCACGGTTTAAGAATAAAGAAACACAAACCTGGTGTGGCTGGGATGGAGTGCATGCATTTTCCACCTGTGGTGGAAAGAGGACAACAGCAGGAGAGACTCTAGTCCCACCTCCCAGTGGCACGCCCAAGACCTTCAAGTTTTATGCCCAAGTTTTCTTCTCTTGCAGGAGAATGTGGAGTTACCTTGCCATTGTGGGAACATTGGTGCTTGGGGCGTAGACCCAAAACCAGTCTCTGGTGGGTTCACCTTGCCCTTGGAGCAGCTAAGGTATTGAAGATAACCACTACCCAACTTCACAGCCACAGTTAGACTCTGCTCTCCTACTGGTGTGTGGCAACATGTCTGTGGTAACGAGACATGATAAATTTTGGACCTGGAAGCATTTGCCATTGTAATGTGATGTGGTTTTGACCAGACCACCAAAAAGGTTGTCTCTCACATGACTGAGCTGGAGATACCTTATTTTGTACCATTTAACACCTCAGTAGTGATTGGAGTAATCTTCAATATGCTATATAACTCTCTCAAACTAAGCAACAAGGTTACTTAACATCTGTCTGAAATAATTGGAAAATGCTTAAGGGAAAGAGAAATAAAAATTATATATAGTAGTATTACACTGATTCAGTTAACAAGGAAGAAACAACCCTTATTCAGCATCATTGATATGATATTTTTAAAGGCTGATTACTGAAAGCTACCAATGTACTATGACTGATGTTATACCTATGCTAATAATCATTGTATTGTTATTTGTAGTAACTTTATCATTGGTTTGTTATCTTAAAACTCAAATAGTACGTGTGAATAAAATATTAATTCAAGTTAAATCACACACCAAGCTATTATAAATTGCCATGTTTTCCATTATACACATGCTCACTCTCACAGTGCACAGGCAAGAGGGCTGGTCATTCACACAACAAATTAATGAATGAAGCTCACAGTGCAACAGTGGTTAACAATGGTTGGTCTGAGCCAAGGGAGTGATCAAGGGATCAGTGACCTCCTGCAATAGGAGAAGGGCCAGGCAAGGGGCAGGCAGGGGCTGGGCAGGGCCTCCGTGCTCAGGAAGCTTGGGGAGGAGTGGATGAGTGACTGGCCACGGCTGTAGCAAAGGAAGGTGAACTTGGCTTTACGCAAAGGACCTGGAGGGAGATCCTGAGTCTCGATAAACAGCTGATGGAGACTGCTGGACTTGGACAAATAGTTCATCTTGTTTCTAAACCTACATCTTCTGAAAAGGATGTTGTCAAAGTACATGGAAAATCTTACCCACCAAGGAGGTATGTTTCATCTGCAAGCATACATTAGCACTGGACTTCCATTAACCTGCCAGGCAATTAGCACAAGCAAGAACAGTAAGATCACTGGGACTTTCCACTGTGCTTGAAGATTGGAAGCATTTGTCTATATGTTAGACCAATATTTATGAACAAATGGCAAGACTTTTACTCATTTCTTAACAAGCAATACATTTCCTAATCTGCTTGATGCTTGATCTGTTACAGATCAGTTCTTTTCCCAACATTTCCATGGACGTCCATGGATGCAGGACTTAGACCAAGCTGCACTGGAGCCCTGACATCTCTCTGAAGCTGGTGGCCCTAACCGAACTCGGACTCCCTCTTTGCTCCGTTTGCCCGTCACATGTCCATGGCTGGAAGAACGGAAGGACCACGTGTAGGGCATTGGGGTGGGAGTGTAACCATGTCATCCTGCAGAATGAGACTGCCACCACCGGTAACAGGCCATAAGCTTTGTACTGAGAGCGCAGGGGCTCAGGGCTGAGGTTTGTCAGGTCTGCTCTGGCTGACCTTTTCTTGATCCACCTGCAGCTTGGTGTTGTTTGGGTTTCCTGTGGCAGCAGTTTCTCTAACCGACCAGGTGGCTATCGCTAATTTGTTTTACTTTTTTACCCTTGTATGTTACAACCATAGCTTTTCATAGCTAGCAGTAACAAGCCACCATTCCATGCAGAATGAGATATTTATGGCTGTAATGTAGTGATGCAGCATAAAGAAACACATGTCTGATACAGTATCTGTAGCGTTGAGAAGTGGATACAAGGTTGTGGTGTAGAGGCATGTGGTGATAAGATGGTGCACAGGCCTAGCACTGGAGACCCCATAACGATTCACACATGGTTGATTAAAACAATGCAGGCCTGAACCTGGATAAACCTGGGTTTAAGGGTAAAATAAAGAGAACAAATGCATGGTATCTAACATTCATAAATGTATATAGCAAATTGGGACGCAATGTGGAGCTGCAGAGCAGTGAAGGAAGAGCAGAGCATGGGAGCAAACAGAAAAATGATGCTCAGGTGGATCTGAGAGGGAGGACGAACAAACAATGAATGCTGCTCAGGCCAGCACTCCCAGCAGCACAGGATGTCCCTGGGATGGAGGTATGGATGCTGCCACTGCAGGCTCTGCAGGGTGGCCAGTCTGATGAGGGTGGTGGAGCAGCAGGGTGGCTCATGGGGACAGTGGGCAGCTGGGACTTCAGCCTGACCTGTCCCGTCACATCCGGTCACATCCCACCCTTGGGGGACAGGATGGGACATGGACAACCAGCCCCCTGCCACCACCTCACCCTGGTGCAGCAGAAGAGAGGTTGTTACACTTCAGGATTAGAAAGTAAGAATCTAGTGAAAATCCAGCAAATTCTGAACTGCTTATATTTTAAAGAACATCATAAAACAGAAAATTTAAACCTCATCCATCTGACTGGGTAATTCCTGAAAATTAAACATCACAGGTGATATAAACAAATGGCATGATGGTTAGGGCAAGGAGGGAGATAATTTCTGTGATTTATTTTCGAGTTTAACAGCCTATAAAAACATGTTGAAAGTAGATACAGTAGAGAAAATGCTGTTTTGGAGAAGTGATTTCTGCAGACGTCTGATGTTTGTGAGGGCACAGAGGTGACCAAATCATTGCAATTTACCTCTAGGAGAGAAACTCCTTCGCTGCCTCTGCTAGGAAGAAAATGCATGGGTTTTGTTGATAAGATTGATGCCGAGTGCATTCCTAGCGCTTAGCGTGTCTTGGAGGCGAGAAGTGAAGCATTGCTATCTGGGGAGTTTTTTTGGCTGGGAAGCGGGCCCAGAGGTGGATAGCTGCCCCACAGCCATGACAGCCGCCATTTCCTCATGAGAAGGTGCAGGTCACTCCCTGCTGTGCCCCTCTTGGGACCTGTATGGGCAGAAATGCTAATGTTTTTCCTCGCCAGGCCCCTCCTCGCCCCCCATGCCCCTCAGCATCCCTCAGCTGCCCTGCCGTCCATGCCACCCCCCACCCCAGGACAGGGCTGAGTGGTGCCCACCTGCTCCCTCCGGCCTCCCACACCACCTCACTTGGAGTTTCAGTTCCTTGGAGAAGGGCATCTTTGATGTTACATAAATACCAAAAGCATCCAGCAATCAGTTCGCTAAGGGCAGCTTTTACTGGAGCTTTTCCTTCTCTTTTCATTCTGGCATAAGAACAAGACTTGGCACTCCAGGCTGGATGTGTAAGAACAGACCAGAAAGTCAGTCAAATAAGTATCAAAGAAAACAGCAATCTTCTTGGGAAAAGAGGATAAAGATCCAGCCCTTGGCTGTGTTACCAGTGTCGTTATATAGACAGAGACAGACAGTTATATAGAACAGAATAGAGGAGGACAAGGGAGAGGGGAGAGGAGAGGAGAGGAGAGGAGAGGAGAGGAGAGGAGAGGAGAGGAGAGGAGAGGAGAGGAGAGGAGAGGAGAGGAGAGGAGAGGAGAGGAGAGGAGAGGGGAGGGGAGGGGAGGGGAGGGGAGGGGAGAGGGGAGGGGAGGGGAGGGGAGGGGAGGGGAGGGGAGGGGAGGGGAGGGGAGGGGAGGGGAGGGGAGGGGAGGGGAGGGGAGGGGAGGGGAGGGGAGGGGAGGGGAGGGGAGGGGAGGGGAGGGGAGGGGAGGGGAGGGGAGGGGAGGGGAGGGGAGGGGAGGGGAGGGGAGGGGAGAGGGGAGGGGAGGGGAGGGGAGGGGAGGGGGCGAGGCTGTGCACACTGACTAAAGCTTCTCTGACATTACCTCTGTGAGCAGTGCTGGGAAAGTCCTACAGAGGAAGAATGAGTAACAGCAAGATGAGATATACAGAAGATTCCCAGCTGCAGAGGTGCCCCATTAACAGCAACAAGAAAACCCCAGAATATTGACAGTCATCGTGGGAATTTTGGTGAGCAAATCTAACAAATAAGCATCTAAACTATGACAGTAAGAAAGACATCTGTGGCTTGTTCCCTTATGACTCATGGTTGAAGCTCTTGTTAAATCTCTGAACATGTTTTTCAACTGGAAAATGATCAGTTGAGCACTTCAGAGATTGACGTTTCTAAAGATAGCAGAGTTCTTCAATTATATGAGGCATTTATAAGGTAAAAGCTATTTGATCACTTTCTCTATGAAGAATGGAAGTATAAGCAGCAACAAATGTATTACCCACAATTTTGCATTTACATGATATTCATCACTCAATCTGTAACACTGACGGCAATCATTGCACTAATTTTCATCCAGGACTAAATGTCATTTACGCAATCCAAAATGTACCAGTGTGAGAATATGTATTAGTTTTCAAAATTAAAGATGCAAATGCTAAGGGAACCTGTCACAATGTCACTCAACAATATACCCATCTCACTCAAATGGCAGCAATGCCCTGCTAAACAGAAAGCAACATTTTAAGAAGCCTTTTCTTTCTTTTTACCTTGCTTTAGTTTACAGAAATAGTTAATTTCTGGAAATTTCTTCAATGTTAGGTATGTGACAAGTAACACACCTCTAATACCGAAAACAAAGTTCTGCTTATCATAGAATCATAGAATGGTTTTGTCACCGAAATTTGGGAATAAAAGAAAACTCCTTAACACCAATTTAGCATTAAGAAGCAGGCATTTCCTTTTATTGCAGCGCTGGGTGTCAGGAGGATAGTTCCTCTATCAGGCACACCTAACTGTTGTTCTCTTGTCATACTTATACATGCGTATTACAAAGATTACAAAGTAGTACACTCCCCACTACAATAACTAGTTCATATTTCTTTGCCTAGGATGCAAACTAGAACGCATGCTCAGTTCCTTTCTCCGCCTCTATCTTTTGAGTAGGTGGTATAATTTGGGTAGGGGGCTTATGGGTCGGTGGTCGAGGGGACCCTGGCCCAAGATACTTTTCCCCTAGTTTCTCAGTACCTTGGTCCTGGTAATTGTTTGCTATACACCTCAGGAATACAAGGATGCTCCTGGAGGCAATTAGTGGCCTCCCTTTCTGGAAAGTACATATATAAGGACCTTGAAGTGTCTTGTAGCTCCCCCTTTTTCTCATGATGTGTAGCAGGTGCTCATTCTAAGAATTGTTAGCCTTCTACCTAAAGTAACAATGAATAGTTTCTTACCACATGTAATACAAGTAGACCTTTGTTACAGGCCTTTTTGGCTACAGTTTGGGTTGGAAGGGACCTTAAAGACCATGTCGTTCCAACCCCGCTGCCATGGGCAGGGACACCCTCCACTAGACCAGGTTGCCCAAAGCCCCAACCTGGCCTTGAACACTTCCAGGGATGTGGCTGCCACAACTTCTCTGGGCAATAACATATCAGCAAGCATCCATATAGCGTTGTAGCTAAGAGTCCATTCTTCAGAATATCTGCTGCATATCCTAGAATTATGTTTTGAAACATTTTTAATTCCACCTTATCTTCTTGCATTCACTCATTTTGCATTCACTCAGCTATAGCTGGTATATCCCTCTACAGCTAAGAGGTGAACGGCGACTACTAGAGAAGGTACAGGGCAAGAAGTTCAACTCTAAACTGTAGAAGTAATGAGCACAGATACAAAAGCTCCAAAAGAAGTATACAAGGCAGCACCCAAACACAGTGTCAACTCACCCAGGGCAGTCTAGACAAAACATTGAAATGCCCCAGCCCCGCAAATCCTGAACTGGCAGGGTCATGGCCTAGTAGATCTGAGGTCACCTACATTTTTTAAGACTTTGGCTATGTGACTGAATGCTGCATTCATAGTTATGCAGATAGTATATATTCCATGTGGTATTGAGCCTCTGCTATCTACGTACTTTTAGTTTAATTTACACAACAGGTTTAGCAATACCTGGGATGGATGTATACATTTAAAAAAACCACAAAACAAGTGGAAATATATGGAAAACAGTTTAATATTAAACACTAAATACTTTTCACTGTGATTACATTGTTGGCAGTAATCACTGTTGCTTTACTTCCAGTAGCAAAAGAATTAGCTGAGAAAAGCACTAGGCTTCAAATATGTTTACCATATTCCTACCGTAATACTTTAAGTACAGTACAAACACCAGCCTTTTGTCTATCTGCATTTCTGCAGATATAACTCAAGACAAATCCAAAATGGAAGAATTGTTTGTGTTTTATTCTAGACCGTAAAAGCTAATCTTTAAACAGTAGGTCAGCCGGGATTCTCAGGAAGACTTCAGGGTTTAACTGTTGTGTAAACTGCAAGAGGAAAAATAAACTATAATAAAATACTCCTGCATGTCAGTCAATCTTTTCTGTCATAAAAACCTTGCAAGGTTAAGCACAGACATTTCATCTTTTCTGTAGTTTGATGTCAACTGTTTCCTTGTCTCTCTATCACAGTGGCTATGAATACTTCTTTGATGGTCTCCTTATCCAAGTTCCTGCCTGTAAAGAGAAATAAATTAGCTAATTATATTTTACAGTGTATTACAAAAAATGCATGCAAGTAGCAACCTGCAAGTCTTCTCAGCAAGGAAAACGTTTATTACACCAGTGAGTGAAAACAGAGCAGTATTAAACTGAAGCTGCAGGTAACAAGATAACCTTAGATTTTACAGGCAACAACAGACTTCAAGCTGTACAAGTAAGGCAAAGGAGGAAAAATTTGGGGTTTCTGGTCATAAAAACTTTGCAAAACAGACAGTAACAAGTAGGAAATAGAAATTTACAAGCTCCTCATCACAAGCTTTTCAGAAACAAAACAGATTTTATACATTTTAATGCTATAATCACTTTCCTTACAGCTACTGAATATTTGATCAAACATTCAAACCATTCCCATCACGATATTTATAATTATGGATTTTAAAAATAACATTAAATATGCCAACATAATTTATGAATACTTAATTTTATTTTGGTTTGGTTTGGTTTATTTCAATGTCACTAAAATGGATATTGTAGATTCCTCTCAGCTGGAATATAAAACTGCAGGAGGTGTTGATGGATAAACCTTTGACTGAAGGTTACGCTGAACATACTCACTGCTACTATTCTAGACTATTTAGGCTGGTTGCTTTCCACTGGACAAGTCAGAGGACTGCTTGATGAAAGAACAGCTTCTTGAAGTCAAACAAGGAGATACGTAATTTCCTCTTACCTATTAGCACCAGTCTATTGGTTCTCTTTTCATCTTCTTTCCAGGCTACTGCAGTCTCTTCCAGATCATAGAGCTCATGGACACCTTGGACTATGACCTGATGAGATTTGCCTTGAATAGATACCAGTCCCTTATCAGAAAAATAACTGTTAGGATACATAAACAAACCTTTAAACATGAAATAAGAGGGGAAAAAACTGAAACTAAGCCAAGCAGGGAAAAATAATTCTGGCAACTATGTACTAGTTAGTCAAAATAACCATGTAGTATGATCACTTCTACTTATAACATCCATTCTCACATCTCCTTATTTTGTTAATGAATAACAATTACATTTTGCCATACTCTGCCTTCTGTTCCTCATTTGGTCAGTATCTAGCATGTTTGAGTAAAAATAAAATGTCATCAGCTACTATGCCACTTTGAATATATATATCTGCTGTATGATGTATCTGCCCATGAAAGAGTGATTGCCAGCAAAGATGATGTAAAACGAGCAAAAATGGTGGATTTCAGCTTATCCTGATTAAGCTCTCATGCTCAGCATATTCACTATTCTGAAACAGAATCTTCAAATATTGGAGAATGAACAAATATTTGTGAAGTAAAATGACTAGCAACAGAATTAGAAGGGACTACTGTCACAGTGAGCCCATTAATCCACATACGAGAAGTTGTACTAAAAGATTTTTCATCATTTAATGTAAAACTTTATAAAATATTTTAGTGGAACACATTCTGTAAAACATGCCTTATACTTCCCTAAAGTAAAAAAAAAGTGTTAAAAATATTTCATGAAAAAAGGTCTGCATTTGACATACTAGTTGGAATTCTATGACTATCACTGCCAAAAGGATTATGACTGCAGGTAAGATAAATATAAAAGCAACAAACTCTGGAACCTATTCTATAATTACCTGGGGTTCATTTGATTTGGTGTATTTGTCTGCGACTGAGGGCCCACACACAGCTTATCACAGGCCTCAGATCTCCTAAATAATTACTTCGATTCCAATACAACAAAAATGTGCTCGCGCATAGCAAATAGCACTGTTTCAGACAGCTTATGATGCATTAGTGGCTATTTTCTTCTACTTATCAGGAAAGGAGAGACAAGGATATTCTTGTTTCGTTGCTGAAAGAGCAAGAATACAACCCTTCTTCCAAAGAAATGAAAATAATTATGTTGCTATCCATGACACACAAGTGTTCACAGAAAACAAATCAGAGTGTATTTTCTTGTACTTCTTACAGCCTACCAAATAACAGACTTGATTCTCATTTTTTAATCATTTACTTGGCTGGTTGGTATAAAGAAAATTAAAATATATCCTTAATTGTCACCTATAATCTTCTCAAAACCATGCAACTGAAAAACATACAAAGTGCCCATGAAGATGAATACTTACAGGCTGCATCTTTAAAACTACAGTCTGACAATACTGTAAAAAGTTTTGAGTGTTGACCACAACTAGTATTGTACTGCTATGTTATGCCAAATTCAACTTCTGCATATTATGTCACCAATTATAACTATAGACAGCATTCTATAGTATCCAACCTACATTATCCAATAACTAGATAAGGAGACATTTATGTGAGATGGATGGACTCTTTCAAAGCAATGGAGGTGAAAAATGAAAAAGTGATTTAACTATGTCCTGATTATTAACTCTGCCAATGATGTTTGGGATTGTACATCTTCCCTCTCAATTCAAAACAAGTAGGATCAATGTTTGCTTCTGTGTCAGCTACCTCCTTTTGAGTTGTTCCACCAGCCAGCAGATAACAAACTCTCTCTACAGAGAACAATGACAAATTGCTATTCCCCATTTTGTCTGCTCTGTTGCAGTGATCCAGCAGTGCCTTTGACTGCACACTGCAGGTTTTTAGGTGTAAAAGATGAAAAGCACAAAACAAAGAAGTTGGTCAATTCTGATTAACCTTCAGTCTTATGACATCCATGGTGCGCCCACTCTTATCTTTCACGTCCTTCTCCCACAGAAGATTCTATGAAAAGGAAAACGTTTTCATAAACAGAGTGGTATGGAATGATATTCTATAAAAAGCCACAATTATTTTTCAGTTGACAATGATTTGCTACTTACCTGAATGAAGAGATTCAAGTTTTCTTCTTTTATATTTCCTGGAACTTCAAATGTTACTGTAATTATACCCTGCAAATGGAAAGACTCATTTATTATTACCAAACTGAATAAACATTTCATTGCATTAATTTCAAAAAGTATTCTTTATAACTTGGCCTCATAAAGAAGCAACTATATACCCATGTCATTTAAAAAAAAAAAAAATCTCCATTTCTGTTCTGCTTTAATTTGCTATATTATGCGGTACTTTTTTGTTCTGTTTGGGTGTGCACTTAAGGGCCACATGCAATACTTGGAACAGTTTACTGCCATCAGCTTCTACTATGTAATTCTTTGCTGTAGCTCAGGTTTGTTTTCAAAGAAAGCCTAACAATTTTAATTGGTATAGGCTAATAAGCTCAATCTTTCAAACATGTTTAAGAATGCTGTTTTCTTGGCATAGTGATCTTTGTCACAATTTCTGATCTTCATCACAATTATAACAGACAAAAATTAATCAATGTACTTTTCACCTATCCTTACCTTCCTGTTATGAAAAGCTTTTTATAAATGGACAATGTCGAGATACATTCTGAAAAGAAAGATGTCTGATGTGGTGTTTTATTCCAAAGCAACCACCTGCCTACTGCTCAGAACCAATTATCAAAACAGAAGATGAAAACAAATGTGTAGTTTAAAATTAATGACTTATTAAAAATAAAGGAAATAATGTGTCTTAAACTTATTTTTGTCACTATATCCTCTCAATGGCATAGAAGAACATACAGAGGATTACTTCTCGTACAACGTAAAATTCTTTCAAATGATTACTTTCAGATGACTAATCTAACTTAAGAAAAAAATAAAAGCAACAAACAGCAAATCTAAATGTTTACCTAATGACCAAATAAACTCACCAAAATAACCAAAAGCTAACACTCTTAGCAGCTTCAGAACAAGTCAGACAAAAGTTCATTGTGCTCCACACATAGTGCAGTATTGCTTCTGTTGACCTTCCACACAAATAAGCACGCTTTATCATCCAACAAGGACTTGCAGCCTACTGCCAGAGAAGTGTTCTGCTCTCATTTATGCCTCATCTGTCTCAACAACCATCTTAAAAATGTGAGCGTTGAACAGGGACAGTAACAATGAATTCGCACTGTTTCCTACTGGTTGAACAGCTCCACGCTACATAAACAACAGTATTTCTTAATAATACAAGCATGCTATAACTCACATAACATTTGGGAGGCTTCTACTTAAGTTTCTTTCTACTTCAGGGATCTATTCAGACTTTCATTACTATAACTGAACATATTTAAGATGAACACAGATTTTAATTAAACAAAAAACTATGAACTTAAGATTCGGAACACAATTTATAGCTAAGCATGAAGCTGATTTTATATTTAATCTTTAGATCCAAAAGGAGGTTATAATTGCCTTTTGCTGTTTTCAAGACTAGCAACTTCACTGTCAAGATTTGCAGTTCAAAAAAAAAAAATAAAATACAGGCATTATATGCATCATATTTTAACCTGAAAATTAAATGTAATCATAGCAACTTTCCAGAGGAAAAGCACACTTTTCTAACCTACTGTATAAAAATACAAGTTTTTTCTTTTTTTTTTTGCAGCCCCTGAGGGACTGTTGCCCACGGGTGAACTGCACCCAACTGGGGATACCCTGAAGAGGACTGTGACCCACAACTCATCCACAGAGCAGGGTACCTGTAACTGGGGCCTGTGGGTGACCCATGGAGCAGGGACACTAAGGAACAGAGCAATGACAAAACCAGTAAGAAGCAAAAAGGAGCAGAAAGCTACTACCCAAAACTACATGCCCTAGTAAAAGGTTTCTGTCTTTCTTATAAGCCCCCTTTAAGTACTGGAAGGCCGCAATGAGTCTTCCCAGCCCCTTCTTTTCTCCAGGCTGAACAACTCCCAACTCTCTCAGCCCATCTTCACAGGAGAGGTGCTCCAGCCCTCTCATCATCTTCATGGCCCTCCTCTGGACTCCCTCCAACAGCTCCATGTCTATCTTGAACTGGGGCCCCCAGAGCTGGATGCAGTACTCCAGGTGGGGTCTCACCAGAGCAGAGTGCATTACTGCAATGACTTGGGGAATCCAGAAGGAGCCTTGGTTCTGGTACTGGGAATCTGTGATTGTATATTCTGGTGTGAGTGGTGCACCCACTACATGTGTGGTGATGTGTGCAGAGAGCGTATAAACTGTTGGAAAAAGTAAGGACCTGTGAGGACAGGGAAGGCACAGGATAGTGCCAGCTTCAAGCCCGTGCACCCATAGTATGGGGCCTTAACAGTACCCTGGGGCAGCATCCAAGAAAAGTAGTGCAGGAGTTGCAAAAGGGAGACAACTACCACCTGTAAAACACTGGGAGGTGTGCTGCTTTGCTGTGGGAATATGCCAGAGTTTATCATATGCTTCAAATGGAACATCAGAAAGATTGGGACCACTTTGAATTCATCACCATCAGACTGATAGTCCCTGTTAGACTAACGGTCTGCTAAAAAATGCACTAGCAAATGCTCAGCAAGAATGACAAACCCTGAATCAGAACTTAGCAGCTGGTAACACTGAACTGGCCAAAGGGAAAGCTGTGTGACAAGCCATCCAATCTACTATGGAAAAACTAAGCCAGTTTAAAATTAAGAGAGTCCTGTCAGACAGTCCATGCTACAGTGCTGCAGAAATGGGAGCACCGCTCCCCGAAGTGCAACCACTCTGCCATACTTTACTTGGACTAATTAAAGCAGCGCAGGACAGCTACAGTTGCTGCCCCCCCAGAAGTTGCTTCTGCATTGGCTGTGGTGGGGCTAGGAAGCTGGAGGAAGGCACTCAGAAGAGTAGGAAGCTCTGGGATTGACTGATGGATGGGTATGCTGAGCTTGATCCTTCCAATCCCACAAACAAGACCCCTGTGGAGGGACTGGGAAGAAGGGGCAATCGACTGTGATCACTCTGACGCTTGCTGTGTTTACAGGCAAGGGGCAAGGGACCCTGAAAAGGCTGAGGCCACAGACCTAAAGCTCTGACAGCTAGGCACAGTCACTACTGCCCCTCTGGTACCACCTGATAACCTGGTGGGACAGCCCATTGATCAAGGAGTGACCTAGAGTATCATACTGGGCAGAACATGCCAGAGGCAGGTGTGAGATCAGTCTCATGGAAAAGCATGACAAAATTGCAGTTGTGAAAGTGTCGGGAAGGGATGAAAAATCTCCATGTTCCCACTCTGCTAATTGGGACTTGGAAAGGAGAAAAATTCTTCAAAGAGCTCGACCTAGTAGCTAAGAAATAACAAACTCAGGAGAAAGGTCAGAGCTCAGTTCATATGGTTATAGGATGTGAAGCAAGCTCTGGGAAATCTAAGTCATCTGATGCATCATCTGACTCCCCAACTGTGGAAATGTTCGTGTTATATCAAATGAACACTGGTCACCATGCATTTGGGTTTTGGGTGAAACTACAGCTGCTGGACTCAGAAACCAATTGGATATCCAATACTGGTGTTACTCTGTGGTTGCACTGCTCAATTGTTTCCTTGAATATTTGCTATACTAAGAGATGGTGAGTAAATTAAATAGTCGAGTGTCTTGGTTTGGTGTTTTGCATCAGCAAGTCCTGAATTTTGCAGTAAACAATGCTAACCTTACTAATCTACAAAGGGGGGAGTCTACAATGGAAATACGTAAATTCAAACCCTTAGAATACTAACCTCCATCATCCACTTGGCAGGAGATGGAGGTTAAATACAATTATTTTTGATGTGTATATTAAGACTGTTACAACATTAACCCCTACAGTCTAACTCAGCAGCCAGAAGTGAAATATGTACTAGGTGTACATTCAGTTTCTTTAAGGGTAGAGTCTATAACCCATATATGCTCATACAGCTCTATGTATGTGTAAGCTTACAATGCTTACGTAGCAGGGGTTGCAAAGCTGAGAGGTATAGGAGGAGGCCATCAGCTGCCTGGTGTGTCTCACAACCTGTGCCAGCCAGCTCTGAAACCATACAACTGTAAAAAAAAAAAAAAAATCCCACACATCTTCAGGCAGAGAAACACATGGCATCCTGTTAGAGAGAGACACCTCCAGCCACTTGGGACTGGGGACTCTTTGGAAGAGGCACACCATGCCCAAGGGGGTACATACACGCCTGAGAGACTGCAGCTTTTGTTTACCCACAGAGCAGGGGCACTCCACAGGTTGAGGGCCCTGCGTGAACCACAGGGAAGGAACACTAAGCAACAGAGCAGCGTCGAGGAACAGAAAATCATTACACAAACACCCCCAGCTTCCTATGCCACAGGTGGCCTTGCTGGGAGACTTGGATGGACTAGTGTAACCCACTGAGAAAAAAAAGGGAAATTTGGGGGAGAGAGGGAGAGAGAAGGAGAGGTTTTCGTGTAAGTGTTTGTGTAACTGTTTTGCATTTATTTTCTTCAGTAGTCAAATCAGTAATTATAACTTTTTGTTGCCTGGCAATAAATTCAGTAATTCCCTGACTTAAGACTATTCTGCTTTTGAGAAAGGTCTAAGCAGAAAAAGATACTGTGATCATAACATTTGGAAAACAAAATAAAAGCCTACAAACCCCACCCCCTACCCCCCAAAAAAACCAACCCCAAAACTAAAAGAGAGTCTTTCTAGTAAAACCTGTGCATCATGGACAAGACAGGTACTTAAAAGTAGCAATCAGCATAGAACTGTTTAAATTCTATAGGGATGATGGCCCAGACTCTTTCCTTAAATTCACCTTTGAAATTAGATATGCTAATCACAAAAAATGCTATACTTGCTCAAATAAAATCCACAAAGGCAGAAATGCTATTTACAGTTGCATTATGCTAGCATCATTATACTGCACACAAGGAGAGAGAAGATTCTGCCCTGATACAAACACACACTGGGTTGAGCATCAGGGGGGTGAGGAATACATTTTAGAGTTTAATTTGACATACTAAAAATAACATCAACTGAACTGGTGGTTTTTTGGTTTTTTTAATATGCCTGTGCTTACAGTATTGATACCTAGTTTACAGGGCAGAATCTACTTCACTGTTACAAGTTAAATTATTATTTCTTGTGAAAACAATGTGAAGCACTCCTAGAACAGAAATCTACACATGCTTAACTACTCAGTGAAGTTCTATTACAGCTTTAAAGAATGCAAAGTCATGAATAACATCTCCCTGATATCAACATCAACAAACAACATTTGGATAGAAAAACCTACAGGATAAAGACTGGCTACAAATTTAGGACTTGATTCTGCAAACATTTAAGAGAGTGCTATTCGTTTGTTTCAGTAACACTCTCCATGTGAATCAATGAATAGGAAGCCTATAAGCTATTTTTGAAAGTAAGATTCTAAATGGATATAGTAAGTTAGAATCATAGAATGGTTTGGGTTGGAAGGGACCTCAAAGATCATCTAGTTCCAACCCCCCTGCAATGAGCAGGGACACCCACCACTATACCAGGTTGCCCAAAGCCCCATCCAACCTGGTCTTGAACACTTCCAGGGAGCATCCACAGCTTATCTGCGCAATCTGTTCCAGGGCTTCACCACCCTCACAGTAAAGAATTTCTTTATAACATCTAATCTAAATCTATCCATTACCCCTTGTCCTGTCACTACACTCCCTCATAAACAGTCCCTCACCACCTTTCCTGTAGGTCCCTTCAGGTACTGGAAAGCCGCAATTATGTCTCCCCAGAGCCTTCCTTTCTCCAGGCTGAACAATCCCAAGCCTCTCAGCCTGTCCTCATAGCAGAGGTGTTCCAGCCCTCTCATCAGCTTCATGGCCCTCCTTTGGACTTGCTCCAACAGCTCTCCTGTACTGGGGACCCTAGAGCTGGACGCAGTACTCCGGGGGGGGGGGTCTCAGGAGAGCGGAGTAGAGGGGCAGGATCACCTCCCTCGACCTGCTGGTCACACCTCTTTTGATGCAGCCCAGGACACGGTTGGCTTTCTGGGCTGCAAGCGCAGCACATTGCCGGCTCATGTTGAGCTTCTCATCAATCAATACCCCCAAGTCCTTCTCCTCAGGGCTGCTTTCAATCCATTCCTTGCCCAGCCTATAGTCGTGCTTGGGATTGCACCGACCCGCGTGCAGGACCTTGCACTTGGCCTTGTTGAACTTCATGCAGTTCACACGGGCCCACCTCTCCAGCCTGTCAAGATCCCTCTGGATGGCTTCCCTTCCCTCCAGCGTGTCGACCACACCACACAGCTTGGTGTTGTCAGGAAACTTGCTGAGGGTGCACTTGATCCTGCTGCCCATGTCACCAACAAAGATGTTAAACAGTGCCAGCCCCAATACCGACCCCTGAGGAATGCCACTCATCGCTGATCTCCACTTGGACATTGACCACATTGACCACAACACTTTGAGTGTGACCATCCAACCAATTCTTTATCCATCGAGTGGTCCATCCATCAAATCCATGTCTCTCCAATTTAGAAACAAAGTTGTCATGCAGGACAGTGTCAAATGCCTTGCACAAGTCCAGGTAGATGACATCTGTCACTCTTCCCTTGTCCACCACCACTGTAACCCCATCACAGAAGGCCACCAAATTTGTCATGTATGATTTGCCCTTAGTGAAGCCATGTTGGCTGTCACCAATCACCTCCTCATTTTCCATGTGCCTGAGCATAGTCTCCAGGAGGGTCTGCTCCATAATCTTGCCAGGCACGGAGGTGAGACTGACCAGCCTGTAGTTCCCTGGGTCTTCCTTTTTTCCCTTCTTAAAAATGGGGGCTATGTTTCCTCTCTTCCAGTCAGTGGGAACTTCGCCGGACTGCCAGGACTTCTCAAATATGATGGAGAGTGGCGTGGCCACTTCATCCACCAGTTCCCTCAGGACTCATGGATGCATCTCACCAGGTATGGACTTGTGCACCTTCAGGTTCCTTAGATGGTCTCAAACCTGATCTTCTCCTACAGTGAGCAGTTCTTCATTCTCCCAGTCCCCACCTTTGCCTTCTGTGACCTGGGCAGTGTGGCTCAAGCACTTGCCAGTGAAGACTGAGGCAAAGAAGTCATTGAGTACCTCGGCCTTCTCCATATCCTGGGTAACCAGGTCGCCTGTTTCATTCCAGAGGGGACCCACATTTTCCTTTGTCCTCCTTTTCTCACTAACATACCTACAGAATCTTCTCTTGTTGTCCTTAACAGCCCTGGCCAGATTTAATTTTATCTGGGCCTTGGCTTTCCTAAGCTGATCCGTGGCTGCTTGGATACAGTTTCTCTGTATTCCTCCCAGGCTACCTGCCCTTGCTTCCATCTTCTCCAAGCTTCCTTTTTTTGTTTGACTTTGCCCAGGAGTTCCTTGTTCATCCATGCAAGCCTCTTGGTGATTTTGCTTGATCACTTTGTTGGGATGCACCGCTCCTGAACTTGGAGGAGGTGACCCTTGAATATTAGCCAGCTGTCTTGGGCCCCTCTTCCCTCTAGAACTTTGTCCCATGGTATTCTACCAAGCAGATCCCTGAAGAGGCTAAAGTCTGCTCTCCTGAAGTCCAGGGTAGTGAGCACCCTCCTCGCTGCCCTGAGGACCTTGAACTCCACCATTTCATGGTCACTGCAGCCAAGGCTGCCCTTGAGCTTCACATTCCCACCAGCCCCTCCTTGTTGGAGAGAACAAGGTCCAGCACTTGAAGGAGGAAGTTATCATCAACACATTCCAGGAACTTCCTGGATTGCTTGTGCCCTGCTGTGCTGCCCCTCCAACAGATGTCAGGGTAGTTGAAGTCTCCCATAAGGACCAGGGCTTGTGAACATGAGGCTGCTCCTATCTGCCTATAGAGGGCCTCATTCGCTCCATCTCCCTGGTCAGGTGGCCTGTAGCAGACCCCCACTATGATGTCCCCTGCCCCAGCACTCCCTTTAATTCTGAGCCATAAGCTCTCGGTCCACTCCTCATCCATCCCCAGGCAGAGCTCCACGCAGTCCAGCTGGTCATTGACACAGAGGGCGACACCCCCTCCTTCGTCTGCCCTGCCTGTCATTCCTGAAGAGCCTGTATCCTTCCATCCCAACACTCCAGTCGTAGGAGCTAACCCACCATGTCTCTGTAATGCCAATAAGGTCATTAATAAGTTTATCTACAACAAAGCACATTCCTATATGTATTCAATGTAATCTTCCAAAGATCTTAAAACACATTACTGCCTAACTGAAACCTTCTGAAAAGTGACATGATTAGCATGCAATGCTGCAATCACCGTGAACAGCCTTGTTGTTATGAAAAAGATTAAAGCAGTAGTTTTGATAATTACCTCATCTAGATGTGCATGTGTTGTCTTTACATGCTCAAGCTTTTTCTGCAAACTGAAAAATAAATACAGTTACATGTCACATTTGAGTAGGATGGACAAAATGTCATTATTTCAAAATTTAAATAAACTCTTCAGTATTGCAGAGCAAAATTAAAATGTCAGATAGACTATATACTTAGAATAAGCTTCAACTGTTAATTCAGTTTTAATGTCAAAATAGATATGTTTAATTATATAGGCTTGATCTAGTTAATGATTTGTGCTACAATGTTATTTTTTTTAAAAAATATAAACACAATTAGATTATAGAAATTATTTGCAATATCTTTGGGATTTTACAAATTTATTCTTCAAGAAGTACAACACCCTTGATACTCCTTTGTGTAGGGACAAAAGGTAAACTACATCATTAAAGCAAGAAAGGAAAAATAAATCACTCGAATTTGTCAAATTTATTAGACATTGATTTTTTTGAAAAAACTTTAGAAGAATGATTTGAAAAACAAGAAAAAACTGTACAAAGCTATTTCTTGTGAGAATGAAATCTATAACACTAAGTGAAATACCATATATCCAGCTTCCATTTCAACTCTGCTGTACAGCTCATTCCTACTGTGCAGTGTGCCTGCTAATTTAAAATTGGTCCTCTCTACTTCACAAAGGAACTTGGGGACTTGTTTCATAAACTAAGATCCAGGGTCTTACTGTATCATTTCGTGTGACAACACAGAATTTTACTGCAACTTTAGATTACACACCCACATCTGTCTTTAACCAAGACACTGCAAGTTTCCCTCAAATACTGTTTCTGTACCAGAGAACATTCTGTCTTACGCCCGACATGCAGAAAAAAGAATATTGCAGCAAAAGTCACTTTGATGACAGCTCTCTGCTACTTCAGAGAAGATTGCCCATAAAAACCTCTCCTCCTACACAGACTGTAAATTTGAAGTCGTCTTTGATGGTGCAGGAAAAAGTACTGACTTTTACTGAAGTAACATTTCACACTCCTACTTCTTGCATCATCTCTGCTTTATTGTCTTCTTATACTGCATTCCACTGAATCCAGAACCCTGGATGTGTTCCTGTCACTTCAGGGCATGTATAGACAACAGGATTTTACCAGCACAGTTGCACCAATCAAGTGTTGCATCTGTCTGCTATGCCAGCAGAAATCTTTGCTGTAGTATGCACTTAAAAGAACAACTTTATTAGTATAATGGTGTGTACTTGTCCTCAAAATGGTGCTGGATGCAGAGTTTTTCGGCTATGGACAATAAGGCAGAAGGCACAGCTAATATTTTATGCAAGGATTTTTGTATCTATGAACTCATACCAGGGTAAGCAATTTCACTGTACGGAGCTCCAATAAAATCAAAAGAAAGGGAACTTCGTTTAAGCAGTCTTGAACCTTCTTGGTACTTTTAGAATTTGTCTTTGAATGCTGCAATTTTAGAATATTTCCTCTGTTTTAATATAAAATATTGAGAACCTCTAAAGGAACTATAAGCAAGATAAGAGAGGAGACTACATCAAGGAAAGAAAGATAGATTTTTTTTTTTTTTTTGTCAGCTCCTAAAGGACATTCTCATATTTGTAGAGCACAGCACTTCTTAATAAACCTTGCAGAATGTTACTTAATATTACAGCTAATCAGATCTAACTGTGAATTGCCATTATCAAGAATGATCCTTTTCTGGTTCACATCATCTTACTGCTTTCTCTCTGTTGTGTGGTTCCAGGATGAGTCAGTTTAGCTAGGTGATCCATCATGGGATCAGAAGAACTCAGGACATGGGTTTATGACTTAATAGTTATCTATTGCCCATAAAGGATATATTGGCCTTCCTTCTCCCTTAACTTTCTTTTGGATGCCTATTCTGATACCTCCCTGACGCTGCCATTGGTACAGATCTGACTGGTACATTCAAGAAGCTCAAAGAAACAAACGCTACGTTTCACAGATCAGAAAAAAAAAAAAAAAACCAGCAAAAAGAAAGGGCAGTAGAGAGTCAGGAAAAGCAGGCTACCCTTTGGATAGTACTGCACCAGTTCACTGGGAAATCTCATGAGCGCATCTCATCTACTAGACATTACTACCTTATATCTTTTGCAATTTCTCCCTTCTGTGACTAAGGAAATGGTTACGTTCCTTTACCTGAAGTGAACACTGTGTGTCAAGAAAGAAAAATGAAGCTGATACTGCCCCCAGTTGCACATTCCCTCCTTTCCTTTATGATTGCTGCAGAACTCGATGCTCTCTTCTGAAGAGCTTCAGCACACAAAGCGAACAGAAAGTCCTTCTCCCCTCACCTCCAATTTTACTTTTCCACCCATCTGGCATGCTGAAGCACACCTTTGGCATTAAAAAAAAAATCAAAACCAGCATAAAACACAGTAACCAGAACTTGCAGTGGCTTTGTTTGTTGTGGAACCTCAGTCCCTCATTGTTTTCCATGAAAACTAAGGAGGCCTCTAGTTCATCATGATGTTAACTGACAAAAATTTTGAAATCCTTTAAAAGAACCAGAAAACAGTGCACAAATCTATTCTACTACTCATATTTTTGGGAAAAAAGCCAAACAACCATGCACACTCTGGCTCATTTAACTTTGGAAGGTCAAAAAAGCTTTTGTTGCACACATTTTAAGATGAAAAAATTCTCAGTCTTAGATTACCACTTACAAAATGAGAATTTTAAACAAGTGACTAAACTAGAATTTCTAAAAAACTCTAAAACAAATGCAAATTTGAGCCAGCGTTTGAGTTTGTCTACTTCATGCACATATTTATACAATGGGTATTATTTCTAATAAAAAGACAGTGAAATTATCACCATACCTTATTCCAGATAAACTGTCAAAAGCATGCAGGTCCAAGACATAGGAGAGATCAACTCTAAACAGAGGGAAGAAAGCAAGCTTTGTATTTTTGCTATATTTAAATATTGTGTATACTTCAATTATTTTAAAAATGGTTCACTGAAGCTTATGTTTGTTTTCCCGTCTATCATACTAGAGCCATTAATCCTTAGCCTTATTTTTGTATGTTGGTGGTTGGTATTGTCTCCTACAAAGAAACATAGTGTTTATTTACACAGTAATATGTAAGCACAGAAACATTATTTTAGTGAATTATAATAAAATGCAAGGTATTTCCAAGAAACATGATAAAATCCCTTACACTGGATGCCTGAATAATAACTGATTTTCCCTAAATGGGAAAAGGAACCCTGAAGCTCTTCCCAGGAATTATTCCACACCCTTAATGTAGACCTTCTCACCACACACACAACCTCCTGGAATATATGTACCTTATACTGACACAGTGTTAGCAAACAAAACTGAAATACACTATGAGGCAAGTGCTACTACAAAGAATTTCAGCTCAAACATCTGAAACAGACAAATGAAAAATATAATACAGAACAGACAGCACTGATCAAATGTACTTGTAAGAATAGCTACCTATAAACTTGCATAAGAAACTTTTTTATAAAAGCAATATAGACTATAGGTTTCAAGGCTAATAGCAACTGACAGCTTTCTAAATACAATTAATGGCATGTGGCTAAATACAAGGAACACATGAAAGGTTAAAATAAATAAATAAATAGACCTCTGGAGAGTAGCCAATATTATTAAGCTTTTACAACCAACAGTAGCTTTACAAAGCAGTTTCTAAGATGAAAGATTTATCATGAAAAAAACAGATAAATAATCCCTCTCTAAAGTTCATGACCAGCTCAGTGCCAGTTGTTTGTTCTCAGCAGTGTTCTGAAAAATCTTACAGAAACACTCAAGAAAGTGCCATATTGGTCCCTTTTACAGTTAGGCTTTTCAGGGACAAACCCCCTAATTAAAGAAGATTTGTTCTCAAATAACAAGCTAATAAATTAATTTTGTGCTTATTTCACTTTTGGAATGTTTAATCATGGGAGAGACAGTATGTGTCATTCACTAAAGAATATTTACTAGTAACCCAAGAGCTGTCATTGAGGACTGAATCTGAGGTCCACTTCATCAGATATCCAAAATTTAATGCTGGTTGGCATCAGACACCAGAGAACGATACAGATGTGGATACTGCACTGCACATATTGGATCTCTTCCCAATGGACATGGACAGATAACAATTTAAGACACAAAGCATGAAGTTTAATGTCCTCTTCAAAATTGTTAGCCATGCTGGATACCATCATAATCTTTACATAAACCTTTTTTTTTTCCTCATGTTACAAAAATCTTTGCCTCAAACTTACACTAATTTCCTAGGGTAGTCAGACCCATGCATATGCAATTTATAAGCGATTTAACTTTCCTCAAAGAGTTTGCTTCCTTCCCCCCTCCAAAGCATTCCACTGACTATTTCTGTATTCTGACTTGCAACTAAAGAACAAGGAACTCCTGATCTGCTTTCTCAAAACCATTGTTTGTTCTCAGTAAAATCATCACGTTGCCACTTTTCTGATTTCAGATAGAGCAATCTCTTGCAAATCTTTTTCATATTAGAGTTTTTCTAAACCCTGATCATCCTTCATGATTTTCTTCCCCATTCTGTGGCAAAGATAAAATTGCCCATTCCTCATAATAGAAGATAAATTCCAGAATTTTAAAAATGGGTATCATGTTCCCAAAAGTTTACTAAACAGGAGGACAGGGAAATGCTACAATGTATATCTGAAACTCCATCCCTTTGCAGTATTTGCTATTCTTTTGTCTTTCAATCATTCATGCTGCACTCAAAGTACGTACATTACGTGAAGAAATATCACGCTGGATAGATGCCATGAAAACTGTAAGTAATACAGAGGTCTTAAAAATAAAGATAACCAAATTTGGATATTGTAAAGTTAGCTGTAAGTAAATATCCAAGATTAACCATCAGAATAAAATCCTGATTAAATTTAACCTGGAATCATCACAACATTCTCACTTCCATTTACAGACAGAGACAAATGCCAGTAACATTACTCCAATACAACTCCACTTTATGAAATATTAACTTAATATTGAATTTACAGAATAGGACAAATTAACAAAAGTCTAAATTTTGCAGCAGAATCTAGAGGGACTAATTTGCACATTCAAACTTTTAACATGTCAAAAAAGCTCGTGAACACTAAAAGCTTGATTATAAGAATTGCTCAGAAGTTTATCCACACTTGCTGTTTTGAACGTAAGTCCCTAAATGACAATAAATCCATTGAAAAAAATAACTTTATGTAAGAGACACATGCTGACTTAAAAGAAACAGTTTACTGAGGATCACTAGAAAAGCAATAAATGAATGAATGAATGTAAAACACCTCTCAGCAACAGAACTTATGATGCCCTCTATAAAATCGTTTATTCTTGTTCTAAGCATTCTTCAACAGAATTTGCAAGTTAACAAGAAAGGAGTGCAAAGTTGTCAAAGCTACTTAAACATTTCATCTTGCTCCCTGAACAAAGTAATGAAAACAATATGAGAATAACCCTTACAAACTAACAGGATAGTCACTAAAGGGAATGTTTTTAATAGCGCAACTGTTCAACAGCAGGGCATAAAAACTCCAGTGATCAGATTGCAGAAAGAATTTCAAGTAAGTTCAAGCCAATAGAAATGGTAACAAGAATAACTTTTTTGAAATGTAGATCGAGCTGATCTTTAGATTGAAGTCAGACAAACACCTGACTTACCAAACAAAATACATATTCTAGTCACTTCCTGGTCCTATCTGATCAGACGACGACAACAGCAAATATTCTTCTCCACACTTTCCGACTACATTTGATGATAACTTTAAAAAGTCAAGTAAACTTTATTATGTCTACTATTTTCCCTTCAAAAATTGCTTAAAACAGGAACCTGTATTATAGGAACATTTATCACAATATAGTCAAGTTGTTAGTGTAATAGACAAATCAGTCCTCACAGTCTGAAAGATAGACTATTCTCCTAATGTTCCTGGGAATACCATCTCCGTTTAGTTTCTTATTAAAGAAGAAATCTAAGGCAGAATTTCAATGAAAAAATGTTAAAAACAATACAATTACTTTTCCTTCTCATAAGCTTCCTTGTACTGCTTTCAAAGTCATTTCGTAGTAACAACTTATTTGCAGCAGGCATTATCAATGAGAAAAACCTTTAAGCTGACACAACAGACACAAAACATTATAGTGCACATGATCAATGATTAGCTCAGAGACAACTTGGCCTTGCAAGTTGCTTTTTAGTTACAAGATCCGGTTAGCGAGTTATGAGAAACTATGAATTTCTACCTTTAAAACTCCCCTAAAAATCTGCTACATTTTTTGACTATGCTGAAGCCAGTTAAACTACAGCTGTATCAGCATTTTTCAGGAACTTTCCAAATGCTATTACTCCATATATGGCAACATGACTAAAATGCAACTTTAATAATTAAAAGCCATATTCATATTAAACTTAGAACAAAATGCAAGTTTTGGGAAAAAAAATGCCCAAGCTTTTGTAAAATCCACATCTCATAAATAAGAAATATTTATGGTTATATTGCAAAGTCCAATAAAATCCACTGGCGATAAGCTCTGTAAACTAAGCTACATCTTAATAGTGATTTCTTTAAAAAACACTAGAATGGAAGATGTGAACAGTAACAGAAAAATATAAAAGAAAAATACATTTTTACTTCTTAAAAAAAATCCTTTATCTAGATCCTTATTAGTAAAATAATATTGAGTTAAATATTTCTAATTCAATACTTTCTTTCAAGCAAACTGATCTAATAGCATACTTAAATCTGTCACAAAAGAAGCAGGATCTGGTACCTAGTAATAGTGGCCATTTAATACCTTGATCTTTGTGTCTCTAGAATTTTAACAAGTCCATTTATTGATCTAAAACAAAATAGAAAAATCAGAAGTTAGATGCAAATGCAACCGTAATATATTGCTTGAACAAGTTAGCCATGGAAAGCAGCATGAGAAATAGCACCACAGCAACAACCCCAACTCTGTTATCAACTCATTGAACAAATCAACAGACATTCTGACAGGCTTTGTTTTTGTGACTTTTTCGTCTCCTAAGTAAGGTTTGAGAAACTTCACAAGTTCCGACAACAAAATACTACTAGTAAGAATACAGTTCTCCTACCCAAGGCCCCTCATGATACACCCTGCTGGGTCTAAACATTTTTTACTTTTAGAATTCAAACCACTAATAAAGTTGTAAAGTATTTTAAAAAAATAATGTTTCATTGATAGGACAAGGGGTAATGGGTTTAAGCTGAAGGAAGGTTGATTCAGATTAGATGTTAGAAAGAAGTTCTTTACTATGAGGGTGGTGAGACACTGGAACAGGTTGCCCAGAGAGGCTGTGGATGCCCCATCCCTGGAAGTGTTCAAGGCCAGGTTGGATGGGGCTTTGGGCAACCTGGTCTAGTGGCGGGTGTTCCTGCCCATGGCAGGGGGGTTGGAACTAGATGATCTTTAAGGTCCCTTCCAACCCAAACCATTCTATGATTCTATGATTTTGGTTATCATAGTATTTATAGAATATGGGGTATGTCTTTGATCACTAATTTGACTCAGACCATTGGTTCTTCCATATCCATGACAATTATTTGGGACTTCATACATCTTTGCATTTGCTAGTGAACTCGTATCTACAAGCAGATTTTCTTTCCCCTGATGCTAATTCTGAAAAATGGGAATAGCTGCCCAAAAATGTATGAGTGTGGACACTTCAAAGGCCTGTCCTTAGGAGGTAACATCAAATCTTAGCTAAATAGGGAAACTGCTAAGATTGTGTAAGCACATAAAATTATTGAAATGCCTTTAGAAAGGGGCAGTCCTCTTCCCTTCTGAGCTAACAATTTGTGTTAATGTATCATGAGAGCTAATTTCTGTATTAACAGCAAGAAGGAACTAGCTATGTTTTAATAGAAATGACCTTTGAGCCAGTACAGTATTACAGTTACATCAAAATTTTCATACCTGACAGATGTTCTGACTTTATTCAATTCTTCCCCTGAAACCAAATCTGTTTTATTGATGATTATAAGATCAGCTAATGCAACCTGCCTATGTATTGAGAAAAAAAGAAAAAGAAAAAAAAGACAACATGAACAAACAAATACTTTTTCTGTAAGGCAGAAACACCATCTCTCCCATAGCACCGAAAAAATAGCATGAGCATTGTTAGTACATAAAGGTAAGCATTAATCTAACTAGATCATCATGGAGTATGACTAAAGTACTATTGGCTTCTCCTTTAGGTGCTCTTCTGTGCCATAAGAGGAGTCTAGAAAGGCTTGCTAGTTTTTGTTTTGTTTTAAAAAAATGACATCTAATCCAAAGTGCTTGATGATTTATGAACTTTGCTAGCCCCTATTTCTCTTGCATGTAGAGTCATACTTGAAGCCTCTTTGCTTTATGAAGACTTCTATTGTTACAATTACCCTTAATCATTGTGGCTCCGCATCTAGCAAAAAAAAAAAAATTCCTCTATCTCCAGTTCTACTTTGAGAATCTGATAGATCCTAGCACATAATTCTTTCTTCCCCCTCAACACAAGAGGTTCCCCTTCACTTACATAAAATCCCATCCATCTTACAATATTTATTAGAAAAGTGAAATCCTGGCAAAAAGATCAAACGGAGCATGAAGTCACTTTCCTATTTTCTACCTCATTACACCAATCTACCTTGGTTTAAAAGCAAAGGAGAAGAAAAAAGTCTTATAAAAAAAAAAGAAGCCATTTCTAATGAACTTCTATACAGCGCAGTTCCTAACTGTGATAAATTAATTTATACATCCATACCGAGATGCTTCATTGACAAGACCTTCTGGCTTTTCTTCTGTCAAATGCTAGACAAAATTAAAACAACTGGATTAAGCATATTCAAATGACATTTAAATTCATTTGCAATTAAAGGAAGTCGAAACCAATTCAACTGAAATGTTTTTCAACACAGTATTGAGGAAGATGGCACGTACAATTTCTCTGTAAAATGACGATGGAAAAGTACATCTACCAATTCACCATTACATTATCTCTTTTACAAAAATTCTTCTCTTTTAATGAATTTTATAATTAGAATGCTAAAGAGTTGCAAAACTGTATTATATTACTTTTCAGATTTACAATGAAGTAAAAAAGTCACCATGACATACAGCAACCATGGAAAAACATATCTGAAAAAATGAAAGTACAGTAATTTTACAAATGAATGTGATGTAAGCTAACTGTTAAAGATGGGTTAGGCTGGCAGTACAGGATTTCATATAGATAACTGCATACTCCTTTTCTCTGAAAGATTTGACAAAATTCTACTTCTATAGTAAAATTCAGAGTTTGTACAAATCAATCACTACTCCTTGGCAAGTCTGCCCATGTTTGCGGTCTATTCACACTGTAACTGGGCAGAAGAGTCAGTCAGCACTGACAAAAGCAGCAGTTTCTGGTCATACTGCAGGAGTTTAGTATCATCTGTAGCTTTGTGCTCCACCTGTCTGCCCAAGCTAATGTCCTCACAGAAGAATTAGTGAAAGGGAAAAAAATGCCTGCATCTCAAGCAACAGCATGAAGTTTAGCAACATAAAGGCTTACTTAATGTAGGCAGAGCAACAGACTACACCAAAACAGCAAAGGTTCAGCTACAAGTTATTTTCTGCCCATTCTGCCATGGAGGCAGCAATCTTCAGGAAAGAAGAATCACAGACACCTGGAGCCAGTAAAACTTTAAATTGATGCTGCAGTATTAGTAAGAGCTCATCACTTACACCTGACATCTATGGGAAGATTACAGAGTCCTGTGCATTCCTTTATCAGCTCTAAATGTACCAGGAATATTATTTTTAAATTTCATTTTAAAGATACAGGAATACCAAATGAAAGTGGAATTAATTGTCATGGGAAATACAGAAATTAAAAAAACCTAGAAATCTATTTTTTCTTCAAGTGGAACTATCAAGCATCTAACATTATTTGACTTGAAAAACAAAAATAGATTATTGCATACTGTCAGTCTGTCACCTTTAAAAAAAACCAAACAACCCAGAACTGTTTCCTGATTATGCACAACCTAAGCAGACCATAACAACAGGATGACTGGGAGGGAACCCCTCTGACCTTTTCTTTGTAATCCTCTGTGTATTGATTCTATTGAATTAAATGTTGTCAGATTTGTTGCCCTGAAAATGACAATGCAGTAGTCCAGATGCCAAGTCCTGAAAGTAGAGAACTGTCACTTCAGGTTGTCCAACTGTTTGCCCTTGATTAAAAAAAATGAGTATTTCAGATTGCTGGGTGACAAATCCATTAGAGTGATAACCCATGATATCAATTACCACTTCAGTTTCAATTTGTCTGACTGGTCTGAGGGTACTATTTGTCACCTTTTCTTGTGATGGGTTGGTTCTTTGAAGCATGACACCCTTAAATTGCTGCCTATTATCTCATTGTCATTACCTGTATTGCTTTCAAAATTCTTTGAATCACAAGCAGCTGTTGAGGTCAAGCTTTGCAACCAGATGAATTGTACAAGTTAGCAAGACCTTTATATAAAGCAAAAGATGTTTACTTGGCATAAAACTGAGAAAGTCTGAAGTTTCTAATATTTGAGTGGAGGTCAGTGGTTTACATTATGTAATCAGTAAGCCTGTACAAGGGGTTTTTTGAGCTGTAAAAGTTAATAATAGATAGAAAAGCTGAACAGTTGAAAACATTTTTGTGTTGTTGACATATTACTTGAAAGCTTAGATATTTAAAAAAAATTTAAACAATAATAATTTACTGCTGCTGTGTGCAATGCAATAATATTTGATTCAAGTCAATAAATCAGCATTGCACGAAGAGAAAGATAAAGCGAACAAAATTTTTGCTAGTAGTAAAACACACCTAAATTAGTATGAGGGCACTGATCTGAAAAGGAGGCTGACTTAAGACATGCTGTGGTTTCTTGTGATAGCTGAGCTGATTTAAAAGTTGGTTCCTGCTTAAAAGGGCAAACCAGCTATCAGTCCCGTCCCCTGGTTCCTTCACCAACTCCCCTGCAAAAGTCCTTGCAAAACACAATGGCTCACCTTGCCAAACTGGCTTGCTATGGGGTTAGATTAGTTCCATCTTTCTGCAACACAAATTGACAAGAGCACAGAACTGTCCCCTTTTGGTAAATCAGCTATTAGATCAGCTCAGTTGAAACAAAAAACCCAAATAGTCCAAAGTAAATTCTTACAAAGGAGGGATTGCTTCCTTATTTTTCTTCAGTTCTCTCAGCTTTTTGCAGCCATTGTAAAATATAGAGATATTAAAAACACTTCCACAGCATGATGTGAATTTTATACCATGGAGGGATCCTTTCTTATGGTCACTTTTATTTTGAATCCTGCAAAATCAATACCTAATCAAAGTAGTCACTTCCTAAGTTATTAAGGCACAATTATTTTTATGATTAGAGATTACAAAAAAAGTTGACCTATTTGATTTAATCAGTTTCTGTTGTTATCCAACCTCATTGTTCTATTGGTCTGTTCTTACACTACACTTTATATCTATTACTCTAATACCTCCTCTTTTTGTCTGCCTCCGTGTAATGAAGTGATCTTTTAAACTGAAATGGTACCTAAACACCCGGCACTCTCATCTCTCCTCACCACAGCTGCCATTACATTAGCGTCTCTCCCAATTTGTGCCCTAACTCACTTGTTACCGCAGTGGTAACTGCGGTATCAGAGGTCTGTTCCTACTCCTCTCCTTCCCAGTAACATGGACCAATGACACTGTCAGACAAATTTCTCCACTGTTTTTACAGTGACCTAAATGCCTATTTGGAATACAACCAAGATTCCCGAATGAAGTGATAGAACTAGAAGGAATTGAGTATCTAGCAACCCGACAACTCTTAGGAGACATGCTGCTGTGTTGGTGTATTGGGTTTGTGTGGCAAGGGTTTGGCAGTGGCAGGGGGCCTACAGGGGTGGCTTCTGCAAGAAGCTGCTAGAAGCTTCCCCTGTGTCTGACAGAGCCAATGCCAGCTGGCTCCAAGATGGGCCCAGCGCTGGCCAAGGCCAAGCCCATCAGCACCTCTGTGATAACATATTTAAGAAGGGAAAAAAACAACTTAGGGGGAGCTTTTGCAGCCAGAGAGAGAAGATGTAAGAAACTCTGTAGACACCAAGGTCAGTGCAGAAGGAGGGGCAGGAGGTGCTCCAGGCACTGGAACAGAGATTCTCCTGCAGCCCCTGGAGAAGACCATGGCGAGGCAGGCTGTCCCCCTGCAGCCCATGGAGGAGGATGAGGGGGTGCAGAGATTCCACCTGCAGCCCATGGATGACCCCACGCCGGAGCAGGTGGAGGCACCTGAAGGAGGCTATGACCCTGTGGGAAGCCCACACTGGAGCAAGCTCCTAGCAGGACCTGTGGCCCCATGGAGAGAGGAGCCCACGCCAGAGCAGGTTTGCTGGCAGGACTTGGGACCCCGTGGGGGACCCATGCTGGAACAGTTTGCTCCTGAAGGTCTGCACCCTGTGGGAGAGACCCACACTGGAGCAGTTCACGAAGGACTGTAGCCTGTGGGAAGGACTCACGTTGGAGAAGTCTGTGGAGGACTCTCCCATGAAAGGCGACGCGCCATGCTGGTGCACAGGAAAAATGTGAGGACTCCTCCCCCTGAGGAGGAAGGAGCAGCAGAAACGACGTGTGATGAACTGACCGTAACCCCCACTCCCCGTCCCCCTCTGCCGCTGAGGGGGGAGGAGGTTGAAACCAGGAGTGAAGTTGAGCCCAGGAAGATGGGAGGGGTGAGCGGAGGTGTTTTAAGATTTGATTTTATTTCTTATTGTTCTACTCTGTTTTGCTTGGTAATAAATTAGATTAATTTTTCTTTAAGTTCAGTCTGGTTTGCCTGTGACAATAATTAGCGAGTGATCTCTCCCTGTTCTTATCTCAACTCACAAGCCTTTCGTTATACCTTTTTTCCCCTGTGTAGTGAAGGAGGGGGAGTGATAGAGTGGCTCTGGTGGGCACCTGGCCTCCAGACACGGTCAACCCACCACAGTTGGTAAGAATCTGAATTCCTATTAATATCAGTATTTTCTTGTTCCCATTCAAAATATAGAACTAATGTACCACAGCAACTGAAATACATCCTCACTCATTGTAAGAATTAAAGCTATTGTAAAAATGTAATTCATCTGCATGAACTTTATTGCAATAGCTGTTCTGATGTTGCAGTTTTACACCATGTAACAAATCCGGTAACTTACCCGCAATCCATGCTTTGCATCAACAACAGATACAATACCTAAAAGAGAACATTAAAAAGGAACAGAAATGTGCTGAAAGCAGCTAACAATTCAACAACTTGTAAACTTCCTGTACAACTAAAAGTAACAGTATCATCACATTTACAGTTGCTTATAATACTTTTGGTGCTTCCAGTGTATCTGAACATTAGACTTGTCACCTAATTATTTTCTTATTTGTTACTCATATCTGTGGTTAAAAAAAAAAAGTCTCCCAAACCAGGTGAGAGAAATTCTTACAACGTATATGCCTCTCCTCCTTCTTCCATAACAGTAAATTGGCAGAGGTACACTTTTACAGTTTATCAAAACAAATTAAGAGGACTGACTGAGGTATGCAGCTATTTTGATTTTAAGTGACCAGAAATCTGCAATCCTCTGGCAGAAACTTATAATGCTGTTTCCTATTCAACTGAATGTCTCCCTGGCTAGATGGGTATTTCAGAGACTGACCAAAGCATCAGTAGGATATCTTTTTAAGGCAAAAAGTAAGGTTTTTTCCTACATTTAAAAAAAAAAAAAATCAACGTTCAACATGGTCTTTAACAACATATAGTGATGATTTAATACTAAACTCGGATTTTTTTTATTGGAACACAGCAAATAGTAGAGCTAACAAGAGTACAATAAGCAAAGAAGGCAGAAAACAAAAGGCAGGAGAGTCCACATGTTGACAAGTTAAGAGATTAGAGGAAAAAAGGAAACCATTTTGGAAATACTACACTGGCGCAAAAAAAAAAAGCTGTAATATTACTCCTAAATAATGTTTTATAATATCTAACTAGTGAGGTTCCCCCCCCACTTACATCACAATCAACATCTCTCCATATCTGATCCCTTAGCAAAGCATTACACAACTTTTGTTAGATTTAGTAAACTGAAACAGCTCACCAGGTAGATATACAAGCATCAGAATAAGCAAGTGGATCTCTGCGGTCAAATTTGGTTCTGTGAGAACCAAGATCATGTATTTCAAACATTTTCTGAACCTTTCGTTAAAGGATAAGGATACATTACACTAAGTCAAGATATGCAATGCTAGTAAGTTGGAAAACAAGCTTGCACTTCTTACCATCAAGATAGATGTCACTTCCCAGCTCAGCATCAACCCAGAACATGGAGGCCACAGCTCCTAAGAAGTGCAGTACATTTAGTTGCAAAATTGACATTTTCCAGTAAACTTTCAATATTCACACATTTCACAGAAAAACTCTATCTGTAGTGCTCCTCTCTTCCAAACTCAGAAACCATCAAAGATGTCAAACACCCAACCACACATTTGACCTAATTGTATTTGTGTGCATATCAACAGCTATAACTACAAAAAAGTGTTCAAAATCTCACCATTCCAGATACATGTAAATTCTCTACATTACCTTTACTCCGTAATATTAACTGTCATTACTATACTCCAAGGCTCCCTCATTTCTAAAAAATTCTCTACTCCCCCTGTTCACCTTTCAGCCACTGTTTCTAGGTCATGGCACACACACACACACAAAAAAAAAAGGAGATAAAACAGTTAAATAAAAATTAAATTGGGACATTTGGGAGAAATCAGCTCCCTCCTAGGGCCCTTCTCTTCTTCACTGGCTTCTATAAATGCTCCTATGCAGTTTCTTACGTCATAAATCAACAGGATGAAGAAAGTCAAGAATAACTGGATATAGAAAATAATGTTTTCCTTAATTATCTCAGGTCTGCACAAAAAAGCTTCTGGCTTTAGGTAATTTTAACAGCTCGGATCACATTATATCAAGGACTTGGAATCTGTGACTTGATACCTGTGTACTACACATGGCCTATGAATATGCTACTTCTGTTTTCTGCTAAAATGGCCCTGTAAACAGATTATAGCAACTGTAAGATATGCTGTATATTTATTTAAGAAATATATAATCATAATTTGTTATGAAATTAACAAATTTAAGATATATCAGTGCCACAATACAAAGGACAGGAGGAGCTGACAGCAACAACAGTACTTCTTTTTTTCATTTATCAGATCCTTAGTTACTGGCAGGCTGTCTAAGACTATTAAGCACATCAGAAGAAAAAAAATAAATCAGAAACTAAACTCATTCTAACATGTAAAACTGTCCACCTGAAGTGACAAGATGCAGTCCTCCAAACATCACCCTGTATCAACTCCAAACACCTGTCAGTTGTTCACAGTGCTTATTCATGCAAGATATAGCAAGGGTCACAACATCTAATGGTTTTCTGGTATCTATTGATTTTTTTTTCCAAAAAGCTTAATAGTTTTCCAATTTGACTCAAATAGAATTCGTGTGTAACAGAGGCCAAATCAATGTCCTTTCTTTTGAAGAAAATTACTTTACCATGACAACTATTTAGCTTTGAGCTAGAAAGCATTAGTCTCCTAAATGGGAAACTGAACTTCTGTTAAGAATTTCCTTGGCTCTCAATCAACGACACATTTTTATTTGAGATGGTTCAGAGAAAATTGATTTAGACAGCTATTACTAACATGAGCTCAAGTTTAAACACTTGTTTACAAAAATATCACTAAAGAGCACATAAGGAATTTGGAAGATCTATTATTGTTCTGTACATATCAGAAGAATGTATTAGTCTGTTTCACGGAGTATTTTATGGCTTCGCAAAATATAAGGCCTATCACAATCAATGTAACAACACATCAGATGCTAATAATTTATACTTCAGAAGCAGCAATATAGAACAGCAAAAGCCTACTGAAAACTAGTAGTTTCAGAGTGTGCTTCTCTTCTCCAAGCCCAGTGTTTTATCTTGATAGAAATACATTTTAACAGAACTTGTGTTAAGCTTTAGAGTCAATTTAGAGCAAGTTCAAAAAAACACCTGACCAAACAACCCCACCCACAACCCTGCTTCTGCACCTTATCCAACTCAGTTTTAGTCAATATAGCAATCAAAGCATGTGCCTGACAACTCACCACTTTGTAATACATTTTGCACAGTGAACTGATGAGTGAGCAAATAAGCACTTCATAAAAAGAGGATTTAATTACCACAGTTATGAAAACCATAATGTGAACTACCTGGATCTGCCAAACCAGTTGTTTCTAACAATATGTAGTCAAATTTTCCTTTCCTTTGCATCAGGTTCTCAATAGCCTTTACACCATTGTCCCTGCAGGAAGAAATAAGTAAACCTGAGAACAGAGGAAACAAGCTAAAACACGTACAAACATGTATCTTCTGATGCGGAACACAGTGTCAGTACCATCAGAGAAAAGGCCTGAGTCAGGACTTACAGTCTACAACGAATATTCAATCTGCTGCTCTAATATTAGGCCAGTTGTAGTTTTCTGTTTCACTTTAGTCTGAAAATAGTATTTGCCTACTCCTAACAGGCATAATAAAGGTGATATTTAAATGAAGATTTGTTTTCAAACACTTAAAACCCTGTAGTTTGTGTAAACATGTAACTATTTGGTTTGGCAGCTGAGGTTACAAAGAGAAAGGGGGTATGTGAAGGGGGGCTGGGGGAACTGAATCATGTTCTCCTGCTTTTCCACATCAAAATTAAGCAAAATTAAGATGTGTTATTTACTTAAATCTCAGCTGATGAAGTCAGTCTGAAGCAGAACCGTATGGCATTTTATATACGAAACCAACATATAAAACATAGCTGCGATGGCAGAATTCCTTACATCCCAGTAGAACACAATGCAATTGGATCTTCTGTTTTCCACTTACTACCCAAATTTAAGGCACAGGCCCAGTTCTTCCAAATTTTCAGTACAAGCAGACCATCACCTTTATTACAAACTTAGCACAAACAATCCAGCATTCAAACAGGGGAAAAGCATGTCAAAGAAACAAATATACACTCCTTTTTGACATCATCATCAGCTTACAGTTTGGAATATTGTTTCATTAAATCACCAAAAGGCTCTCCCTCCACCCCTTCTGAGGTATACAATATTAAAGTATTAACCAATATACACAGAAAGAAACACAGAGTATTTAATGTGGAAATTGGGAAACTTGAGTGCTAGTTCCAGCCTCCCTGAATCTTTAGCTCTCTATATGAAAGCATATCATACTAACAGAAGAGGGAGAGCTCCTTACCCTACAGTACCCCAGCAGTGTGTAAGTTGGTATTTAGATTATTTTTCTGAAAAACACAAAGTCCAAATCCAGTAAGGCAGCAAAAGGAAATGAATTTCTGTCTCCCAAATTCCAATTTTGTTTTATCTGACAAAAAAAGTCACAATCAATACTACTATCAGTTTTAGGACTCAAATCCTGGATGTCTTCTCCTTTCCTCCATTCTCCCAAAACCCAGTGTAAGAACTTGTACAATAGCCCTTCCTTACTTTACTGAACAGCACAGGCAGCCGTTTCTGAGCTCCAGCCATTCTTCATACAGTTCTCCCCCTTGGCTGATTGCCAGGGATTTCTCCAAGGCACTTCCTGGAAATATAAGTAGTACTATAATTTTAATCTTCAAATTTGAATGACAACGCCTGCAAAAGAGACATGAAAGATTCAAGTTGCTACACATTTTTACTCTTGGATTGTGGTGGGTTTTTTTTCCTGAGACCATCTTTCTGACATGTTCTTCAGAAATTAGTATTTTCCATTTTATGAGAAATTGAAAATTCAAAGTCAAGGTCATTCTACAAAGACCAAAACTCAGAGGATGAAAGCACAGCAAAAGTGCCACAAACTTTCCTAAAAGAAAAGGAAGTCAGCTTCTACCTCCATATCAAATATCTGTACATTTTATTTTAGGCTCCATGACTAGAAAAGGGACATTCATCTTTGTTGACGAAAACAAAACAAAAAACCCCACCAATGCAGTACAAACCGTAAGCAGTGCTGATTATGGTATGGATATAAAGTTATAGCCATAACAGTTTAAAATCCTGAGAAGGAAAACAAAGAACCACAAACATCAAGCACACATCTCCCCATTTTCTTGGTGTAGGTCAATTTGTGATCTGTAAGTGGATGAGGGGAAAGGAAAGAAAATATTGTCTACCAACACATAATTTTAATTTCCATTTGCTTGAAACCAAGTAGGATAAACAGCGGTATAGAACTTCCAACAGGGTAACATATCCATTTACTTGACTCTGAGGGACTGAATTTATGTACAAAACAGAATAAAGTATAGCATTGTTTTATGAATACCAGCCAACAGATGTTTTGCCCTTCTGAAGACTATGAGGTATGTCAATAATCTCAGTAACGGATTTAAAACTGCCATATTCTTGATTTCCAGAAATTTTACGTATTTGTCATTTTACAATTAAAAAATATTTCTGCAGGTTTACATACCTTCTCCAAATTCATTCAGAATAACTGCTATTCTTTTATTATGCTGTTCTGTCAGTATGTAATTTAGAAGAGTTGTTTTTCCAGCTCCTAAAACACAGACCATATTTCTAGTAAAATGTAAAACAAAAAAAAGCTTAAATTTTCATAGAAGCAGCAAATACTATTGTGTACATGCAAATCTGATCTCTTCTGAATTATGAGTTTTCATTCTTGTATTGTGCATTCTATTACAACACTGTAAAAATTAATTTGTAGAGATATTTGACCCCATGGAACTATCAGCACATTAAATCTCAGCTTTAAAAGACCCATAGTTTTCCATTAACTAAGTGCTGTGCTTGATAAACTTGTAAGTTCCCTACCAGCTGGGCAGTCTTTTCCTAGAAAACTCATTTTTATGTTTCTCTTACCAAAAGGAGCACTTATTTTTCTCCCTCTCCCTGCCGTTTCTGACCAGCTCTTTTGCCATCAGTAATCACTGATGTGCTACTGCCATTAGATGAGGCATTGTTATGCAAGGTGTTAACAACTTCTGTAATACCACATTACCAACAGTTTCATCCCATGCATACGACCACAACTGAGGGAATTTGGTAAAACAACTTTCCTTCCCTGCCGTTAGGGTTTTTTGAGAGTATGATGCAGTACAATGCTATAACTTTTAGAAAAGTGTTGGTGATCCTAAATTTCACCTCATCTTTACTGTATATAACTATATTCGAAGCTCCAAATAATTGTGTTAGTTAGTTAGAGAGGGAAGCCAAACCTCACATTTCTAAAACTGCAAAAGTGAGGCAAATACGTTACAGTATTCCGGCACTCAGTGGCAGAAAGAGATTTGTCAAACACGACCAGAACAAATCGGTCCCTGAAAACGGGCTGGTAAAAGCAGCAACTGGAGGTTGTACAGCTGTGCAAAATCGCTCTGCAAACCTAACTGGAAGGGCACTTCGCAGGAGCGGTACGAGGACACCGCGCTGCATGCGGAGCGCTCAGGACGCCTTTCTGCTACGCTACCAGGCTCTCGCTCAGTCACCCAACCCGTGGGCACGGAGGCTGCGCCCAGACCCGCCGGGCCGCTCCTCCGCCCGCCTGGCCGTGTGCGGGCCGCCCTGCGGCCCAGCGCCCCGCCGCAGCCCGGCCTCGCACTGGGAGGTTTCCCGACGCCGCCCAACGGAAGCCCGCAGGCCTGCTGCACGGCTCTTCCCAGCGCCGGGAAGCGCGGCACCGCCGCTGGCGCGGAAGCAGGAGCAGGCCGCTCCTCACCTAAGTAGCCCGTGATGATCGTCACGGGGATCTTCCTGCCGGGGCCGGACTCGGTCTCCTCCGCGCCGCCGGCGCCTATCGGCACCAGGTCGGGGCAGTCTTCGTCCTCCATGAGAGCGCGGGCCCCTGCAGCTCGGCGCCGCCGCTAGGGAAGAGGGAGAGACACACGGCAGGCGATGCAGCGGTGCCAGCCGGGGAGGGCTCTCTCTCCCCTCGGCCGCATTCTCGCGCTGCCTCTCCGACCGCCGACGGCTTACCCGAGTCCCTACGGCCGCGCGCCAGCCGCCGCTCACCTGCGCGCGCCTGACGTCGCACCCACCCGACGTCACACAGCCGACGCCGCAGAGCCGCCGGACGGCGGTGCTTCGGGCGCACCGCGGGCATGCGCCACGGCACCGCAGCACCGCCCCTTAGCGCGTGCGCCTCGACCCTCACGGCGGCCTCCCGCCGGGTTCTGCCGCGCAGGCGCAGCAGGCGGGAGGAGGCGGGGCGGGGGGCGTGGCCGAGCTGTGGTGGGGCCTCGCTGAGGTGCTGGAGGGGCGGTGGTGGGTGGTGCCGCCCGGGCTGGCTGGCCGTTAGTCGGCCATTAACGGCCGGTGGCTGGGCGGCCTGAGGTGAGTGTTAGTGGCGGCACGCCTCCCGTCCGACACGGCTCCAGGGGGCTGGGTTGTGCCGTCCGCTGGGCCGCCTCAGCCCGGTCTCAGGAAAAGAAGTGTCTGTTCTGACCCACGGGGAACGCTGAAGACGTCCCGGTCTGGTCAGCAAACCTTGTGCAGGGTGGATGTGCTTTCATAATCAAATAAAGTTAAGCTGCAAATTGGGATGTTAGCTTCCCCTGTTTTCCATCAGATGCCGTGAGGACGTGTTTATCTGTATAAGACATATGTATGGTTAATTTTAACAGTGTTGTGAACTCCCTAGCTTTTTGTGGACCGTAGGTTCAGCAGTTGGTAATACGTCTTCCATTTCTTCACGTCAAAAGGAGGAAATGTAATTGTGTTGGCAAAGATATGGAGAAGAGGTTTGCCTGACGCAAACTTCTCAAAATCCGGGTGTGGTTCTCTGCTCTCAACATAAGGTCTATTAACACAGGTTTGAGTACAGACTGATAAAGTATGTTGGGCTTCATCTTGTTTATATGCTTGTTGGTTTGTATGGCAATAAATAGACGTAGTATTTATCCTTGAATCTTGTTATACTTGTGTAGGTTAAAACATTCCTTTAATACGAATGATATTTGATGATACTGCACTGTAAATTGTTTGCTTTTGCTTTAGTCATTCTAAGCATGTGAAAGTCCAGTGTAAAAATATGATAAAATAACTTATATAATCCATTAATTCAGCTGGTCCGTGGAGATGCAACCATATTTACTCCAGCAGAAGTACTTACAGACACATGATTGTCCAGATAATAAGTTCAAAAGCAAATTATTAAAATCTTGATTTTTGAGAGAAGTTTGGGGTTTTGCTTTCCTTGTAGTTAAAATCTTCTGCCAGCTCTGTGGAATGTTAGCAGCAGCACAAGCACGAAACTTTCGAGTTTAACAAGATGACAGGCTTAGGTGTCTTTAGTAAATAAGGGTAGCTGGCAAGAATCGGTTGTGGAGTTGCCCTAGCTGTGGAAGGCAGTAAATCTCATCCATTCATTAGAGGGTCTAAGTATATAGTCTGTTGATTTGTAGAGTTTTAGGACCAATACGTGGTAAAATGCATCTTTTTGTGTTCTTGTTTCAGCCACTCGGGTCATCCCCTTGTATGGCACATCCTGTTTTAAAGGAAAAACCTGATTAGTTTTTCAAAGATATATCCATTAGAACACTGACCGATGGTATATGGTTTTGCTGTCCTGAGACTGCTCCACCTCACATAGTTCTGTTATTAAGGGATGGAGAAAAATTTTCAGATTTTCACTGCAAGAATGCTGTAGGGTAAAGGAAGAAAAAATCAGAAAGGTATTGGGAACTAGCATCTTAGAGGATATAAAAGGCTGTAAGTTGTCTTTCAAAAATGAGACTACTTATAATACTGAAATTTCATTTGCAGTTCAATAAGACATCTGGTATTAGGGAAGAAAAAGGTGATGAAACCAGTGTCCTGGTTCTTTAAGCTGTTCTGCTTTTCATCGGTTCACATGACACTGCTCATTATTTTCCTTTTGAACAAAATTACCTAAAATAAATACTGTGGTTTCTGGGTTTCCTTTTGGTTTCTTTAAAATTTATATTCAAACATTAGAATTTTGCTGTAAGTATTAACTGTCCTTGTGTTTCTACTGAACTGTGTAATAAAGCCTACTTTGTAAAGATAGATGCAAAACCTGTGTATTTTATTGTGGTGGCACCTAAAATGAGTATAGCAAACCTAAATCTTTATTCTAAGATATTTGTAGACCGGACATACAACACCAGAAAGCAGTAAAGTGTTGATGGGTACCATGAGTTGTATTTAATTATTACTTTAGGTGGCTGCAATTAAAATAAGCTAGTCCCTTCCCAAAGACTGAAGATCTCAGTGCAAGCAAAGCCATTTGCTTCAGACTGATTTTGATGATGGACAAAAATATTTAAGGCTGTTAGTCTTTGAGGAGAATTGGGGAAGAAGAGCCACGAAAATAAAGAAGAGGATGCACTGCAGAGCATTGCAACTTACTGATTCCTGATGCAGCAGCAAGGGGAGCATGATCTGTTTGAAACAATGGGAAAATAAAATCATTTTGTATTTCAATAATATGTGGACTGTAACAGCCTTAAAGCATCATGGCTGCTGGAGGAGGTTCCTTTCAGGTACTACTAGTCTGTATAGTGTAAGTCTGTATAGTTCAGAGTCACAGGGAAAGGAGTTGCTGCCAATTCATACATGATGCCACATATTTTGCATGCTAGTTAACCTGCAAAACAATGCGGAAACAGAAATTAAGTTCAGTTTTGTGATCAACTCAGTTGGTGCTGAGCAGGCCCATGTATATCTCAAAATATAAGCTGATAAGCAAAGGCATAACTTTAGTAAGATTTGCATACTCCCCTGGGAACATTTACTTCGTTCTTGCCTGTTATCTGTGTTTAACTATTTCTGTATTAAACTATTTTCTTATCTGTACTTGGATTGACAGCTTCTCCTGTCAACTGGATTTTGTTTGTTTTTGAAGAATGCTGATTATTTGCATGTTGTGTAAGAGAAGGAAGATCTTTTAAAAACACCAACATTATTTCAGTCAGCACGCCTGTTTTTTAACACTGCTCCTTTTTATGACTTACATGCTCAATGTGCTGTTATGATGTGAGACTTAGTGAAACTGAGAACATTAGAATAAAGGTATGGCTTATAGTCAGGATTTAAATAGCAACCATCATCTAGCAAGTTGCCTAATTGTATGTAAGAAGATGGTGACAGTAAGGGAAAATTTCATCAGTGTTGTCTCTGTTTAAGTTCTGTTTACTGTGAAGGTCAGCAAAGTAACGTTTCTCTTTGAGAAACTCTCAGTTGAGGATCTGGCCAGTAACATTTTTATTTCTTCGGAAGAATTTGCACAGACAAATGGGAAAACAAGATATGCTTTCACATAATCTTTTTTCTTTTTTTAAAGTGTTTTATGAAAAAACAGAAGGCTGCAAAATGTTCTAAGTTCCTTTTCTCCTGTTTCACCAACACGGAAATGAAACTTAAACCTAGGAGTGATTTTTTTTATTTTTTTTTTTTTAAGGAAGGTTCAGAATTTCGTTGCCAATCTATTTAATACATCAATCACAGAATCATAGAATCATAGAATGGTTTCAGTTGGAAGGGACCTTAAAGACCATCTAGCTCCAACCCCCCTGCTATGGGCAGGGACAAGGACACCCTCCACTAGAAAGTGTCAATGGCATAATGGAAAATTACACTTATTTTTCTGAGATTTAGCCTACTAAATTTCATATAACACTTTTTGTTTAAAACAATCTTGAATAAATTGCTTCGACGGTATTGGATATGGTTGAGACCTATACCAGCAAGAGCATTGAACTTGAAGGTGTATCAGCTTCCTTTAAGGAGAGAGTGTCTAGTTGTACTGGCTACATTATACTTTTCTAGACTGATGTTGTAGGAAGGTGGAATATGAGCAAACATTAACAGCCGTTGTGTGTTGCTGGCAGATACTGAGATCACCACAGTTTTCCTCTTGGTGTGAACCTCTAGATATTCCTATGAGGTAATCAGATAACAGTTATTCATTACTGAAGCTGTATATTCCTAGTGTATTTTGCCAAGGATGCAAACTTATCATTATAAAAGATATTGAGAAAACTCCATGGGCTTAACTGAGTTGCTGGTCAAGCATGAAAGGTAAATCCTCTGCAAATAAGCAGGTGATGCTAAGTTTCAGCAGGGCTTTCTTGTCTGTGCCTATCCTGGGATACAAAGTTGTGTTTAATGGGTGTGATGCTGTAATGCTCTATCATTGTGTTGGTTTTGTGTGGCAAGGTTTTGGTAGCGGGGGGGGGGGCTACAGGGGTGGCTTCTGTAAGAAGCTGCTAGAAGCTTCCCCTGTGTCTGACAGAGCCAATGCCAGCTGGCTCCAAGACGGACCCGCCGCTGGCCAAGGCCAAGCCAATCAGTGCCTCTGTGATAACATATTTAAGAAAGAGAAAAACAGCTAGAGAGAGCTTTTGTAGCCAGAGAGAGGAGTGAGAAGATGTAAGAAACTCTGCAGACACCAAGGTCAGTGCAGAAGGAGGGGGAGGAGGTGCTCCAGGCGCCGGAGCAAGATTCCCCTGCAGCCCGTGGAGAAGACCATGGTGAGGCAGGCTGTCCCCCTGCAGCCCATGGAGGAGGATGAGGGGGTGTAGAGATTCCACCTGCAGCCCATGGAGGACCCCACGCCAGAGCAGGTGGAGGCACCTGAAGGAGGCTGTGGCCCATGGGAAGCCCACGCTGGAGCAAGCTCCTGGCAGGACCTGTGGATCCGTGGAGAGAGGAGCCCACGCCAGAGCAGGTTTGCTGACAGGACTTGTGACCCCGTGGGGGACCCACGCTGGAGCAGTTTGCTCCTGAAGGTCTGCACCCCATGGAAGAGACCATGCTGCAGCAGTTCATGAAGGACTGTAGCCTGTGAGAGGGACCCCACGCTGGAGCAGGGGAACGATGAGAGGAGTCCTCCCCCTGAGGATGAAGAAGCGGCAGAGACACCGTGTGATGAACTGACCACAACCCCCATTCCCCGTCCCCCTGTGCCGCTGAGGGGGGCGGAGGTTGAAGCCAGGAGTGAAGTTGAGCCTGGGAAGATGGGAGGGGTGGGGAGAGGTGTTTTAAGATTTGGTTTTATTTCTCATTCCTCTACTCTGTTTTGCTTAGTAATAAATAAGATGAATTCCCTCTCTAAGTTCGGTCTGTTTTGCTCGTGATGATAATTAGTGAATGATCTCTGCCTGTCCTTATCTCGACCCATAAGTTTTTTTTTCATTGTACCTTTTCTCCCCTGTCTAATGAAAGAGGGGAGTGATAGAGCGGCTCTGGTGGGCACCTGGCCCTCAGCCAGGGTCAACCCACCACAATCATGCAGTAGCTTCTTTGCAGGGATACCACTGCTGGTGAAGGAGTGACTGCTAATTTACTCTTTTAAGAAAAAAGATGTTTGGGAATGTGTGTCTCAAGAGAAAAAAAAAAAAATCCCCTGATAGGTGGTGTATACTGTAGTGGTGTGTGCCAATTATTGTGTCTTCCAGCGTTTCCCCAACCCCAGCTTGCAAACTCCTTCAAAACAATACGCAGCAGCAGCAGTTCTGCCCTGATGTGCATACCCAACCTGTGCTGTCGTTACCACCACTCAGCTGCTCTTTGTGGCTGGGCCTGCAGCTCCTCAGCCTGCCCAACAACCACCTGTGGATCCACCACCTCCAGGTCAGGTTGCAGGAGGAAGACCAAAGCATGGTGAGAGCATTTGAAGCCCAAGTGGAATGAGAGGGAAGCACAGCTTTATGACTGATTCTAGGGCTGAAGTGATGCAGTAATGATTAGGACCACCATTTGGGATGAATGTGTGTGTGACAGGAGGATGGGGATGAGGAAATGGGGAATGTAAGCATGCTTTCTGCTGTATCATATACAAGACTCACCAACAGCTGCTGCCATCCAAGCAAGCTAGGTTTGGGAAAATGTGGTCTGTTCTGAGTTGCATTGTTTTCTTCAGTTTTGATTTCATGCTGCCTTCACTGGCAGCTGGTTTGATATTTTTTTTAATCTTGTGACCAGAAAGATCTTGTTCTACTTCTTGTTCTAAAGGCATGATTAGACTTCATGACCTTGTATATAGTAAGTTGGTTTGTTGCAGGAATTCAAACAATAGTGTTTAACAATAAGCTGGAGCAGTACTAAAGACCATACTTAATGGGATAAGATAGCTTAAAGAAATCAGTTGACCAACATCTCATCTGGTAGCACTCCAATGACTTAAAACCATGTAAACTTTCTTGATAAAATTCCTTTTTTTTTTTCTTTTTTTTTTTCCTTCTTCTTCCCCCAAAAAAGGCAATGGAATTGCTGACATAATAGATGAAAAAGAGTATGTGGTGAGTTTTGCTGCTCATATGCTGAAGTAGGCTGCTGATAATTCAGTTCATCCAAAAAGATGAAAATTTACAACGATCTAAGTGTTTGGTCTGTACTTGCTGAATATACTAGCAGTTTTGGAAACCTTACTTTTCTGTGCCTCCTCAGGCATTTTTTCCTGCATGTCACAAAATATTTTTGAGTAATCCTTTCATCTGTGCTTACCAAGAATGTATGAAACTGCAAAATAAATAGTTGTATCATTCATAAATGGGTGTATTTGTGTAGGTTGGGATGTTATCTGCAATCTGCTAGCTTGATTTGCGTCGCCAGATTTGGCAGTCAGGCAAGATCCTACTTCATGCCACAAGAGCTGTTAAGATTAAGCCTGGACTCTTTTTTATATAGCTTCAACAAAAAATGAGGTAGTGGTTTCTTCTTGAGTTCTTAGCAGTTCTGGAGATACAGCTACAAGAAGAAAGATCTTCCTCTCTTAAAAAAACAAACAAACAAAAAACAACACCCCAAACCCAATTAAGCACAGACTTCAGTAAAGGAAGAATGTTCCTTTCATGGGACCTGAACAGAAAGATGGGTGTGAAACCTAATACCAGAACTGTTGACTTACTGTCTCTACAACCGGACAATGTACAGAATGGTTAATGGAGCTACCTGCTTATTTTTTCATCACTTACTTTTCTCCTTCTTACCTTGTAAGTTGCTAGAAACAGAGGCATAGCACTTCATGGGAGCTTTTGAAATTAAACAATGAGAAGGATGGTTATAGTTTTCAAAAGCAGTATTTTGAGAAACAGAAAAGACCTGACTTCCTACTGTGGAGGAGCAGCTCTTCTAGTGACAGCTTATCTATAAAGCATGGTTAAGCTACCAGAAAGCAATTTCATGTTATAGCAAGGACCTACTGTACTGGTGGAGAACTGCATAAGATTTTTTTTCCTCCAATTTCCCTTCTTTTGTACAGGAGACAGAATGAGGTGGAACTGAGAGACCACCTTGATGGGTGCAAAGAGTACATAAGTGTTTTGGCAGTGGTCTAGACAGCACAGAAAATTGACAAACTGGTGTTTATTTCATGGCTATTTCATGGCATCTTAAGGAGAGCATGGTTTATATTAATGTCTAAGTTAAAACTCTGAAAAGCAAATAGGAGAGAAAAAGCTGCTCTGTCCACCAATTTCCTGTGAGATAAAAGAGAATAAGTATACTAGAAAGGCCAAGATGTTAAAATAAATATTTCAGCTGGATTTTGGATGCATAGCCTTCAATGGTGCTGAAGCCCACGACTTCAAGTGCAGTAGGTAAGAAATGCTCACCACTGATCCAGGAAAAAAATCAAATATTGGGTGTCTCAGATTAGGCGCTCAAAATTGTATGTGTCCATTTAAATTACATGGGTCTACTAAAATTAAAAGAAGTTACATTTTTCTTGTTTCTTTCCACTGTTGACGCAAAGTGATCACAGCTGCCTGTCAGAAGGCCTGTTGCACACTTTGAGTTTTCGTAGAGCAGTAACTTCTATTAAAACCACGGCCAGTTTGTGCACTGAAGAGAGTTGTGTAGGCAGCGACTCTCTTTCAACAGACACATGCAAGTGCAGACAAGAAGGTGGTGTGAAGCAGTGTCTTGCCACGGCCAGTAACTCTGACACTCAAGAGTTTTCTGGTCACCAACATGCATGCCAGATCATAGCTACGTATCGCTGATTTCTAACTAAGTGATATTTAAGTTCAAATTACACATAGGTAAGTGGCTTTAGCTTTAATTTGGTGACGTAAAGAAAGGATGGGTGTGGTGGGTAAGTTCTGTGCAATAAAGTACCTAATTTATTCTTCACAATGCAAATGTTTGTTAGTTAATACTATTCTATTAATAGTAGATGTTAATATTTTCTTTCTGAAGTTTTCATACTTCTATCTGAGATCTTATTCTGCAGCAGATCCTTGTGGGTTTTTTCCCTCAAAATACATCCATATTTGTTTCCATTTTGACGGTTTTTTTATTTACTTCTGTTTTGTGTTTAATCTTTCACCTCCTCAGCCTTTCTGCACCTCCCTAAGGGCACATAGCCAGTGGTCCTCAAAGACTGTAGGGATTAACATTCATACTTGAGACCACCCATATTAACACTGTTCCAAAGAATGGTGAATCCTGCAGAGTAAAAGGTAGTTGTTAGCAGCACAATTTTAGGCCTTCACTGTTTGACAATCTTCCATTCCTTGCCTCAAATCATGCTATTTTCCTCTAGATACCCTCCAGCTCACTGGGAATGGAGAGATCAGCTAAAACTGCCTTTCAATGGAATCCTAATGTTGTTGCCACCGAGCCATGGATTTAATAAAAGTAGGACAACCTAAAACTGAATTGCCTCTGCTACCCCAGAATTCATCTGTAGAAATTGTGTTTGGCTTCTGTTTCACCTTGCAAATGAAACCTGAGTTCTGCTTGTCCGCAGAAGCAGTGAAATCTGCACCAAGGGGGAGAGAAAAATACCAGTCAGGAAACAGCACTTTGTAACACGACCACAAGATACTTAATAAAAAAGGACTTTTAACAAAGTTGAGCTGTACGTGCAGGTGAAGCGAACAGCAGTAGGGCCCGCTTTGTGCCGAGCTGACCTGGTACCTGGGGTTGGTACATGTGTTTTCCTTACACACTTAGTTTAGGAGTAAGAGAAACATATATCCTGGGTGCACGTGTGTTTTGGCAAAATATCGTCCCAAGTAAAGAGCTGGCATCTCCTTACGCCTTACACCTTACACCCTCTGTCTGCCCGAACAGCCCCACCCGTGTGCCAGCGGGGCCGAAGGACCCTGGCGATTTCCTCTGCCTGAAGGGCGGTGGGCGCCGCTCTGCCCTGCCCGGCGCAGCGCTGCCCGGAGCTGCCCGGCCCTGCCCGGCCCTGCCCGGAGCTGCCCGGCCCTGCCCGGCGGCCGCGCCTGCTCGGCCAGGGGAGGGCGGGCTGGACCGGCGGCGCCCAGCGGTGCCCAGCGATGCCCGCTGCCTCCTCGCCTGCCTCCGCAGGGCAGCGTTCGACCCCCGGGGCGGGGGTGTTTGACACCCACACCGCGGTTTCCAGAAGAAAAGGCGTTGGGGGGGTGCGCAAGGATTTTCGCAGCTGTGCGCTTTCACGGGTGCAAGGTGTCGTCTCTCTGTATAGCGCTTGCCTAAACGCTAGCCTTCCCCGCTGCTTCCCTCTGGATCCCTCCAAAACGTCCACGGATGGGTGTCGCCTGTGTTATACAGGGAGGTGAAATTCCTGTCCCCTCCCAGTGACCGGGTGCGCTACGGCCCGTAGAGCCATCGGGGAGAGGCGCAGGGCGCCCGGGGTGCAGGGGCTGGGCGCTGCCGGCCGGAGGGGCAGACGGCGGCGGGGTTGAGAAGCCAGCTGTGCACAGGGGCAGATCCCTCCCACTCCGGCCGATTTCGGTGAGGAAGGTGAAATGCGGAAGTTGCCACCCAGAACTGTCAGAAGACCGTCGGGTTTTTAGCCCGGAGCATGCAATTAAGAAAAATAAATAAATAAAATAAAGCCGCCCTTCGTGCGTACAGCCGGCGTCGGTCCTCCTCGGCAGCCGACAGCCGCGGCTGCTCTCCCGCATGGCGACTTTACCCGCCGCTGACAGGAGGGCGTTCGCCCTGAAAATCAACAGGTAAGGGGCTTTCCTCGTACCTCGCAGCTATTCTTCGCCAGTCTTAGCCTGAGACCCGGCCAAGGCAGGCGATCGGGCTGTGGGAGCGGGGACGGGACAGCTCCTCCCCGGGAGACCCCTGGGGCGTGGAGCCATCTGCCAGCTCCAGATAGCCGGGCTGGCTGTGCCGCCGCCGCCGCCCGCTGCCGGGCAGCCTTCGGGCGGGCACCCCCGGTCCTCTGCCTGCCTGCTCCTGCGGCCGGCAAGCGGCGACCCTCGGCGCGCCCCGCCGGTCTTCTCCCGGCCCCGCGGAGGTGCAGCTCTAGCTTGCGCTTCTGCAGATTAAGTTTGCGCTGACAAAGTGCACACAGACAAAGCCGGCTATGGGTTCCTGTCCCCTGGCTGGGAGGAAACGTCCAGTGTCACCCCAGGAGTTTGTTCCCCATTTGTTCTGTCCGACCAAGCCCCGAGGCTCCTGGGGGGGCTTCTCGCTGGCGGCAGGGCAGAGGGTTGGGGTTCCTCCTCCGCACACAGCAGCAAAACAACCTGGTGCCTAAATTAGTGCTCCTGGGAAATAAAGGTTTTATGTAGGGCATCAATATTGCAGTGATATACATCCCTGGGAATATTTTTTTTTTCTTTTCACCCTTTCATCTATGGAAAGAAAAAAATCCTTCTGATTTAAAACAAATGTATCTCCTCCCTTCCCTCAATAAACCAAACAAATTGGAGTATGGAACACCATACTCTTGCAGCTGAGCTTGCTGTCTGCAAGACTTTGGTGTCTGTTCCCAGGGAAGTGCTGACTCTCAGCTGGTCTGTGCCCTGTGGTGGCAGTAAGAAACCAAGACAATTATTTTCATATTGTTAGGTTAAAGGAACAGACAGGCCTTCTTTTAAAGATTCTTGTCATTTGAGACAAAAACTGTGTTTCCAGGGTGTTGATATAAGTACAAGGTAACTCAGTTTGCTGACACATAAAAGAACAAATAAAATAATGGTAATATAAACTGAGGATAGGTCTCTGTGCCAGAGAGAAAAGTATGCAGAGAAACTCCACCTCCTCAGCAATTTATTGGAAGACATGGGGTTTGCAGTCACAGAGGATAAAATTAGCTGCTCTGTGATGTGCCTTTCCCATGGCAGAATACACATCAGTGTACCTTTCTGTATCCTTTGGGAATTCATTTTAAATTTGTGGTGGAACATTCGCAAGAGTGAGACATCATATTGAGAAGCCATCAGATGAGCAGTTCACTACAGGACCCTGCCACGATTCCTGATAATTTGGAGATTTGCTTGAATAAAGAGCGTAACTGGCTGATATTTAGAGGGTTTGGGTTATTTTCTTTCTTCCTATTTTTAGGGTCAGCCTTCTGGCAGCTTTTCCCAGCTGTGGTGATGGTCACTGTTCATCTGTATGACTAAAGCCTTACTAAGTAGTGGAATCATAACAATTTATCTGGCTTCATTTCACGAAGGCTCACAAAAGTTTTGCTAGTTTTTCAACTTGATATATTTTTTAAAATTTTTTTCTTTTGATTTGATAGTGAAATATTCAGTATTTTTTGTAGCAAATGGAATGTTCAAATATGTTACTCATCATGTTCTGAATATGATTCCAATTTAACAATCTGCATGTTTATTTTGCAAGTAAGAATTACTAGCAGAACATGTTTCCCTTTCTTCAAAAGTAGCATGTCATTTTTACATGACTCAAGTGAGTAGAGTCTCACTGACAGTGGAGTGATATATCTTCACAAGAACTGTCTTTAATGTGGTGTTTTGGGTTTTTTTAAAAAGGAATTTTCAGAATAAGAGGAATAATAGGTCAGCATGTTAGCTTTCTTGCTTGTACACAAAAGGCTAATTCACAGTGATAAAATTTTGTTCCTCTTTCTTCAGAGTTCCTGAGTTCACTTCTTCAAAATGCAACTCTTAGTGAAAGTTGGACGTTACTGGCAAGGCATCATTCACAGGCGTTATTACATTGCCTGTGCAATTACTCTCCGTTCACTACAGATTCACATGCAGGCTCTTCTCTTTCTCACTTGTTCTCTTGCCAGTGACTTGACTAAGCTATATACTGTTTTTATGAGGACCAGCAGCATTTTAGGCTCTGTACCGGTTCCTCAGCAGAATGACGTCAGCCGCCTCCCTGCTGGTTACATAAGGTGTACCCTGGTGTGTTCAGAAAAGCATGATAGATATCTGACCACCTGGTGAACTGTGCTGAACACTGTTCTGTAAAAAAATGGCAATGACATGATCTGAAATGGTCTGTTAGTGGTATCTCATCATGATTTAAAGTTATTGTGAGTTATCGATCATGAGCACTGGAGCTGTAGATACTTCAGGGACAGTTGTTACCTGACAAGCATCACATTTGTTGAAAACAAGGTAAAACTTTAAAATCAAGCCTTCAGATGCCTGAGAACTTGTAAGTTGCGTATGCAACCTGCCTACATAACCGTGTCTTGCTATCACTTTATTCTTCCTTCCACCCATCTGGTGTCTGTTGTCCTGATCTGTTGCTTTCTGCCTTTTTTAATCCTGCAAACACTTGTACATATGGTTTTAATGCATGTATATTAGTAGCTCCTTCTGTTTTAATGGGATAACTTTTATACATAATTATGTTTATCATCTCATACGTAGAAGTGAAGGAGCAAGTCCTTACTGTCCCTCGTGTTAGGCAGCATTCCTACTGCTTACCTGTGTATGACTTGGACCTAAGTTGCTGAAAACTGAGCAGGACCTCAGAAAACATCCTCTTGAAATAACATTGGTTTTATTACATGAGAAATTAAACTCCTGTCCAACTTCATATGTTCTTTGAAATGAAGCCTAAAGTATCTCTTAAAAGTAAGTTGTAACTGTCTTTCCAAATGGCCTCTCGCATTGGACAAAGGAAGGGAAGAAAACCCTCATTAATGTGCAACACTGAGAGACCTCTGTGGCACTTTCTGAGCATGCTAGGTGTCTGTGGTGGTTGGAAGCCAGCATGGGACATGAAAAAGCAGATCATCCTTGTGGAATTGAGTCCTACATAGTAATTAGAAGGAATCTGGTTGCATGTTGCAAATGTGTCTATTTTCCAGTTGCAGTATTTATACTCAGAAACCAAGAAAGCTGAACTGCTGAGGAAAAGCAGCTCATCATTGCTCAAAGTGTGGGCTCTAATGTTTACCAGCTGAGCAGTGCATGTTTGAGAGACCATAAAAGCTGAATTTTAATCAGTTTGCCTCAGCAGTGTGTTAGGATAAACACAGCATTCACGGAAGACATTTTCTATTTTTATTACTTTTATTTAGCTAGTGTAGTTTACTATTTTATCTTCGACATAGATTTTGAAGTAGCAGATATTTGTTTTGACTTCAAGTGAAGAAAATTGTGCTTTAGGCACCTACCTGGGGCCCTGTCCACCACTGCTATACATTTGAAACATTTCAACACATAAATTACAAACTGGAAAACTATCAAGAGCAGCAATACAGCTCCCTAACATATCACTTAACATTCAGTGATGTGACTCATGCAATTAAAACCTCTCCCAATAGGCAAACTCCTCAACTGTCTCTATAGACAACCAATGTCTGCATTTTACAAGTGTTATAAAACAAATTTTTAGCATTTACTTCTATCATTTCATTGTCTTGTCCCTGAAATTGTCCAGTTGCCAAACAAAATTTTCTTTTCCTGTTCTAGTTTTAAGAAGTACACTTAGGGATGACTTTACATGCATAGATTATATTAAAAAAAAAACAAACCCAAACCCAAGCAACCTACAGTACCAATATTAAAGCAAGCATTTAGCTAAAGATTTCAAATTCAAAAAAGCCTATGATAAAAGACAAACCCCTACCTAATTCTCAAATTGTACCATGAATTCTACTTTACATTAATGATGACAACATATTTGAATTATTTCTACCTGAAATGAAAAGGTCAGCTTAGATCTTATATTCTACAAAATTTTGGTTCTGAAGGTTTACAAGAAATTACCCTAAATGGGAAAGGCTGTTACAGAGGGGTCAGGTACGGTGCAAGACAGTTTCAGTGGCAGGACAGGCCGTTTCCTATGTACTCTGGTGGCAGATTTCTGTTCAGTGCAATCCCTTTATGGGGCTGAGGCCAGCATCTTTTGATTGAATTTCAATAAACCCCTTGTTATATGGATATAATAAAATGCTAATTACTCACAATTTGTCCAGACTCTCTTGTATTTCTTTTAATTAATTTTTCTTTTTAAACTTTGAATATATTAAATAAGCTGCAAGGCCAACCTCAGTCCTTCATAAGTACAATAGATTTACGTAATAAGAATAAAGATCTAGTGCATTTTTAAAAGAATGTGGTAAATTCTCATAGTCATTTTCTTAAATAAAGTAATACATTATAAAAACCTTAATAAAACTACCAGTCTGATAATAGCATTTTCCGTGTGTTCACGGAACAGTTCCGTGTGTTTCCATATGTTCCGCTGCATACCTAAAATGCACATTCATACTTTATCAACTTCTAAAAGCTGCTTGTAGATATATCCTTATCAAGTATGACCATAGCCTTATAATATGTAATGTCAGTTCAGTGGTAGTATTAAACAAATCCTGTGTTCATTTTTACTGAGTCAACCTAATTCAAGAAAGAGAGTCACAAAGGAGAGCACACTTGATGAAAGGGTTGTATCCTGCTTTACTCTAATCAGTTGCATGCTGGGAATCTAAGTGAGGATAACTCAAGTTAATAAGCCTTTGCAGGTTTATATTCAAGACAGGTTTTTCAAATGATCAAATAATAACCCATTTGAATTAATCTAAAATCCATACCATAAATATACAGTGCACTATGGCTTTTAAGAGAGGTTAAAAAATTCCAGTTTGTAATTGCTATTGGAAAAGACTACTTCTTACATACTAGATGTGTGAAATAGTAGTGGGTTTGTATTTGTTACAGAGAATATTAAACACTAATAACAGATTAAAGATAAAAAATCAGGATGTATATGTTTCATATGTTATGTATATATTAACAATCTGTTAATAACAGTTTATAGTAAATGACCAGTTTTCTTAGACTTCCATAAAAATAAATGAGAAGCTGATTTTTTAAATCCTTCTGAGAAAATTACTTGGAGTTGCATGTGTAGGAAGTATAAAGATCAGGTTTGTATCTTAGAAACAGAGGAAAGGTTTGGGTTGGAAGGGACCCTAAAGAAAAGAGAGAGGTTAATATACCTAAGGAAAAGGCCATGTGAGGCAAGGACATCTTTCGCAAGATCAGGTTGCCCAAAGCTCCATCCAACCTGAGCTTGAACTCTTCCAGGGATGGGGCATCCACAACTTCCCTGGGCAACCTGGTCCAGCATTTCACCACCCCCATCGTAAAAAAAATCCTCTTATATCTAGTCTGAATTTACCCTCTTTTAGCTTAAAACCATTACCCCTTGTCCTATCACTACAGACCCAACTAAAAAGTCTCTCTCCGTCTTTCTTATAATCCCCCTTTAAGTATTGAAAGGCTGCAAGAAGTCTTCCCAGCCCCTTCTCTTCTCCAGGCGGAACAACCCCAAGTCTCTAAACTAGTCTTCACAGGAGAGGTGCTCCAGCCCTCTGGTCATCTTTATGGCCCTCCTCTGGACTCTCTCCAACAGCTCCATGTCTATCTTGTGCTGGGGACCCCAGAGCTGGACACAGGGGTCTCACAAGAGCAGAGTAGAAGGGGAGCATGCTGGTCATGCTCCTTTTGATGCAGCCCAGGATACGGTTGGCTTTCTGGGCTGCAAGTGTGCATTGCCGGCTCATATCCACTTCTTCATCCACCCATACCCCCAGGTCCTTCCCTGGAGGGCTGCTCTCAATTCCTTCATCCCCTAGCCTGTACTGATATTTAGGGTTGCCTTGACCCATGTGCAGGACCTTGCACTTGGCCTTGTTGAGCCTCATGAGGTTCACATGGACCCACCTCTCCAGCCTGTCAAGGTCCCTCTGGATGGCATCCCTTCTCTCCAGTGTGTTGACTGCACCACACAGCTTGGTGTCATCAGCAAACTTGCTGAGGGTGCGCTCGGTCACTTCCTGACTTACTGCAAGCCAATTTCTCCTAGCTTTTTATGGCATCATTGTCTTGGTGTGTTCTGGATTTGTATTCAGCATAAGGAATATATTGTACATGGCTCTAATGCAGGTGCAGAGCAGGAAAAGAAGACAGGGAGCTCTGCTCCTTCACATGCCACTCATAAAGACCAGCCCCCACTGCAGCCTCTGCACATAGATGCTTTACCTCCCATCCCACCACTATTTGGATTCAAGGCAATCTGAGTGAGCAGAAAAGATGAGGAGTTGAGACCATGGTTTCATCCCTGTTGTATCAGTTATGACTGTTCACTGCATGTGAACGACTAAACAGCCATTAAATGCCCCATGTGGCCTTTTCCTTAGGTATATTAACCTGTCTCTCTTCTTTTGGGACATTTTTACAGTTACTCCTTCACTTCAAGGGAGAGATATAATCTGCAGGAATAACAACCTTCTAAATTTACTACATAGTCAAGAATATTAAAGCTGGCTAGGGATGGATGCTATCTATTGTAAATAGCAATAAAGATAATAGAGGGAACTTACTAATGCCTGTGAGGTTATCTTTTCATCAGCCCTAAAGATAATTCATTTGCCTTTGCTAGGTGTTTCCAGTGAGCAGTCAAATTAGACTAAATCTATGTCAGTGCAGCGCTTCTTAACATGGTTTACAACTACGCTTGAGCAAATGACAAATTTAAGCAGTATACAGTTTGGCTGGTCACTATGTATAATTAAAACCAGTATCAGCTGATTTGCATCTCACATGCTGGCATTGATAACTGTTGCATTTAAGCCCAACTATATCAAAGCCTGTCTGCATCTACACAGCCTGCTGAATTATACCTGGGAGTAAGCTGTGCTGTAGACCCTATAAGCTAGAATGTAACTGGAGGCCGTAAGAGAGACAACTGCATCATTGAAGGAAAACACTGCTATAATATTTGTTATAGACTAGGCTTAGTTTGCAAGCTATCATGTTTTATACAAGCACAAAGTTAATAAAAAGAAAAGCAAACAATGCGCAAAGCCATGCTTGTCTGTCTAAAAGTGTGTGTGTGTCCTTAAGATGTTTCTAATTCTGATGGGGAGCTGTGTGAACATTGCTTCCTCCTGGATTGTAAATCAGTTACAGGAGTAAGTTGAGGAAGAAGCAATATTATATATGAAGATTATGCCATAGGGTATTAATGCATAGTGCTAATATAGATTCCTGTAAGTATCTGCTCATTTTTCAAAGGTAAGATTATTCAGGATGCTCTTACTAGATTTGACATCCTATTGTCCATCACAAAGACTAAATGCACAGACCTTTCCTCTGGTAGACTGTGTGAAAGATTACAACATTTCCTGCCTGAAATGCATCTAACTTTTAGGAAGTAGAAAAGAAAGAGTAAGAAAATGTCCTCTTAACTACTTTTCAGAAGACACTAGTGCCTCTGGTTATTCACAGTGGTTTACTTTTGGTTTGTATCATTCACCCTGAACTTCATGATTACCTGCTATAGAGTCAAGGTGATAGTAGCCACGTAGGTAGGGGATTGATGGCAAACAGAGGCTCATCCAGCCAAATCTCTATCAAAAATTACAAGTGCAGGAAAGATAGGCTTTGTAACACAACTGTATTCTTTATCAGCAAGTAGGCAGCTGTAGAAAAAGCAGTTGGTCATGCAAGCAGAATACAGTTTTTACTGTTGACACAGATGTTATTGACAGCTGTTCTTAGCAGGAAGCTAATCTTTTCATCTGACTGAGTACTCAAATTGTGTTTAAAATATAACCACCTATTTTCTATTACAATTGTTGAAGACTGGTATTATACTGTACTTTCATATCTCTGCAATCATTGTAATCAGACATAATAATCCCTGCTACATGATTAGAGTACTGATGGTTTCACTTTTTCTCTGGAAGATGGCTGGTGAGCAGGTTCTGAGCAGAAAAGCTGCATTTTAAAATCCTTTTTTAAGATCTTTTATCCCTCTTAGACTTCAGACATCTATGTGCATTGTGAAGTCTAGACCGCAATTTATGATGAGGTTCTTTTTTCATAGTACAGGAAATCCTAAGCTTACCCAAGAAAAATGTAGTTGCAAATGAGAAACATCTTTATGTCCACCAGGTCCTGCGTATTAACATTCCCTATTTATCTTTCGAAACAGTTTTCATTTTCAGATGTGAAGTGAAAACCAGCCAGGAAGAAATATTTAATGTTGTATTTTATACCCTCTACCACTTTAAGATTTTATGATCATTAAAGATTACAGTTAGTGAGCATAGTTCAGCGTAGTTGTCCTTTTTTCTATTATGACCTTATTTCTTTTTTTATTTGATTTGAAAAGCACACACCAGACTATACTGTTGTTTGTAGCAGTAGGAAAAGGGATAGCTTGTGAAAAGTGCTTACCTGATATCATACTCACACTAAATGTTTGCCATCATGAATGCAGTTGCAAAAAAATAGGTCCAGGCCTAAATCAGCCAAGTTCATATAAAAAGCCCACAATATTTTTCCTCATGACCTTTGTAGAATAATACTTGCACATGATGAAGCACACAGTTTCCTGAGCTTCAGTAATAACGACCTGGAGGCTTTTTATAACAAGTCAGCACGCCTGGACTCAATATTAGTATTTTTCCCTAAAGTCGAGCAAACTGGATTAGGTAAGAGTTTATTTTGTTTCAATTGTCACATGATCTGAGCTTTACAGTCATTGTAATAACAAAACCTCATGTTTAGAACATCGTTAGAGTAAAATTTTACCTTTCTCCAAGCTTGAAATTTTCCAGATAAATCACAAAGTGAAATTCAGTTTGTAACTTATGATATAAAATATCTTGCATCATCCAAATGTATTTCTGAGGGTATGTAATGTAATTTCTATGGAATTTGTACCTGTATTGATAGCCAGCAGATACAAAAATACATTATTTTTAACAGCATAGTTGTTAACATATGCCAAATTCTATGGACATTCTTATTTTTAAAAGTGTGAGTGGAAAATCCAGCTTTCAAGTGTATCTTAGTTACTGCTCTGGTTCCCACTGAAATTGAATAAAAATTCCCTGTTCTAAAAGTGGCAGTACCTTTTCACGTACTTGAAATTGGACCATTTTTTCCAGGTACACTGCCCTAATAAAAGATCCTACTTTTTCTATTTAAACTTACATCTCTAGAGAAAAAAATGTTATTCTAAGTAATAACTAGAAAAATCCCAACTCGTGGTTTTCCTGTCACAGAAAGGTCACACTAAAGCTCCACAAATCTGTATTCTTAGGAGATGAGGAGCCAAAATATTAACACAATTTTTTTCCCAGCTCTATGCCATTTGCATGATCTCCTCCTCTGTCTTTTGAAGTACTCACAGTACTAAAGACCCAGCTGTGAATATATTGTGAATTTCTTTGAAGTTGTCAGTCATGAGACTAAATACACATTTCTTACCTTGTTGATAAAAATACCAGCTGTGACCCTGATAAAAATAAAACCAACCCTGTAGGAGCAAAAAAAGAAAAAATTCCCTAGAATAACAGTTACGTGGTCTTTATTATTACTATTAATAGCCTGACTTTTTTTCCCCACTTATTACTAATACTTGTTTATTACGAAGAAAGTAAAAATAAAGTGCATAAAATATTAAACTTGGTACAGGTTTTACAAAATTGTTGGCATTATGGTAGCATTTTCTTAGTGAAATCCTTGTGAAGCTCAGAGAATACATATGAGCTGGAAGAGAAATCCTTGCATTTATTTCATAATCACCCTCTTGTGAATTGTTAGGATAGTGCAGACAGAACAAAAATCTAAAACCACAACCTGATACTGTTGTATTACATGTCAAGTCACAGTATAAAAGGAAGATTGCATGTATGATCACTAATGCTTTTGAAATTGCCCTTATTGTTGTTGTGGTAGAGGATCTAAGATTTTGGAAGACATTTAAACAGTTTAGCAAGAAACAAGTCAAAAAAAAAAAAAAAAGAAAAAAGAAAAAAGAAAAAAAAAAGAAAAAAAAAAAGAAAAAAATAAAGAGAGGTAGGCCCTAACTACAAAGTTTTGCCCTGGAATATAGACCTGTAGAGTCTTCTGGAGACTTCAACGGCATATTTGTCAGAAAGCTTTTCTTCATCTCAGTTGAAATGAACATTTAACGAGGAACCAATGCAAGCTTTAGTACTTCAAGCAGAGAGTGCTCTGAGCTAACCACAGAAAATTATCCTTAGATAAATTGAGGTTAATACCTTCAGTATGAAAGATTTGTGTATATATTGCTGTATGCTGATAGATTTTTAGTTAATGGAGAAAACGAATTCTGTTGTTTTCACACAAATTCATCTTCTGTTAGCATCAATTAGCATCATGTAAAATATTCATTAGAAACTTTGTATCATATATATAAACTATCATGATCAGTTTAAGTCTATATTAGGATGAGGCATAGGATTGATTTATACTCTCTGCTTTCCAAGAAGTACCACTAAACTATCATATGAAACATTACACCTAAACCCACCTTCATTGCAAGAGCTAACTGGTCAACAGTGCATACACAATGTCTTCTCAAATGTTGCATCATAGCTTTTCAGTATTATCCATAGAGCACAGTGATCAAAAAGCACATGAAAGCATAGTTCATCAGGACCAAATCCTAATCCTAGTCTTCAGTTTCTTTGCATGGAATGAAAATATGGTTGTTCTTTTCTTCTACCACCAGGATTAGAAAATTATTTCTTATGTGTGCTTATGTTTCTTGCTGATGGAGAAAGAGCAAAACTGAGCAGCCCTGAAAAATCTTCACTGAATGAATGGCATACATCACCTGGGACAAAAATAAAAATTGACTTCTTGCCCGTTTTACTTTATAACAAGCTGCCAGCATAACAAATTCAACGATTTCCTCTCGTAGTCTTCTTTCTTTGCTCCTGCACCATCTCCTTTGAGAAGACTGTGGTTAAATTTCAACTGTCTCAGATAGAATGTTTATTGCCCTAGCTGATATAGAGTCTTAATGTAGTAGACCCCAAAGTAGGGGTGTGCCAGAGGTTGTATAGCCTACCTGAGCCATCAAGGAAATAGCAGCTAGTTCAGATCGACCACTGCTGTGAACAGTGACTAACAAAGCAGAGCTCTAGTGCCTTAAGGACTAATCAGAAGCTGAGAAGAAAAACAGGCAGTTCCACTGGCGGTAAGAAAAGGACTCTAAGCAAGATTCCCATATTTGCTAGTTAAAGATCTGGATTGTTGCCCAAAACTTTGGGTGTGTTTATGTGTGGGAGTGGAGGAGGGGGATATGTAATTGTTACCTTTTTCTATTCCAGCGATTTTTGTTGCTTGTTTTCAGTTGTAACTAGAGAAGTTTCATGTTAAGTTCAGAAAAAGAACAAAAGCTAGTTGAGAATTTTCTATGTCAGTGTCAGATGAAAGAGATTACTCCTCAGGGTAGCCAAGACTGAATATTTTACCTGTTAAGCAAAAGTTTTCACTATTTTACTTTATGATTCCATCATCTGTATACATTTAAATGTGAATGTTTCCCCATCCTTGGGGATAGTTTTTATAGTCTCCTTTTATTTCATTTTTTCATCTTTCCTTGCTGTCTAATTGTGTATGCAGCTCTTGCAGAAGACAGCTTACTGTTCCTCAGAGTCTGTTGGTAAGGTTTGTAAAGGTGTTAGGGATTACTTTTCTGCCTCCCTCTAGTAGGTAACTTCTAATAGCAGGTGACTTTGGATAACTTGATCCAGTAGGTGTGTGAAGCATACTTTTAAAAATCAGGTTTTTTCTTAAAAAGTTATGGATTTCCAGTTAATAGATGATCTTTAAAGCTGTTATCTTTCTGTTTTCCTTTATATCTAAATTGCTGTTCTGTGTTTAAATTTTCATATTATCTATATACTAGCAAAATATCCATTGTGCCTGCTTTTAAACTATCTATTTCAAAGAACTATATTGCTGAGCAGAATTTACAGTGAAACTACAGAACCGGTTTTATGCATTATAGGTATAATTTTAATTACAGAACCCAGCAGTTTCAGATTTAACATATGTTAGAGAGAGAAAATAAATGGCTGTTTTGTCTTCCTTTCCTGATACCTCCTCTAGGCCCAACCAATAACCCAAATCTCCAAGTTCCCAATCCTGCAATAAGCTCTGCCATGAGAAACATCTCAGAATTTGACCTACAAGTTAAAATCAATTTTAAGAACCTCCAGGTGTAGTCTGTTACTTTGGTTACACTGTTGTTTTAATATATTATGCAAACTGTACACTTTGCATTGGAGAGTATTTGTGAAATACATATTACGTCTCAACTTTTTGTTAGCAATTCAGGAGAATTGCTAGAGGATTGCATCTACCAGTGGGACAGACACTGGTGAAATTCTGATTAAGCAGCACCAGTTTAGGGGGTTTGGGTAGTTTCGTTTTGGTTTGTTTTGCTACCCTCTAATCCCATCTGGGTGGATCAGGAAGTCTGGTGACTTCCGGCTTTTTCAAGATTTACACCAGAGAAGTACAGCATCATCACTCAGGTATGGTCAAGGCAACACAGAGTGAAGCAATGAATTCCAATTGGCATTATTTTGCAGCCAAGGATGTAAAAAGTCCAGAAGAGACTTAGGCTGCCATCATCTCCCATCTTTCCACAGGTTTACACTATCTGGCAACATGCCATGCGAACACTGACTAACTGTGAATTCAGCAGTGACTTTTGTGGAAAAAAACTCCTCCAAATCTACACCGCTTTCTTTTCGGCTAGTGTTTCCTCTTTATCCTAAACAAAGGGACAGGTGCTAATATGAGAGGTCTGTAGAGCTATTAACACTGCTGAGTCCTATTGCCAGTCTCTGAAAGGCTTGCAATTGCCCAGATGCTGTTCTCCAGGTAGTTCAGAGACATGATCTACGTCGCCAGTTGTGCTCTTGTCTCTGTGACATCACCAGATGGCCACTCTCAGTGTCCTGCTGCCATTGCGGTGGGAATATTTTTCCTAATAGCTTATTAAATCTTTCTTTCTTGCTTCAATTTAAGAAAATTAGTTCTTCTTCTTCCCCTTATGCACATGAATTGCTCACTGATTTCTTTACAGATTGCTACCTTTTACATAGTCGAGGACAACTGCCGTGACCCATAGTCATCTCTTTTGTAACACGTTTTTTTCAATCTTTCCTCATGGATCATCCTTCCCAAAATTTTTAGCATTCTGATTGCCCTGTTTTGAAGCCTTTTAAATTTCACTGCATCTTACTCTGTGGTGTTCTAAGTGTGTACATCAGCCTAAGCACTGTCCCAGTGGCTTAAATAACCAGAAATAACTTCTCTTTTTCCTCACTTATGATACTTTGTTAGTAAGTATCCCAGTATAGTCTCTGAGCCTCTTCTGTGGCATGGCTATTTCTTTTCCGTTTTTATTTTTATGCATTTGATTTTTTTTTTTCTTCCTAAGTTTAGGAAGGGGTTTACATTTATTTTTATTGAATCTAACTGTGCTGATTTCAGACTGTTTCTAAAATACAAGATCATTTTGACTGCTAGTCCTGCCTTTCAGAGCACTCACAATTCCTTCCAGTCTGATGTGATCCACAAATTTTATTACTGTTACCTATACCATTGCCAGTGATGTAAAACAAAATATGGACAGGAACCAGACTGAGGAATGAATAACTCGCTTCTCACTTACAGTACTACAGTAGAGTTCGAAATCTCTTCACAATCTTCTTTTGAACTATTGATGACTATGCCTTGAATATGTTTTTTTAACCAGTTTTGGAACCAGCTATGATGATTCATTCTAGCCACTGTCTCTTTACTTTGCTTATAGGAGTGTCATGAAGGACACTATCAAAAGCCTTACTGAAGCCAGTTAAACTATCACAGAAAACTATTAGATTTTATTTTACATGACTGCCCTTTGATAAATCCATATTGGCTGATCATCATTACCTCATAATTGCCAATAATATACCAATAACTGCCAAGCTTTTTGGACCATAGCTTCCTACAATCCGCAGTGCTTATATAATTATTGAATAACCTTTAAAAAATTCCCATTTCATCCTGTCAGATTTTTGGAATACCACTGATGAGTAGGAATTTCTCTTCAAAATAGAATTCTTTTTTTTTTCTCTGTAACTCTGGTTATGGTCTGTCTACAAATGCTGCTGCCTTCAGATTGGAGCAATGTCCCACTCATACCTGGCGTGGCCTTTTGACCTACGAGCAACTACTCTTATTTATGCATCTTTTACTTTAGAAGTCAGGCCTAATACCCATAATACCTTCTGTGAAATACCTATCTCTTAACACAAGCAGAACTGCACTGAGCGGAGTTTAGGTTTTTGTCATGATTGTTAAGAAAAGCAGTAGTAGGAGATTAAGTGTCACGGAACAGGTATAGTAGTCATAGAAAACAAGAGGCCACAGAGAAGAGAAGGTGCAGACCAAACAGGCAAACTGTCCTGTGGCATCTGGTAATTCTAAGATGCCTATTAATGCTTGCTGGAGTTGAAAGAGCCTCATGTGGAAGGAAAAGTCTTCTTACCGCTATGTTTTCCTGTCTCCCAAGTGGCTGCCCTGGTGGGCTACCATATGGGTTTTTTTTCACTTGTAATCTGCATCTCGATCTTTTAAAAAATTTGTCCTGAATATTCATGGTGAAATATATTGTAGATGTTTTGTTACCACTTCATGGCTGATTATTCTCAAATCATATTAAATATTAATTGATTTGTCTCCATGAAAAATGACCAAGCTACTCTGATTACTGAATTTTCAGACTGGGTACATGCAACTGTACTGTCACCCTGGGATTTCTGAAGAATTCAGTACTGGCCTCTTTCTGCTCCCATTGAAATCAGTTAATTAGCACTTTAGAAGTCTTTTCCTCAAATGTTCAGCTGATACAGTATAGGCTGATTTTTAAATTCACACTTTGGTTTGTCTTGTTCTTTTCACAGCAGACTGCATTATTAAGTCTGGGCTTACACTGTTCAGTGAGTGGTCGTGTCTTGTTTTTATCCCATGGTCAGTTACTAGTTCATTAAAATATTTACCTTCATGATGTTAATTTTTCTTTCTCTGCTCTATTGTCCTGTATCTTTGCTTTGCAGAAATGAATCTGCAAGTATTGCTGTACAGGTTGCAGTCACATTTCACGTAAAGGCAAGGTTATTCTTGCTTGCATAGCCTTTCCCATTCACAAGAACTGCAATGTAATGATATAAATCTGTTGGAAGAGTGTCAGAATCTTAATTATATATGATTGCAAATGTTTTTTGAGGTTTGCATCAACTACAAAACACGAGGAGTCTAGAACATCATCAAAATAAATTTCTAAACAGTGGGACAGGAGACTAAAGTGGCTAAAGTCTGACATTTGGAATTTGTATGGGAATAATTGTGTTTCTCTGCTTAATTAAAGGCACTCCTCTGCAGAAATAAGAAAGCAATTTACCCTCCAACCAGGCTTTGCACAGTTCTGTCAACGAAGCTTAAGTACCCCTGGCTTTTCTACTCTTCATCTGGTAAGTTCCAGGTTTATCTTCTTTACACAGGTTTGACATCTACATTGTTTAATGTTTTTAGGGTAAATTGAATTATCTTCTTAAGTTGTCTTGCTTTCCACTGACTTCTGCCTGAAGCCGTTAAAATATACTGCCTGGTGAGCTGAGGAAATTATGCATTTGAAAAAAAACCTGAGAATGGTCCTTGGAGCCTGAAATAGACAGTTTTTCTGCATACTACTATAAATAAGAGTTAATTAGTCAGTGTTGGATTATTTTACATCCTTTCCTTGCTGGAAACATTCAACTTCATCAAGTAAATGCTTGGTGTGGTGATCACAGATGATTTGCAAAAGGAGGTCAGTGAATAGAGAGAAAAAAGGTAAGGTAGAGGCTCAGTTAGCTTAATACACAGTGTCCAGAGGTAGCAGCAGAGAGAGCACGCTGACCTGTTTTTCAGTGCTGTAGAGGAAGCAAGTGAAATGAGAAATGCCAAAGTATGCCCTGATTGGCATAGATATAATTGAGTCAACTGTTATGTGTCTCCAAACCATCTTAAGCCTTCCACATGTAATCCCCTCTCTAAAGAAGTCAGACCGTATGACGCTGCCCTTATGACAAAGGGAAAAATTGCCAGATCTTCTTAATTGCCTTTCAGGAAGATGAGTATTCCCACTATGTCATAAATAAAACTAAGATTTTTATACTCTCTTTTTTCCTGCCCTTTTAATTGTTTTCTTATTTTGTGAGACCCAATAATTAGAAGCAGGAAAAGTCTTTGTGCACCAGTGATTGTGAAAAATGTAAAACACTACATGTAAGCGCTTACTTCCTGTGTGTAACTCACTTCCTTAATCTGACATACTGTGGTGTTTTAACTCATTCCTTGCGGTTCAGCCTGGGGAGGCTAGGTCCCTTCATCTACATGCAGACAACTGCTTTTGGTCTTGAGAAACTTGGTGACATTTCATTTACCGAGTATTACGCTGTAGCTGCCATTTTGTGTGCTGTCACAATCTACATGCCTCTAATCCATCATCCTTAAAAAGGTATGTTTTCAGTAATGATTTGTGGCATTTTCTGTAGAATAATTGGTTTGCACACTTGTATGAGGTGTGAAAAGGAGTGTTGACTTCTTGGTTGAAACAGTATCTCTGTTGCCTTTGATAATTTGCACAAATTGCTAGGGAGACCATTACCCTCCATGTGCATTCACCTTTTTCACCGTCTTTTTTATAGTTGTGTCTAGTTTATGATAGTCAAGAGCACACATTTCTAGTGATTAAAGTTTATTATTAACACCTCAACTGGAAAAAGAACACACAATGAAAAGTGAAGGATTTGACTTGTCAGAATGGAAAAGTGGGATTTCTGAAAGGAAGTGCAATTCTTATTCAAAAATTAGATTGTATTAAGGAAAAATATTTTGCATGTGAAACATGACATCTTCAGCAATTGAAAATATATAATATGCTTTTGTATACTTTAAGATGTGATTTAGTTTAATCTTTTGTGAATTTTTTTTTTTTAGTAGATATTCATATATATATATATGTATATACACTAACATGTAATGTTTTACCCACTGGCAGTACAGTAAGTAAACTTCAAGGATATTATACTGGCAATTAAAAAAAAATGAAAAGCTATAAAGATCACTATTTACTCATAACTGTTGATCCAATATGCTCAGCACTACACTCGGTACAAACCAGAGATAGTGCTTAACGTAAAAGTTTATTAACAGCACAGTGTATTTCTTCAGCTGGCTGCCTCATTATTTGCTGGAACTAGTGTCAGTTTTAGGTTTTCCCTTTGGATAGAAAGAGCAATGAAAGAGAGAGATTTTCCCAAAAGTATTTTCAGAGAATTCAATTGAGCCCTTAAATATGAAGGCAGAGCTGTGAGCTCAGAGACTTTATTTATGCAGAGACCAATACAGTTTCCCTATAAAAGGGGAACTTGGGGTGGGGGGTGGTAGCTGGTTGTGTTCAAAGGTCTCTACTACATGATTTGCAGGAGTATTTACCGCATCTTTTTTTTTTTTCCCAAAAGTTTTAAATGGTTTGCTTCTCCTATATGTTTTTAGAACATTTCTTCTAAATATGCTTCACTTTCTGCATGATGTTTCTGGATTTTTATTAGCTGAATAACTTTCTCACTTATATTTCCAGAACACTAAAAAGGCTCCAAAACTCATATTTACCACTAATCAGCTTTAACTCATCTTCCTATCTACAGTGACTGACGTGGCATATTATGTGTGAGCCATTTTAGTTCAGAGTTACCAGGAGCTTTGCCACTGTTGAGCACCTTTGCATGTTTCATAAATTGTGGAATTCCTCATTGTCCTATTGAGCTAAAATTTCTGTTGTTGTGGGTGTATCGCTGTTACGTGCAGAGGTCGCTTCATGCTCAGGTGAAAATCCTGTCAACTTCCATGAGAGCCTTGCACGAGTAGGACTCAGTAATAATGAGTGAAGGCTTCGTGATTTTGGCCCACAGATTTTATTTGTGGAGAAGAACACTGGAGTATGAGGAAGATAGCTCCAGAATGCACATTGGATGAGACAGTAGCCCCAGTAACATTGAATATAAAGGCAGTGGTGGTATCCAGGACACTGGGTGCTCTGTTTTGCCTACACCCCATCAACAGCACCATAGGGGTAGATTATCTGATCTGTGTTCAGACTATTTATTGCTGGCAGCTTCAGAAGGCAGTCTTGTGAAGGTATTTGGGCTAATCACTGCAATGAAATCCTTGCTCTTTACAGCCGAGGATGATTTGATAGCTATTTTTTGCTAGAATTCTTCCTCCTAGTAAATTAATTATTCCAGTGCTATTATTCTAATGCTCTGTTTTTCTGTGTTCTTACTGTGCTGAGGTGTCCTTCACCTTTATGGAACTCACAGAACATAAAATACAGGGTTTCTAAAGATACAGCTTTTAGATCTATTTGTTACTTGTGAAGAAAACGAACAATTTGAGATGCTGGTCTGTACTCAACTGGACAGATGTTTTATTTTCTAAAGATATAAGGCTATTTTTGTTGGCTATATAGCAAGTAAAATAATTTTCAGTTTTATCTATACATAGAATAACACATACTTTTAACATGTGAAGTCACATTTATGTGTATGTAGAACACTTCTAAGTACCATATCAAACACAATTATCTGCCTCTGTTTTTGAGACTACGCAGATAAAAAGAGCCAGACAGCTTCATAGCGTGTATGAGTGGCAGAGCTTGTACTTGTTTAACTTTGTTCTAATCAGATGTTCTGTGTAAGAATGGCTGATGAAATGTAATCACATCCAACTGCTCTCTATCAAGGTGCAATGCGATTTGCTGTAGAAATGGTGGATATCTAAGGTTTGCAATAATAACTTTAGTAGTTTCATGTAATCTTTTATGTAGTTACTGTACCAATCCTTGAGAAATCCAATAAAATTAGAACTCCAGTAAGATGCAAACCACTAACATTCAGAGCTGGAAAACAGTAATTTCTTCTGATTCAGGGTATATCTTGCCCTCTACTTTGTTTGGAGTCGAAAGCACAAAGCATTTCTACTAGTCAGTATCTTTCAGGCACAGCACCTCAAATGAGTGGCATCTTCATGATGGCAGCCATGGTGCATAGAAGTGGTCCTCAGCTCGGTGTAACTTCTGAGACTTACTGCCTTGGCCTCATTGCTAGTGCCTTTCGTCACGTGTGCTGTAGAGTCCATTGGCTGTTCCCTGACAGCTGGCGCTGCCTGTCACTATCATTTTGGTCTTGTCTTCTGTCATACTTACGCACTGCTGCCTTTGTCATAACTCTGATGAATACCATGAATTGGGCAAGGGGGACTGGGTGCACTTCATGGAAATGTACCTCAGTCAGTCCTCCTTCTACCAGCAACTAGGAAAGCTCAACAGAGAAAATAGGTGCAAATTTGGAGTTAAGTGTAGTATCTTCCATTTCTTCTTTGTGTTTTAAAACTTTTCTCTCTTTGTTCCCTTTCTTTTTTCAGCTGAATGTTTTGTTAGCAACTTTTCCCTGCATTAAATGCAGTGGCACTGTATATAAGGTTAGAAGTCTGTTTCTGATGTTTGATAAATAATGGGACAATGACAAGAATTAAACAAATAGGCCTAAATTACACTAGTAAGAAAAACCTTCTATTGCTAAAATAAACACCTTTTTATTTCTTCTTTTAGCCTTCCTTTTATGACGCAGTAGACCCAGTAGATTTTGAAGGCTTCCTAATGACGCGGCTGAACAACTTGGACTCAGAACTAGCACAAGAACTTGGTGACTTTCCTGAAGATGACTTGGACATTGTCTTTACACCCAAAGAGTGCAGGACTTCGCAGCCCTCTATGCCAGAAGATGGGTAAGGAAACTTTCTCTCCCTCTGAAATGCTGCAGGCTTAAAAATAGTTTTGAAGATGTTGATCAAGACACCCTCACTTGTTTTGTCCACTATGTGTTACATGGCATTCATCAGATCACTAAGCATCTCTTTCTCAGTACCTTTCTTGCTTAAATGAGGGGAAATAATCATACTTTACAAGGTTTGGGGGAGGGAGGAGGGAAAAGTGTTAATTTCTAGTGTAGGAGTCACTTTTGATTTCAGGATGGCAGTTATGAAATAATTCCACTATTTTGAACAGCTTTTAAATTAAAATAAGTAGCATGTGTTAATACTGGTGCTCAGCCATCCTGGAAATATTTAAGTTGGTTTGATAAACAGGCAAACTATGGGCAACAAAATTTTTCAGAATGAGAAAAAGGGATGCATTGGAGAGTTTTCTGACGTGGTTTAGGAAAGTCCTATGCATTGAATACAAAATACCCTTCAAAGATTGTTTCATTGTAAATGGTACCTTCAAGTAGAACCACCGATTGGGTTAACAGCCAGATAAGCGTGAAGTCGGCACCAGTTTAGCCCCAAACTGCTATATCTGCAAAAATGGCTAACTGTGCAATGTGTTTGGGGTGGGTGGCTGGCTCCTTCCAGTATATTCAGGAAATGAACAGCACAGTCTATATTCTCTGCTGTGCTGAACCTGAACGCTGAAGGGACAAATAGGCTAAGTTTATGGTGTCCTGGCTCACAGGGTAGACCTGCATCCCCCTCTGTTCCTGCAAAAGTTGTTACAGCCTGCTCTGATTTATACCAGCCACCTGTATAAACTAGAGCCCTATACCAGAGCAGTATTTGTTCAGTGTGATCTGCCCAATGTACCAAATGCAATGAGGCACAGTTTAAACCACAGTTTATATGATTTTTGCCAGCTGTGGATTAGCTGAGAACCCTCTCTCTAACCAAGGTCTCAGCCTGCAAGTTCCATCTTGGCCCAACGCATCTCTCAGGAAATTCAGGAGAGTAAAGGTGGTAGAGATGAGGTACCATGGTAGGTCACCTGAGAACTGTTTGAATCATGCAGCTCCGAGGAGATTTTGTAACATTTGCACAAAAGGCGATTTTCACTTGAAGTTACTCATAGAAAATGTTCCAATCTTTATCATGATTTCTTGTGGACTGGGGAGGAGAGAACAGATGTGGGAGACAGTGAATATTTTGGTGCTTGAAGTTTCCATTTATTTAAATTATGGACGAAAATAGCAAAAAATTATCCAACTTACTTAGAAATGAAATTTAAAAGATAAGATGACCATTTCTCCCTTGTTTCCAAGGTTACTTCCTAGCATGACTGCTGTTTAAAATAGCAGTTATGTATTTGTTTTTCCAGTAGGAGAATGTGTAGACTCATGCTGTATGATCAGTTTTAGGCCTGATCTGCATCACAGTGACATTAAGGATTTTGTAAGGAGTCTGTGGCAAAGCTCAAAAAGTCAATACCAACAAATACACTCTCAGCGGATTTTTTTTTTTTTTTTACGTAGCAGCTTCCCATTTAGCCTTTCACACCACTGTTATCAATGTTAGTGCTTTCACAGAAAATCCCAGCCAAGGATGCCAGGGTGTGTTAGCGAAGATGAGAGCATGGGAGAGGCATGCAACAGAGATTCGCCTGCAGGCAATGCAGTCTGTGGTGCCTTCCTGCACCGAGAGCAGGAAACAGATACCACCCACCAAACTGGGTTAACGTGCAGTGCTGCCTGCTTGCAAACATACATCCCACCTGAACCAGGCACAGGAAGTGACCATGTGCTGTGTCAGTCCAACGGTGGCAGGGGCACTCAGCGGTCTGGTATCGGCCAAGGCTCCATCCTGCAGGGCACACACAAAGCTAAATCAGTTGCTGGTAATTGCTTGCAGATCTGTTAACAGTTCTGGGTAAAAAGTGCTGAAAAGTATCATACCTTTCACCCATCCCTGCATTGCATGTGTTTCTACTCTTTTACTCACTTGAATTGGAGAACGTAACAAGTGATTTCAGCGCAGGTCACTAACATTTTTTAGAATAGGGGCAGGGGTTTTATGCTACAACGTCATGACAGCAAATTCACAGACATCGACTTTAGCTTATAATATTTGAGTTCCAATAAGTATCCAGGCTATCAGGCAGCACTGACAGCCCCCTACATTAAGTGAGACTTATTTGAAAATCATAAAATTAAATTATAACATATTCTTAGATCTTAAAGTTTTATTATGCTATCTGATTAAAAGCTTGAGGTCCCTTTTTAGAATTTTCTTTGTTTCTATAAGAAAGAGAAAATTACACCAAAACCAAACAATAGACTATGTACTTGCAAAAGTCCAGGAGCTGAGGCCACTAGAAAAGTATCTCTATATGTTGTCACTTGTTACCAAGTTTTGAAAATCAAAAAGATGGGTACCTGGTGTAATTTCTCTTATTTTGCTGTATTTTGTAGCAACATCAGTGTTATATTCATGAAATGCATAGTGTGGCAAATGGTTACTTCTGTTAAATATATGTTGTTAATTTATAAACACAGTAACAAAAACCTGCATCACGGAATTCATGCAGTACACACAGAAATCTTTTAACCTCAAACAATAGTTTAGCAGTAAAATAAATACACAGGAGAGGACTAATAGAGAGGACTTTATCTGAATGGCATGCTAAGATAAATTTCTTTGTCCTTAAGGTATGACCTAGGTACAAAAAATATTTACAATATGTTGCTTTTTCCCCAGGGTTGAGCTGGACTCACATGTCAGAGACTGTGTTCAGACGTATATCCGGGAGTGGGTCATTGTGAATCGAAAGTAAGCAACATACAAGTAAATAAACCAGAAAATACCTTGCATCTTATTTGTCAGAGAGGAGATACATGCTGTTATAAGTAATCCTACAGAATAATGATTTGAATCAGAGACTGAAGACAAGAACTGACTTTTCAGTGGTATATATAACTATATTGTTTTGTTTCAGCTGCTGGGCTATTGTTGGATCTGCTTCTTAATTATCAGGGACTCTAGGCATTAACTGAGAAGAAGTTCACACCAACTGTCTGTAATGATGATTTATCTAAATCAGGAATACTACTACTATTTCATCACACTAAAAGGAAAGATAACAGGGATATAGATTACATTTGTATGCTCTTCATTTTCCCCTCCATGCCCTGAAAATTCAACATGTTCTGATTTTTAATGGTGTCTGGAAACAAAACAGAGTGCTAGTAGCAAAAACCCAAAGATTATGTTTTTTCCCAGCAGTGATTGTATGTACGGGATTATAACTGCAAATTCCAACTTTACTATTTTACATCAGTTAGCAATTTCTGCATTTGGGGTCAGTGTAATTCAGCACACAGAGTTGGACCTGTAGTCATTACAAGTGATTTTACTTTATTTTTTTATTTGATTTGATTTGATTTTTTTATTTTATTTATTTCATTCCATTTCATGTATTGAATGAGAAGACAACTCTCAGTCAGTGTTTTATGTGCAAGGGTGTCTGTCCCCAGACTCTCAGGGATGCACTGTGCCAGTGGAGCTCGCCTCCTTCCCCATCACCCCCTCCTGTTCTTCAGAAAGAGGTTTTTGGAGCTCTGTTTTTCTGTGCTGCTTCCTGCTCATCCCCTCCTGCCCTCATGCCCCATTCTTGAGAAGGAGTAGTAGCAGCCGTTGGTAGAGTGCTGGCACATTTGCTGTCATTTCGTTGTGCCCCTTCACCTGCCCTTGCTGCTCTCTGTTTTTGTGACCTGATGTACATTGTCAGTCAGTGCATTACAGGTTGACTCCTGGAGATTGTAAAGGAATGGCATCGTTTAATTGTGCAGTTTGGTGCAGGGACGGAGCAACCGCTGAGGGTTATTAAGAGACTTCCTCCAGGGGTGATGATGAAATTGATTGAGTTCTCGGAACTGTTCCACAGTGAGTCACTAAAAATAAGCTAGCGGGTTTTGCAGGCTCTCCACCTGCACCGCTTAGAGCACGGGCGCTAGCTTTTTCACCCAGCGTTTTTCCGAGTGCGCTGTAAAGAGCCAGCGTGCAGCTTTGTGCGCACCAGGAGGGAGCAAGCAGTAAAGTAGGTGAGGTGAACAATAGAACATGGCTATTTTTGCACTTACATGTGCTTGTAGAAATGTGAATGGAGCTGTAGAAATACACATGCGTGAAAAGACTTGTCATATGTTTTACTATATTTCGTTCATTCAGGTGAGGCAAATTTGCATTCAAAAACTTTATTGAGCAGTTGAGTCTGTGGTAAACATGATAAAGGGCCCTGCCAGAAAGCCGAGCTTTGATTGCTGTGGCTAAGAAAGCAAGCAAGTTATTAAAAATTGCAAAGAATAAGACGTGTTGCAGTGTCACATAAACTAGCAATAGATTGTTATTGGGAGGCTCATGTTACGCTTAGACACTAATCTCAAAACAGATATGAGAGGAAGAAAAGATGTTAAGAGACAAGTGAGGAAGACTAGCTGCAGAAAGCACTGCATTATTTTGAGAAAGGCTGGAAAAACTGTAGTTGCCTACTTGGGAGACAAAGATTCACAGGACAGGTTGCTGAAGGTATGGTCTGGTGAGCTACAGTGAGAGGAGTGTGTAAGTGACTTTCATCCTTTCATGGATGTGAAGGTTCAGAAGAGGAGACTGAAGAGTCTTCAGTGGGTGGCATAAGCAGAGGTGGTCCTCGTGCCTCAGAGCGGAGAGGTATGCAACTGAGGGGCTGGACACAGCTGAGGCGTCCATGTGTTTTTGCCTGAAAAACAGGCTTGTTTTTGCCTTGAAAAACAGGCTGTGACAGGCTTGTTCCTGTGCCCATCAGGTTCTTTCAGTTGTCCTTTGTTCCTTCTCCTTATCCCATTTTCTTAATTCAGTGCATGGCCATTAAATTGACGTGTGCGCAGGGTTTGCCTCTTGATGAGTTTTAATAGCTACTGTGCTTATCAAAATAAATAAACAATATAAATAAATTTTCCAGGAATACATGGTTTAACCTGGCAGGCAGCTAAAACAAGCACACAGCTGTTTGCTCACTCCTCCCCTCAGTGCCATGAGGCAGAAAATCAGGAAAAAAAAGTTAAAACTCATGGTTTGAGATAAATATGGTTTAATGTGACAGAAAAGGATAATAATAATAATAATAATAATAATAGTGAGAAGAAGAATAAGAATTAGAATACACAAAACAATTGATACACAGTACAATTGCTCACCACCCACAGACCACCAATGCCCAGCTAGTTCCCAAGCCGCAGTCCAAACCCCCCAGCCAAGTTATATACAGAGTATGACATTGTATGGTATGGAATATCCCTTGGTCAGTTCAGGTCAGCTGTCCTGGCCATGTCCCCTCCCAGCTTCTTGTGCACCGCCAGTCTCCTTGCTGGCGGGGTGGTTTGAGAAGTAGAAAAGTCCTTATCTTCGTGTAAACAACCAAACCATCAGTGTGTTATCAACATGATTCTCATCCTAAATCCAAACCATAGCACTATACCCACTACTAGGAAGAAAATTAACTCTATCGCACCCAAAACCAGGACAGCGTCTCTAGTGTAGCTAGTACACCACAGGGAAAGTGTGATTTCAGGTACATAAATCTCTCCATTAATCATTTGTTTGCCACCAGAGGTAGTGAAAAAATAATCAACAAAGCCTCTTTTGGATGCTGAAATGTCTTAAAATAAACTTGTGCAGAATTTGTGTCTTTCATTCTGGATGATTTAGGTGGTTCCAGAACAAGGTCACATCCAAGGAGAGCTGGGATTGTCTCTTTTATGACTTCAGTTTTCATTTGCAGTGAACTGGTAAACGATTAAAATGCAAACAATTAAAATTAAAACACATCAGAGCATATAATTCAGTTACTCCCAAAATGTAATAAAAAAGTGTCTCCCTGATCAATAATTGCTTATTGTGAATTGTTTTATGAAAGTGCTCAGATGTTTAGATATTGCTTTGGGAGTGTTATGGAAAGGAAAATGAATGAAGCACATTACTGTAACTAAGGAGGCTGATGGCAAAAAGGCCATCACGGTATTTAGCAAATTTCATGCTGGAGTAGAAAAAATAGAGTTCTGCGTGCATCTGGTATCTTTTTTCAGGGTATCTGCGGGGTTTTTTCATCTGCCATAAAAATGTAACTTCAAATTGTTACCTTGCTGTAAAATTTTAGGAAGTTGCCAGCAGTGAGGATTACATTGTGCCACAGCAATACCCTTCTTCCAAACCAGGCACTGTTTGAAAGGTGTAGAGTGCTGTATGTGATTAACTTGGGATCCCAGCTAGGTCTAGAACAAGAGCACTAAGCTCCTTGATGTATAATTGCAGGAGCAAAGAGCCTGCCAAGAGATAAGCAATCCTGATCCGTGTCCTTAAGGTCACTGAAGTAATTGCTGTGTCTGATGAGGAGCTCAGAGCTGAATTTGCACCTAGGTCAGGTTTTGCTGCTGTCTCAGGCTCACAGTCTCTGGAAAAGTGATCTGAATGAATTTTCTTCCTTTTAAAACCACTCTTGATATACATGCTAGAGTTGCAGTGGTGTGATAAAAAAATTAAACGTTGTGAGATGTCACGTTTTTGCATAAAAGCCATGCTGCGCTGCTCTTTTGCACTATATTTTTCCCAGTTGCTTAATAGTTTTTTTTAAATTTGTCTTTTCTGTTTTATTTTCCCTTAATTGTTCCTCGTGCTGTACTGACTTGCTCGGGCCTTTCTGTGAAAGGAACCAAGGGAATTCAGATACTTGTAGCCTGAAAAACAAGGGATCTCGAAAAGATTTTCACAAGACGCTTCAAAAACAAACATTTGAATCGGAAACATTGGATTCCGGCGATGCAAACTTTCAGGTATATGTTCTTCACTTTGGGAAAAGAGATCAAATATAGCAGCTCTCCTCAAAGTAAGCATCCTACGATCTCTGTAACGGCATCAAGCGGAGAGCCATGCTTGCCGTTAGGCCTCATGGCAGCAGTGGCATTAAGGCCCTCTCTGTCAGACAAGCAAGATATGTTTCATGACACCCCGATGTCCAAGCCACAGCTCACCATTTTGTTGGGTGCCTAAGCCACCAGTCGCCATTTTGTTGTTTTCCAACAGGTGGGGCCCCGACACATCCATGCACTCCCCGAGGAGGCCTCCAGGACGACCCTTGCCTCCTCCGACTTTGACCTGCGCAGCCTACAGCCGGACCCCCGCCTGGAAAACCTGCTGCGGCACGTCAGTGCCGAGGAGTTCGAGAGGCAGAACGAGGAGGCGCGGCGCACCAACAGGCACGCCGAGCTCCTTGCACTCTACCCCTCTGTGGATGAGGTGAGCTTGGAGGCTGAGTGGCCCGCAAGCCTTCCCAAGCTGGCTGTTCCAGCATGCTGAAGGTTAAAGCTGCAACTGCAGTCAAAAAAACAGTGTTTGTGGTCTGGATATGTGTCTCCCTTGGATAATAACATGGTGAAGGCATTTCACTGTGGGGTCCTGGCAGCTATCTTGAACATGCGCTCAGGGGGTTGTACTTGGACTCATGGTGTTGCCTGAGGCTTCGCTACACCCCCTCGGTGCAGGTCAAGCCCCGTGCTGGTGATATGGCTGTGTCAGGGCATTACCCTTCACTGTTACACTTGGGGGCCAGAAGTGTAAATATTCAGTGTAAATGCCAGGTGGGGGTCAGATGTGTAAATATTCAGAAATACAAATCCATTTTCTTTCATCTCTGAAGAGATGAAATGCCTGCAGAGTGAGGGAAGGTGCTAGTCTGTAGCAGTGGCTCAGTTAACGACACATGTAAGTATGTAAATTTACAGTTGTTTTAATTGATGATGACCAGCATAACTGTTTAATGATAGGAAGATGCAGTGGAGATACGGCCGGTGCCGGATCGCCCAAAGGAACATCTGGGCAACCGGATTTTGGTGAAGCTGCAGACCTTGAAGTAAGTACCTTCCACAGGCCTTGCTCATTGTTTCTCGGTTCATACCAGTGTCCTGCTGCCAACCGTGCTACACTGCCCCAAGTGTCCTGTTCAGCAAGTGTTTGCATGCTTGCTTGTTCTTTCTTAGTGTAGCAGAGGACTATTTCTATCCATCATTACAGAAGTCTTTAACCTGTCAGGCTGAAAAGGAGTTGGGAATGAGCCCAAATTATATATTTCCAACAAACTAGATTGGTCTCCGTGCACACTACTGGACTTGATAAACAGAAAAAAAAATTCAAGGAAGGTATGATCATTTTTAAATGATATCTGAGACCACCTTTCTGACAAATTTAGAAATTGCATGCAATTTATTTTCCTTCTTTTCCTCTTTCAATCATCTAATAAAATGTACTAATAAAAAAATCCTCCAGACTTTGAGAGAGCTGAGGTCTGGAACTAAATATTTCTCCTTAATTTCTAATGGAAGTGCCAGTCAAAATATAGCCCTTTCATTTTTTTTATTATACAGAGTCATAAGAGTGCAGTATTAATCAGTGTACTGTGTGTGTTTCCTTAACAGGTTTGATATAGAGATCGAACCTCTGTTTGCATGCATAGCTCTCTATGATATAAAAGAAAGAAAAAAGGTAAGTGTGCATACAGTATTTTTGTTCAGTTGGCTTAGGTTTTTACCTCTGGAGTAACAATTTAGAAAAACTTGGAAAAAATGCAACTTTTTCACACATGCAGTCCGATCCAGGATTCTTCTTATGCAGCCAAAGTCACGGTCTTGCAATTCTTTGTTTTGTAATTCTAGTTACTACTTTTGAATTATTTTAAAATAAAATTTGATGTATTTTTCCTTTACAATAAATTTTAATTCTTCTTCTTTTCAAGATCTCAGAAAATTTTCATTGTGACCTTAACCCTGATTCATTAAGAGGATTCTTGCGTTCTCATACACCCTCCATTGACTTGTCTACTCAGGCAAGATCAGCAGTATTTTCTGTCACTTATCCCTCATCGGATATATACCTAGTAATAAAGGTATGTTACAGTGCTGCTTCAACATAATTCTTCCTGTTCCCAGCTGTGCCTGTTGTCTGAGTTTGTGGAGCTGACAAACATGAATTTCCTGTAGCTGAGATAAATTCTGGTAGTTTTTACTAGTACATGTGCAGGTGTCCACTGGTGTATCTCACTCCCAAGCTAGGAAGTTATATTGATACCCTGTGTTCTAGTTCCACTAGGTATTTAGTATTTCCTATCTCTGGCCAAGGGAACTTTAAAGTAACGTGAAATATGCCATTTAAAAAAAATTTTAATTGCATTCTGTGGACGTTTTTTGGCTTTGGTATAGTGCATTTTACATCATTTTGTTTATTTAATTCTGAAACTGAGTTAGCCTGAACCACTTCATTTGGAATGAGTTAATTTTCCTGATTTCAGAGAAAATGTAGTAGTACCTGATTGACAGCATTGTCACATATGTTATTTTCTACTTTCTAACAAACCAGATGGAAAACTAGGAGATTTAGTATTGGTTATGCCATAAAGACAATTTTAAGAATTCTATATTGCACATTAAGGCATTTTGTATTGCTAGAGAAGCCACATGTTACTATTTGGGTGATATTTTTTCTTTGTGATTGTCTTATTTTACTGCTTTTTGTAGATAGAAAAAGTGCTTCAGCAAGGAGAAATTGGGGACTGTGCAGAACCCTACATGGTTCTTAAAGAAAGTGAGGCTGGCAAGGTAAGTAAATAATTATAAAGAGTGTTTAGATCAAAAAATGCATGCACAAAAGTAAAAAACAGAGAAAGAGCAGACCCTTTGGACAGAATCCCAAGAACACGGGGGAGGAAGCAAGTTGGTGCATCCATGGTGCAGGCAGTCTGGTGTCTGCGACCAATGGGAAAAAGTCATGAGAAGGCAAGGTGCACTTTCATTACTGACCCCTTTGGAAATGAGTAGTGACAAAGTCTTGAGTCACGAAGCAGATAGGGGTGAGCAAAGGAGATGACAATGCAATGTGGACTTAGCAGAAATAATTGCACCTCAGAGACATGCTATTGATTTGGACAGGCAAACAACTTCTTGCAGTGTGTACGGGACCAGTTCAGTGCTGTCATCCATAGGTAACATGAGCTCTGTTCAAGGAATTCATGGTCATTTATCTCCCTGGAGCAGACTGACAATGTTTGCTGGACTTCCACACATCTCTCACCTTTAGTGTATTGCTTTCAGCAGAATATTGTTTCTGTACCTGATCAAGGAAGTAGAACCTGCTAACATTTCATGGTGGTTGTTCATGCTGGGCTTGAGGGTCACTGCAAAAAGATCTTCGTTCTCCTTTTCTGTGATAATAATGAACTCATTGAAAAGAAATGAGAAGTGAATATACATATCAAAACAGCTACTATTCTGACACTGATGTAGCAAGAAAACACCAGAGATAAGAATGCGAATTATTTACTGGTGTAAATATGTAATTTTTATTTTTTATCTATAGTAGCATTAAAATAACTGATTGCTTTTTAAACAGTCATTATTTTCTTTGTCTTAGACAAAAGAAAAGATTGAAAAACTGAAAGCCCAAGCTGAATCTTTTTGTCAGCGGTTGGGGAAATACAGAATGCCATTTGCCTGGATTCCAATAAGCCTAACTAATTTCTTCAACCTTTCAACACTTGAACGAGAAGTACCTGAGGCCGAAGGTTTAAACGGTAGCTGTCTAACTATACTAACTAATACAAAGTCACTTTTTGGTAGGATTGTACATAGGAAACAATGTCATTCACTCTGGCATCAAGAGTGAACAACAGATTCAGTCACGTCTTCTCAGCTTTCATTTTCAGTGCTACAAACACTTACAACTTAATATGCTCACTGTTTCAACTCTGCGTATTTATTTTTATACATGCTAAATATTCTTCCAATTTTCGTTGAACGCTGGCTTTGTAGAAGTAAAACTCCCTTTGCCATATGAAGTTCGTTTGCAATACAGTGCAATCAAAATACATATTATCTTAGTTTCTAGAGTATACAGGACCATTGTCAACAACATTGACCAGTGTGCTTTAGAACTCATGAACTAAAAATTCGAATGAGCTTGTGCTCTGCAGCAGAAATTATGTCACTTCACTAGGTGTGTCCTGGCATTCCACTATTTCACATAGTCTGAAATAAAAGTAGTGGAATGTTCTAAGTACTCTCTCTATCCTCTGATGTTCCTGTGAAGTTGTGGATTTCTAGTGTATTCTGATAATCTTTGTACTGAAGCAACACAAAGCAAGTTGGTGTTTCATTTAATTTCCCTTTGAAGGGAAGGGATCCACTAGTGACAAGAAGGCAACACTGCTACAGGCGAGAAGACTTTCTGAGAGAAGTCTCAGCTCGGAGGACAGCTATCCAGTATCAAATTTCAAAACAACCTCTCTGACCCTCAGCACCTTCTTTAAACAGGTACTGGATACTATTTATTTCTGATTGCCTAAGACATTTGTAATCTACGTCGTGTAAACTGTGTTGGGAAAAGTTACCAGTGATGTCTGTGTGGGGACAGAGGATAACTGCTGTCAAGTAGGCAGTAACCCACTTGCTTTGCCTGCCTCAAGGATATGGTTCACTCAGAAGCTTTTCTCAGTGTTATGGAGTATTGTTGTAAAGGTATTGATTTTTGTCTTTCTCCTGTAGGAAGGAGACAGGCTCAGTGATGAAGATCTGTTCAAATTTTTAGCTGATTTCAAAAGATCATCTTCCTTGCAGAGACGGATTAAGACTTTACCAGGTACATAATGAATTTTGGATAGAAAAGGATATATGTACTTTTCTCCACTACATTGTTCTGTAAATTCCAACCCCAAAATATAATTAACTTGGATTTTAAGTCTATAGAATGTGCTATTGTGGAAGTTCCTGGGTTTCCAGTGTCTACCTAAGCACAGATGTTTTTGAGGTTTTCTTCTGTATAAGTGACAATGGAGATTTATATTTAGCTTGATATTCTAAAATTGTTTGTTTTCCTCCCTAATTTACAGTGTATCTACTGGGTGTCTTTTGTTATTATTCAAAATGTTTGAAGACAGTGCTTTAAAGCAAATTTCTCAAATCCTTGCTGTTTCCCTGCAAAGTTTTTAAATGGATTGTATTTTACAGAGGGAGATTAAAATGTGTACACATTTCATCTTATTTCAGTATTTGGGTCAGTGTTAGTTAATAAAGTAGAGAGGCAGAGATAGTGTTTGGCTACTGTCAAAAACCTGACCAGCTTATTTTTTCTTTTTACATAAATTACAGCTCAAGCTCTTCTGGATTGTAGAGGAACCTTAAAAAATATGAACTGAGCGCAAAGCTGTTTTGCCTTTTTAGCTGATTGCCAGAAATGACAAGTCTGAGTTCCCCAAATGGTTCTCACTTATCACAACAGAGAATTTAAATTGAAAGTCTAGTTATACTTGGGTAAATGTTATCAGAATTAACAGTTTAACGGCTTACCACAGCAAGCCTGGCTTTCCTGGTGGGTGGTGTCTACTTTGGCAGAGATTAATCAGAGTAGAATCTGAGTGGGGAGACAGAGAGAGAACTGTATTAGACAGCAACACTTTTATCATCTTTTCTTTGTCTCCCAGACAAATTTTATGTTATTTGTGTGTTAAAGATACTAGAACATCAACCCAGCATACAGTATTCCTTCTTCCTTTCTTTCTTTCTTTCTTTCTTTCTTTCTTTCTTTCTTTCTTTCTTTCTTTCTTTCTTTCTTTCTTTCTTTCTTTCTTTCTTTCTTTCTTTCTTTCTTTCTTTCTTTCTTTCTTTCTTTCTTTCTCTTTCTTTCTTTCTTTCTTTCTTTCTTTCTTTCTTTCTTTCTTTCTTTCTTTCTTTCTTTCTTTCTTTCTTTCTTTCTTTCTTTCTTTCTTTCTTTCTTTCTTTCTTTCCTGTTTCTTTGAAATTGTACAGGGTAGACACAAAGAGCTATATATTGGCCTGATGTGTGGGGATGTGTGTAGGTTACTTCCTGTGTATCTTTCTACATCTATGCTTTCGTTCTCACTCAGCCTTCAAGCCGAAGATTCGGTTCTTATTTCTGCACTGTTGCTATATAACCTTACACATTGTTTTGGGTTTTTTGTATTATACATTGGTTATTTTTTATATTTTTGCTGAGATTTCCTGATTTTTTTTAAAGGAACACTTAAAGTGGAGATTTCCCCAGCTCCAGAAAACCTTGGTTATTGTCTGACACCAGAATTACTACCAGTAAAACCATTTCCAGAAAACCGTAATCGTCCTCACAAAGAGATTTTGGAATTCCCAATTAGAGAAGTGTATGTTCCCCATACCATTTATAGGTAAGAAATAACTTTTTTTAAAAAATGTCTTAAGATCCATTTTCAAAATAATTATGATTTAGATTTTTTTTTGTCAGAAATAGAAACTATTTTTTAAAATGTTAGAAACTACACATTAGGATGATTTGATCTTACTAGCTGTTATAAGATAAAATGCCTATAGGGTGTTCTGTAGTGTATTTACTAATCTAATGACGTTGTCCTTTGAAATTTTTTTCTAAAATGTCAAAAAAAACCCCTAACAGCTCTCATTGACTTGGCATACATATGTATTTTTCCTCTTTTGTGTTTTTTTTCCCAGTAGATCTTATCAGAATTTTTAACAGTTTTGGTAAATATTTGTGCTGGGTGGTTTCTACTGTTAATTTGAGTCTGACCATCTGAGGAAGTAATGTGTTGCTCTGTGTACTTTTTCACCATCAACAAGGACTCTGGGCTATGTTGTTACTTTTCTTAAATCTGTGCTATTCTGGTTGTTTTGAGGAGACCACAGTGTTCAGTAGCATGCAGCTGAGCAATTCCTATCATTTCTTAGTGGTTTAGCACATCTGAGTCTCTTAAGAAGAAATGAATATCAAAAGAATGTACTTCAACTTGTTTGTGCAGCATAGTAGTGCTAGTGAGCAGCGATATTGTTAATAGCTAACTAGCAATAATTCAAACTGGCTGTATGGAGAGCCATTGGGGCTGTTGGTGGCACCTGGATTTGGGTTTCAGCTTTTAAGGAAAGCAAAACCAGGAAGTGGCATCTTATCATAACAACTTGCAATGTGGTGTCAGCAGGGAAATGAGTAAGTAAGCCAGTTTGGGTAGAGCCTCATTAGAAGTTTTGGAGGAGTTATTCCTGGGCTGTGTCATGCATCTGTGATATTCAAACTCCTGAGGGCAGCTCTTCGTGCTATTGGCACCAGAATGCTAAAATGCAGAGTGTTATGGTACCTCTGTCTTCTCTGTGTATCAAAGATAGAAGTGAATGTCTTTTTTTTTTGTCTCCCCCCCCCCAGTTTTTAACGGGTTTATGCTGACATTTCTATAGGGGAAGTAATTTGTATACAATTGAAAGTGCAGATGTAAATGAACTTGAGTCATTACACCTTTTCTTTTTTTTAAATGAAAAAATAAGACAGAATTTTAACTTTCCTATTCATTGTCTGGCCCCAGTAAGGAGTAGCATGTGTCAACTTCAGTGTGCTGCCTGGTAGCATCTAAAGGACTGGTTTTTGAAAATGAAAAGCATTAGCAATGGCTGTGTTGCTGAGCTAGAAAGGGGGTTGAGTCTGCACAGAATATTCTCCTTTAGTTCTCACCAAGGTAAACTTCTGCAGCCAGACATCATGAATATCAAAGCTACCATGCTGAAAGATAATTTGTGCATCTCCTGAAGCAAATTTGAGTGTCTCCACACTATCATTCAATTCTTCCACATTAGAAGAAATGCTTGCTATAGCTCAACAGTTACACTCTTTGTGCAAGAGTTCACACCCAGTATGCTTAATCTCTTCAGGCTCTTTGGGCTCTGTTTTGATTTTCACCCAAAGTAAAAGTTGTGGTAACAAAACAAAGTAGGATCTGTCCAGCCCAACTTGTAATAATGAAGAGAATATCTATAAGAATATTTTCCCTCATTAATCTTTACCTTAATTAATGATTACACAACTAACATGCTATAAGTAGTGTTGTGCTGTACAGTGGAAACTCAATTATACTGGGGAAATGGTGAAAAAAGGCAGAAATGCTAGGTCATGTTTCAACTACCTTGTGATAACAAACACGTTTGGAAGGAGAAAGGGGAGGTGCCAACTGAAATTGTTAATGAACTCCAGCAATAGTTCCCCAGAAAGTCAGATGAGGCACCTTTGCAAACATTATGAAACAGTGGAATCTGGAACTTGGTGGTGTCCAGGAAGTAACACTTGTGTTTGTGCAGTGCCATTGGAAGCGTCTCCTTTTCCCACCAACCAGAATCACCTTACCATGTCTGAGACACTTTGGCCACACAATCATGCTCCATTTGGCGAGCAAAAGCAAGTTCGAGAATGTAGGCCAATATATTTGCTTAATTTAACTATCATGCAATTCTCCTTGCTTGGTTCTCAGCATGGTGAATACTGTTTTGAGCCTGAGGTTAAACTAACCTATGCAAAGTAACTCCGAATTTGAATAGAGCCAAATATGAAGTGTTTCATGTTATTTTATTCCCTTTCCTCTAATCTGAAAAGTAGAACCATCCTGTCTTAGTTAAACAATGTGCTAGCATGTAGTCATAACTGAGTGTCATGGCCTGCTAGTGTGTTACAGATGATTTAATGTTTCCTTATATTTGATTGTAAGTGTGCAAATTATTTAATAGTGCTATAGATTTATATGTTAAAAGGGTGAAAAATGAATAAAATAATTACCTGGGTTTTATTAACATTACCATGAATGGTAGGAACGGGTTACATATAGAAATGTACTTGAATAACAAATAATGAAAACTTATAAAAAAACTGTCTGGTAAGTTCTTACTGGCATAATAATACCTCTACACAAGTCCAGACAAATACTAGTGAAACATCTAGCTTCAGATTTTCTCCTGAATGTTTAAAAGAAATGCTAAGATTTTGTTTACTTGGGGTTTTTTTTTGCCAATGAAGCTCTTCCAAGGGAAACAAATACTCTTTTATTTTAAGTAATAGCTTTTTCCTTTGTGATAGGAGAAGCAGAGTCTTCTGTTACAGTCTTTGAACTTAGCTCTTGCTAGTTTTTAAACTGGTGTTAGGCCATTATTTTAAATGATACTATTTCTGATTTATGCCAGAGAGATCAGCCAGCCCCCTTTCCTTGTGCACTGTGAAACTGAGCACTTCTTTTTGTTGTGTACCTACATTTCTTTAATAAAAATAGCTCCCTGAAAATGTCAAAACATTCCAAGATTTATTTCTTTCAATACCCTTCTTAATAGGAAAAATCATATAATTTAAAGTTTGTTTATCATTTTATTTTCTCATGAAATATGAATGAAAATTATGCTGCTTACTGCCACTATGAAATGTTGGTGCTGAGGAGGAGGGATTTGTCCCATTGCTTCAACAGTAACTCAGCTTAACCAGGCCCAGGAAGTCCTGTCTTTGATAGGGGAAGTGCCAAACACTTAGGGGATTTTCAGAGGGAGTGGGGGGGAAACAGTCCACTGACTATTATCTGCTGCTGTTTTTTCACATGGGCACCAGTGATACTGCCAGGAGCAGTCTGAGCAGTATCAAGAAGGATTACAGAGCCCTGGGAGTGGTGGTAAGGGACTCTGGAGCACAGGTAGTTTTTTCATCAATCCTCCCAGTCAAAGGGAAGGGATTTGAAAGGGCCAGTCAAATCTGGTGAGTCAACAAATGGTTACAGGGCTGGTGCCACAGCCAAGGATTCATCTACTTAGACTAAGGAACTCACATTGAGAAACCTGGTCTACTGGGGGCTGATGGGATCCATCTGCAGAGAAGGGGAAGAGCGTCTTCAGTCATAGGCATCCATCTCCAAGGGACAGAGGAGCCAATGAGGAGAGGTGCCATGCTGGACCTTGTTCTCACCAACAAGGAGGGGCTGGCGGGGAATGTGAAGCTCAGGGACAGCCTTTGCTGCAGTGACCATGCAAGTCAAGTTCAAGATCCTTAGGGCAGCAAGGAGGGCACACAGCAAGCTCATTACTGTGAACTTCAGGAGAGCAGCCTTTGGCCTCTTCAGGGATCTGCTTGGTAGAGTACCATTGGACAAATCCCTGGGAAGAGCAGCCCAAGAAAGCTGGTTAGTATTCAAGGATCACCTCTTCCAAGCTCAGGAATGATGATCCCAACAAAAAGGAAGTCCAGAAAAAAAGCCAAGAGGCCTGCATGGATGAACACAGAGCTCCTGTACAAACTCAAACACAAAAAGGAAGCCTACAGAGGGAGGAAGCAAGGGCAGGTAGCCTGGGAGGAATACAGAGAAACTGTATCCAAGCAGCCACGGATCAGGTTAGGAAAGCAAAAGCCCTGATAAGAGTTAAATCTGGCCAGGGACGTCAAGGCCAACTAGAAAAGCTTCTATAGGTACATGAGTGATAAAAGGAAGACTAGGGAAAATGTGGGCCCTCTCCGGAAGGAAACAGGAGACATATCCTGGTTACTCAGGATATGGAGAAGGCTGAGGTACTCAATGACTTTTTTGCCTTCAGTCCTCACCAGCAAGTGCTCTAGCCACACCACCCAAATCGCAGAAGGCAAAGGCAGGGACTGGGAGAATGAAGAAGCTCCAACTGTAGAAGAAGAACAGGTTCAAGACCATCGAAGATGCATCTGTGTGTCCTGAGGGAACTGGCGGATGAAGTTGCTAAGTCAATCTCCATAGTATTTGAGAAGTTGTGGCAGTCTGGTAAAGTTTCCACTGACTGGAAAAGAGGAAACATAACCCCCATTTTTAAGAAGGGAAAAAAGGAAGACCCAGGGAACTACAGGCTGGTCAGTCTCACCTCTGTGCCTGGCAAGATTATGGAGCAGACCCTCCTGGAGACTATGCTCAGGCACATGGAAAATAAGGAGGTGATTGGTGACAGCCAACATGCCTTTACTAAGGGCAAATCATGCCTGACAAATTTGGTGGCCTTCTATGATGGGGTTACAGCGTTGGTGGATAAGGGAAGAGCAACTGATATCATCTACCTGGACTTGTGCAAAGCATTTGACACTGTCCTGCATGACAATTTGTTTCTAAATTGGAGGGCCATGGATTCAAAGGATGGACCCCTCAGTGGATAAAAATTGGTTGGATGGTCACACTCAAAGTGTTGTGGTCAATGTGGTCAATGTCCAAGTGGAGATCAGTGATGAGTGGTGTTCCTCAGGAGTTGGTATTGGGACCAGCACTGTTTAGCATCTTTATCAGCAACATAGACAGTGGGATTGAGTGCATCCTCAGCAAGTTTGCTGATGACACCAAGCTGTGTGGTGCAGTCAACACACTGGAGGGAAGGGATGCCATCCAGAGGGACCTTGACAGGCTTGAGAGGTAGGCCCATGTGAACTGCATGAAGTTCCACAAGGCCAAGTGCAAGGTTCTGCACATGGGTCACAGCAATCCCAAGCACAACTACAGGCTGCGCAGAGAATGGATTGAGAGCAGCCCTGAGGAGAAGGACTTGGGGATGTTGATGGACAAGAAGCTCCACATGACCTGGCAGCATGCACTTGCAGGCCAGAAAGCCAACCATGTCCTCGGCTGCATCAAAAGAGGTGTGACCAGCAGGTCAAGTGAGGTGATTCTGCCCCTCTACTTGTCTCTCGTGAGACCCCACCTGGAGTACTGCATCCAGCTCTGGGGTCCTCAGTACAAGAAAGACATGGAGCTGTTGGAGAGAGTCCAGAGAAGGGCCATGAAGATGATGAGATGGCTGGAGAACCTCTCCTATGAGGACAGGCTGAGAAAGCCAGGAGAAGAGAAGGCTCTGGGGAGACCTTATAGCAGCCTTCCAGTACCTCCAGGGGGCCTACAGGAAAGCTGGGGAGGGACGGTTTACAAGGGCATGGAGTGACAGGACAAGGGGTAATGGCTTTAAACTAAAAGAGGGCAGATTTAGATCAGCTATAAAGAAGAAATTTTTCATTATGAGGGTGGTGAAATGCTGGACCAGGTTGCCCAGAGAAGTTGTGGATGCTCTATCCCTGGAAGTGTTCAAGGCCAGGTTGGATGGGGCTTTGGGCAACCTGGTGTAGTTGGGTGTCCTTGCCCAGGGCAGGGGGGTTGGAACTAGATGGTCTTTAAGGTCCCTTCCAACCCAAAGCATTCGATGATTATATGATGATTCTATGAAAAAAACCCCTTTCTTTTGCTGTTTGGTTTCATTTAATTGCAAACCACTTGTCACTGTGCTCAGATGCCATCACAGCGTTTACTCCTTTCTTCCTCTCTGCCCATGGGATCTGGATTGAGCACGATAGCCCTGTGTATCTACAGGGCCGTTGCTCTAGTTTTGTGCCAGTGGAGATACTAGCACTTGTAACTTATTTTTCAGAGTAAACAAAGTGGATATTAGTGTTGCAATGTTGTGCACAGTTGAAGGAAACAGCTTAAGCTGGCTACTACAGTTTCGGACAGAGATGTGAGTGTGTCCCAGTTTATTCTGCTCCTCAATACACGTGTTTTCATCCCAGTGCAAATAGCTGCCTGCCCTTTTCCAAGCTCCATAATCTTTCCTGGGTATCTACTATACTATCTCAGCAGTAACAGGTTTTGTGGAAGATTTCCTAATTTTTCTTTGCTTTTTACTCAGATAAAAATGACTTTGTCAAATACTGCATAACAAAGCAGAAACAATTAAAACAAAAACTTCACAAACAGAATTCTGGAAGTGCACACCTCTGTCCCATAGGCACCTTGTTTGTCACAGTGCTTTCAGATGAGGTATTACATCTGACTTCTCATAGCAAACTTCATTAATTATGTAATACAGGCAGAGAGGAAAACTTGCCACCATGGCATGGTGATCTCTGTGTAGTAACTGAGCAGAGACTCTGAATAAAATATGGATTTGTCTAAACTTCCAGATGAAAGCAAATCCTTTAAAGATATATGTAATTATTAAAAAAAAAAATCAAATGCAAGTGGTTTAATTAGAGGGTGTTTGGGGGTTCTTCAAAATATTTTGGTTAATTGTAATTCAACATCATAAATTAGATTGTTGAAAACTATAATTTCAGCAGACTTTTAAGTAAGTATAATTGAAAATGCAACAACATTTTAAAAAAATCTTGACAATTTGGTGTCTTGAATAGCTGCTAGTTCTCTGTATGAAAATCATAATATCTGCTTTCACATTCTGCTGAGCACTTTTATACTATTTAAGAATCTATCATATACTGATAAATACTGTGTTTTGCCTTTCAAACAAATCTGATTGTTCTTCAGCTTCAGTATTAGTTTGTTCTTTGGTCTACTGTATGGAAACAAAAACCATCACTATCAGTAAGAAAATCTTGGTAAGGACAGCTTTTAAAATGGCAGAAAGTAAATGCAAATTCTTTATAGCGTATACCAAGTACACTAGTGCTCTTTTCTTTTGTAAGAAGCTAAATTGAGTCTTCCAGAGACCTGTAGGATTTAAAGATTGAAATTAACATGTAGGTATCTCAGTTCAAGCAACTTCCTGAAGTATAAGGAATGTGGGACTGAATGGCAGTTCTTAAATCCAGTTCCAGTTCTACCACGGACTTTCTGCAAAGCCTTGGCTGTATTGATTGTATCTCATATTTCCAACTGCACATTCACATCCACATCAAGATACCTACCATGCAGGAATGTTAGAAGATTTAGACTGATGTTTATACACTGTGTTCAAACAATGCTGGCCATTTTTGATGTGGTTTAATCCCCCAAACTTGAGTCCATTTTTTCCCACTTCTTTTTTGCTGTCTTGTAAAGGGTATCACTATTGCTTCTCCTCTAGGATGTAGAGATAAAAGCACTTCATTATCTAGCACAATGGCTTCCCAGAAACACTGGGCTGCTCGTTAATTGTTATCATTAGCCATCAGTGCAACACTGAATGCTCACCTTCCTCTCAAGAAAGAAGCTATAACTGAATGCACAAAAGATGTAAGTTGAGAGGCCTACCTTTCCTGATGATTTTGAATGAAAACATCATCTTCACTGATTTGGTTTTGCTGCAGCTCCACTTCAGCAGGCAGTGGCTTATGCTCTGTTCTTGCATAAATGTCTTAAGAAATATGAAGCTACTCTGATCACTGATACTGCCCGTGGTTAGGTAGTAGGGTGCTGAATATTGCCCTTTTTAAGCTCCCAGCCAGGACTCTTAGAACCAAAACATTCCTTTCCAAGCTTGCAGATCTTTTTTACTAACCTCTGGACATTGTGCTTTCTCCTTCAAACCATCTGTCTACTTTTCACCAGAATGAAAATGCTCCATTAACTTCATCCAAGAATTGTTAATAGTGCTGTATTACTGGTAGTAGTAGGTGGCTTCCCTTTTGGTAAGAAGAGGTGACTTCTTTTGCTTAGGTCTGCAGGGCATTTAGAGAGACAGGACATCAGTTTTCTCACTGGATTTTTATTTTCCTCTTGCCTGATAAATGATTACTTTGAGGTGTACAGTTTAGACAAGAAGCATTGCTCAAGAGCAGTGCAGTTTGTCACCATAGCTTCCAGCTTCCCAGGTAAGGATGGTGGAGTGTGTAAATGCATCAATGAGACAATTAAAACAAATCCAAGTTCCACATGTTGACTTCTAGCTGCATAGATCTTGAGTGCTGCTGAATCCTATGTCGTTCACTAGGGTTTTTAAGCATTTTCAACTGAAGTTTTAGTAATGTATTGTGTCTGTGGCAACAAGAAGATGCTGGTAGATATGAATTATTGCCTAGCATTATCTCACACATTTAACTTCAGGGGGGCATGTTACCAGTATTTTGGGAAGATATGGTGTGCTATTGTATTTACTAGCACTCCTTCACTGTGTCATTTATTAATTAAGTATATCAGGACAAAATCATCTCACCACAATTCTCAGCTGTAAATCTAAACAAATAGATTTACTATTATGTGTAAAAATCTGGTATGTCAGAAATTTCACTCTTTGATTATCAGGATTCAATACGAATTTTGGGATAGAGCTTTACCTCTGTTTACACAGCTGGAGGAATCACAGGTGCTGGGATAGTGAATGGATGTATAAAATACAGCTCTATGGTATAGTTACTATCTTCCTTTTTTCAGCTTTTTATACTTACTTTGGGCAACTGGGCAATGCCTCATGTGTGACCTAGCATCTTGTTATTACAGTGTCTTGACATTACAATAGTTGATATCTAGTCGATAACACTGCCACTCAGGATTTAGTAATACTGGAACCACCAGGGCAAGTGAGGGTATTATCAATGGAACAGTAGGTTTAGTTTGGTAGAGGACTGGAAAGCATGGAGGACAGAGACATCGGAAGGTGATATAATCACTTTGATTTTCATATTTGAAAATTTAAAATCCATTTTAAGAGTAACTTCTGAAAAAGATGTAAAGTAGGCAATTGTGAGTAAGAAAGTTCCCTACATTTGCACACCAGAAAATCAATATGACAGGTAAGAAATTATTTTGTTGGTGATTTTTATGATTCACAAAATCTCGGTCATTTGCCTTTGGTCTTGATTTTCAAGCACATTATGTCTGCAACATTTGATATTTGAAGTAATGGTAGGTCAGTTCAATGATGTATAATGAACAACTATGAGTCCTGGAGAGAAAGCTATTAAAATTTTATTCTGACTTGACTCTAAGCTGTAGGTCACATTTAAATTTAGAAATATCTATTTTCTTGGCATAATTTTGTGATTTGAACCTGCAGAAATCTGATGTTTTGAGTCAGCCTTCCATCTTCTGGAAATATTTTTTCATGTGTTGACTAAACCTTTATTAGAAAATTTAGTAAGGTTTTCACGCCAATGCTAATGGTAGAATAACGTGACAATCGCTCTTAGCCTAAATTTAATGAGGATCTGACCACTGACTCTTTAGATGATTCCTAATTTTAGCAACATGAGAAAAATCGTTCAAACTATTATCCAAATTACCCATGCCAAGATACAGAATACATGACACATATACATGCTCTTGAACATGACGTGTTGAAGTTCTGTCATTGTGGCATTTGTTGTAGTCAGTGGCTGACTAGGACAGGTTTCCACATTTGGTAAAGTGTTTCTGACTGCATTGTAATTTTCAACCATTTTTTCTGAAAACCCTGACCAACCTGACAAAAGATAGAGGAATCAACAAAAGTTGAAAATTATAACTAATGAGTGTATCAATTTTTGTTTCCAGTACCATAAATATTAAATGGCAATGTTAATCTATCCATCACTCTTCATCTATAGAACATTTGTGGTTTGTATCAGTAGCGACTATTTGTACATATATTGGCTTTAGCTGTGTATGGGTTCTTGTCAGAGTCACCAGTGAATATGCCTAATATTCATTAGAAGTTTGAGATGCACTTGTTGATTTCTCACACATGTAATTTAGCAAGGAGAAGGGTTTTATTATGTCACACATATGCACAACCAATAATTACAAACAGTAACATTCAATGAGAAAGGTCACAGACTTGAAACTCTGCATAGATTTTGTTTTGACAGAAGATAGGTGTGCATTGCTTTGGCCATGGGAAGTGATCAAATCACCATTAAGTCCCATGAAAGTGTAGGAAGGTCAGCAAATTCAAATGAGAATTGCTGCATGGTGTCCTGTGTCAGGCTAGGTGGGCCCTTAGCTTTCCCAGCAAATAGCTGATTCTGAAATAGCCTCTGCCAGAGAAGCTGTCTGGACCCATGCCTTACCCAGGACTCTGCTGTCCTGTGGGACCCTGGTCTCAGTGAAGCTGGATGCTCTGCCATGGCTTTTGTAGACTCACACTGACTCCTGAATAGCTCTTTTGCTTTTTGTAATCACATCTGGCTATATCTGGAGATAGAGCCCTGCACTTTCTGTAGTGGGAGTGAGGGGACAAGTTTGATCACACTGACCAGAAGTAATTGCTGTGGCATGTTGTTTGAATATTTGTGCTCAGTGCAGAGCCTCAGGGGAGACACAGTGCCTTCTGGAGCTCACCATGTCCTTATGGGCATGCTAGGTGTCCTATTATTTAATACACAGCAGTATGTGCTGCCCTGACACACCTGCTAACTCCCATATGGAAATGCTCCTTGTCATTGCTTCTTCTCAGGCTTTTGGAAGGTACAGACACTGGCAAGCAGTAGCACTTATGTGGTGGTCAGCAACAGGTATACAGTTCATACCTGTGTGAAGGAACCTCTTTTGATCACCTCCCAACCTTCCTATTTTCAAAAATCAGTCATCACTTTCATCTCTATCCAGAGTCAGCATTTGCCTCTGTTCTTCCTCAGTGCTGATGGGCTTAATACACACGTAAGCAAGATCCCTAAAACTGCTTGAGCATAAATGGCACAAGCTTTAGCTCTTCAGTATAGTACTTGCTGGAAAAATGCTTCCTTGGTTGTGTAGTCAGCAGAGAGCTCTCTGTTTGTGATTTTACATATCTTTCATCTCAAGTCACATCTAAATATAAAATCCAGTACTCAGGGACATTATATGGATTTGTGACATCTTCTGCTGGGCTGCAGATTAATGAAGCAATGACTGGATTATGCAGCCTCCCCTACATGTATTTCTTCACCTCTGGCAGATGTAATATTGATAATATCCTTCATTTAATATGTCATTCCCCCAAGCATAATTCAGTGGAGGTTACCAATATATTTCTTTCTTTCACTTAGCTTTTCCTAATATCATCTTGGAGAGAATTTGGCAGAGCAGAAATTGCATTTAAGAAGGTAAGGAAGGAAGTGCATTAGTGTGGCAGGAAGGAGCACTATCCTGAACAAAGGGAAAGGCAAGTTACATGCTGGTTTGTTTGCTAAGGCATGCCATGGCCCATGTAGCATCTGTTGGTTAGCAAAGTAGCTTGTGTCTTTAAAGATCATTGTCACATTGTGACACATGGCCATAAGGACAATCAACCACAGTTTTCCAGGTCTTGGGATACAACAAATGGAAGATGGACTGTCTGATTTAATGACAACATTCTCCAAAGCTACTCCACCTTTTCAGCTGACAAAGGTGCTGAGGAGATATCTGCGATAAAGACAGGGTGATTTTGTGTGCAGCTTCCAACTCTCACAAACAAAAAGAAACCCCATGAGTAGTTTTCATTGTTTCTCAGTGGAAGCCAGCACGCTTCCACCAACACTAGTTTTATTCCTTACACTCAGAGCACAAACAGTGAGAATTCTGTACCAGACTGGGAAAATGAGATATTAAATAGACATAATCATCATACCAGAACATGTGTAATTCAGGTCTGGCTGAAATCTCAGGCTTGCCATAGACTTCACCGGAGAAAAAGCTTTCTATTAGCATTTTGACTCTTCTACCAGAATTGTTGGGTTTTGAACTTGAAAGACCACCTATGCTGCTAAATTCTTCACAAAAATTAAAGGTGCTTTTTAAGATTAGTGATCTGTCCATATACAGAAGCTAGTAAACAGCAAAGTATGCCATATTTTAAGGCATTATTCATATCCGTTACTAAAAAATGTCAGTTTCTAGAATTATAGTTGCAAATTTCTTGTTTGTATTTACTCAGGTTCATTGATAGTGCCTTTTGATTTGCATAATCTATGCCATTTTGTTGCTATAAACTAGGAATGTATGAATTTCAGTTGTTGATTTTATTTGCTGGTTTACTTGTTTTTATCATCCCTGAGTGATTCCTTACCCCTTCCAAAATGTGATTCTTCACAGCTGAGAAGGAAGCTGCTTTGTTGAGAGATTCCTGCTTTTCATTACATTGAGCAAAGATATTAATTCATATATAACTGGGAATTACATATTCATTAAAAAAAAAAAAAGAGAGAGAGAGAAAGACCACCTTCTCAAAGACATGGCTTACTGTATGAGAAACCTTAAACATGGGATGTTTTCTGTGTCACAGCAAGAACTTACCTTTTCCTTGTGAACTTTTGAAATGGAGTACTGGCAAAGCTTTCACTATCTAGGTGTAATTGAAGGACAGAGGGAGGAATCAGCAAAAATTCTAGCTTGTGCACTTCATTTTGAGATGCAAATTCATGCCGTTAACCCATTTTATTGTTCCTTTTCTTTCTTCCAGAAATCTCCTCTATGTTTACCCTCAGAGGCTGAATTTTGCTAACCGACTGGCTTCTGCAAGAAACATTACCATCAAGATCCAGTTTATGTGTGGTGAAGACCCGTCCTGTGCAATGCCGGTAATAAATGCTGAGATTTCTTAACAGACTTTTGCTTACGTGCAAACCTGAGGACTGTCTGAAGAGATAGCTCTTTTTTTACTTCCCATCACCACAGTTTCTAGTGAGGCCTTAAGAAGTCTAGCATCAGAGACCTGGAGAAGCTTGTCATTCTCATCAGAAAGCAGGGCTGTAGTCCTTACCCACAACAGGAAAGACTTGTCACTCAAGTGGAACAGAGGAATATTACTTCCTCTTATCTAAGTCTTCTGACCTTATTTTCAGTAAAGTGGCATCGTATTAAATCAATGCTGTGTTGGAAACTCTAATGGTAAAATTGACAGAGCTTCAGAGACCTTTTAAGAATGATACAGTCTGTCTTCCAGTGTTACTCCTCGTATGCAGTATGTGTACACAAATACTCAGGTGTAACACTGGAAGGTAGAAGTTGGGATCTGCATTGCCTGAATCTGTACAGGTGCACAATCATGCAATGTGGGCAGAGTTTTCCATGTTTGAAACACACTGTGTATTGGGGCATATATGTGCACTACTAGCAGAGCAGGCAGCACTGTCTATTTTCAGGTTATTGTCTCATTTTAAGATCCTCTCTTCAGCTTTAACTAGCTTCACATGTTCTGCTTGAAGTGTTCTGACCCAGACATCTGCTTCAGCCTGAATTTTTGGGGAATTTTTCAGCCAGTGTAACTGGCTGTTTGAGAATGACACTGGGATAAAATCTTTTGTGATTTTATGTGTTAGAGGGGGAAAAAGTGAGTGGAAATATTACTTTGAGGAATATGTTGGAGCACATATTGTTGAGGAACAATATGTTGGAGCAAGGACTGACACCTGACCAGCCTTTATCAGCATGCTGACACTGCACAGGGCATACTTCGCTGCCTTCCTCCACCTGAGCTCTGGAATTGAAATCAGAGCATCGACACAGTGTTTTCCCAAGCCATGTTTCATCCAGAGCTGGAGCTGTGCCATGTGAATGTAACACCATCTTTTACACAATACTGCATTGTTGGTTTCCTTAAAATCTGCCCGTGTTATGACTAGGTTTTGACAAATGCTTAGGATAGACACAGTTCATCTGGCACCCTTCTCCACTGTAAGGGAGCTTTATCTCAATACATATGGACTTGTGCTGTACAGATATCCTTGTCTAAGCTTATCTGCCAGGGCTCCATTTAAAATTACTGGATTTGAGGACCTTACCATGAGGCTGTGTCTGAAATGAGGAAAGCAAATCAAGCACCAAAAATGCCTATTTTTCTTCATTGATTGTAAAGAAACTTTGGACCTCTAAGGTAAGGTGAGATAACTCTCACCCTAAATGAGCAGGCTGCAGCTGAAAAACAAACTTCTACAGATAATTTTAATTTAACTTTTTAGCATTTACTTAAAGGCAATGTGATAATGTTTAAGAGGCTCACCATAACTTTATTCCTGCAATTGCTAACTTTTTAGTGCATGACTGGAGAATGAGGTGTGGTAGTCAGTGGCTCTGGAAATGGCCTCTGCTCCATTTTCTTGATGTTTTTTACTCTGACTGGTGTGTGGGGAAGATGCTTGGTAATAAGACATTTGTGTCAACGTGCTAAGATAAAATTGAAAAGTCATTTTCAGCCTTCAGATACGGTCTTAGAATTTATACAAGATTATGACAATTAAATGCTTTAGACCTGACTGCTGTTACTTTCTTTTCTTCTTAATGTAGGTAATTTTTGGGAAATCTTCAGGTCCAGAATTTGTGCAAGAAATGTACACAGCTATCACATATCATAATAAGTAAGTATTGTTACTATTTATATGACTTCAGAAATATTAATCATGACCTCTTTACATAATTCTTAGCCTACATAGTTCATCAAGGAATGCTGGTACTAATCAATTTTAAACATTTATATTTTATGTAGATTTGTCATATTTGATTTGGTTTCCTACATGCATTTGCATAAGTGAACATTGCATAAGCGACCATTGCCTTTCTTTTTTGGAACTTTTCAGAGGTTAGTTGAGAATATTCCTAATATGAAGATCAAAGAGCAGGAGCAGGAAGCAGTGGCACACCTTTGTAAGAGCATTCACTTTGATGAATTCACAGGTCCGAAAGAGCTGAAGGGACATTGTCATTCTCATGAATGTGGACTTGGGATTTAGGACTTACACAATAAATACGCTGGAACTCAAAATTAAGACTGAATGTTTTTGAAAGTATAGAGATAGGTGAAAGCTGACACATTCCAGCTGATATCATCTATGGTCTTCCTGTTTCAAAGCTGTAGATGGTTCATAAATATAGCTGTACATACATACGTACTTTGTTTAACTTGGCTCTGAGGCTGTTTTCAGGATGTATACAGTTTTTATAACCATAGTGTTTAAAAGCCTACTGGAAAATTTGCCTTCTGCTCAGTCTTATATTTACATTGGAAGTGTACTTGGCTTTTTTTTTTAACAGGTCCCCTGACTTTTATGAAGAAGTGAAAATTAAGCTGCCTGCAAAACTCACAGAGAAACACCATCTATTGTTCACATTCTATCATATCAGCTGCCAGCCAAAGCAAGGAGCATCTGTAGAAACCCTCCTCGGTTATTCAGTAGGTTATATATAAGCGTATGTATGTGTATCTACATATGTATCTACATCCCATGCAAACAGACTCTTTGCTTGTTGAGAATTTTGTCATATATTCCCTTTCTGGTTATGGTAATACATCAAAACCAGTAGAAGTTCTTAATGTTAATTTACAGAAACCAGATGCAACCTATGCTATGTTACATCCTTGTCCTATAATTTTTCATTGTTAAGTGTCTTCGAAGTTAATGAATTCACCTGATGAAACTGAAGTTAAGTATGCACCTAAATATTTGCAATAGCAATGCTTTATAGCATATCGCCTAATTCTGTTAGATATATTTATTGAAAAAATAATAAACCACTAAAATATATGCAATTACAATTATTTACTGGTATCAAACATGTCCATACATGAGGTAACAACTAATATAATATTTTCAGTTAGGTTTATGTTCTAAAGTGTCTTTTACATCAAAATTAAAAACCAGAAAGTATCTAGAAGGTAAAATGTAATTCTATTGCATTCATTACCTTTGTGTTGTTTTAGCTTAAGAAATAAATATTGTAGCATAGTCTCTTTGACCTTTTCTTTTATCAATTGATATTTTTAACTGGAGAAATTTTAAAATAAGATGAAAGCATAAATGATGATAATATTCAGATTTGAAAACATCCTAGTGCTGTTGTCAGAAATTGAGCTGTGGGGCCAGACACATGCTTTCCATGTGTTCTTGCTATGATGTTTGTATTTGGTTTTGATCCCTATACTGAGAATCCCTTTAAATGGGCTTTCTTTTATGGACAGATATACTCCAATCAATGTCAACGGGATTGGTAAGAAGTAAATTAGTTTGTAGTTCAGGAGCAAGAGTTCACATAGGTGAGGACTTAATTATCAAGCTTCTGTTCAACTAAATACAAAATGTTTCTGCCCTGTGATACTCAGATGCACAGCCTCTTTCAGACTTGAATAGGAGAAAATTAAGTGTCTCCAAATATCAATACAGAGTTATGATGAGTCATTCTGGCCTTAACCCTCATGGTCACAATGACCAAGATGTTCAATTTATCCTTAGCAAAACTTTAACTCTGTTGATTTGCTTCAAAGCCAAGGATCAGTGTATTTGAGATACGTGATTTTTTAAAATAAAATGTGGGCTCTACCAAATCCTTCTGGTAGGATTTATTAGAAAAATATATGTCACACATGAAAAGCTCTGTGTTTGTTTTCTTCAAAAAAGGATGGTTTGTAAGGCTGTCTTGTACATTTTTCTACAGTAGCTATCAGTGAATTTAAAATGCAAAGAAATTACTGTTGAATGGGTTAGAGCAGAGAAGCTTGGGTCAATATCTCATTTGTTGTTTTGTTGACTATACATAACAAATTAGATAAATAGCTCTAATCATATATAGTCATGAATATTGCTGTCTTTTCTCTTCATTTGTTTCAGTGGCTGCCAATGCTATTAAATGATCGTCTTCAAACTGGACATTATTGTCTTCCTGTTGCATTGGATAAGCTGCCTTTCCACTATTCAATTCACTCTCCTGAGGTAACAAAGAAAATTATGAAAAGATAATATTTTCCTGATGTAGAAGAACAGCATAAGTGTTTTACAAACTAATGTTGCTGACTGCTTGTAGACAATGCCTTGTTTTTGTACTTTAAAAGGGGAAAGCACTGGAGAAAAATGTTGTTATTATTGTCACTGGTGTTATTTTTAGTATTATTTTATATTGTTATATTGTGTTTGTTAAAGTTAGTTATCCAAGCAAATCCTTGTAAATTGTCTAATCAGAGATACATTTGTACAATTGTAGAGGGTGTCAAGTCAATAATTTGCTTTCTTCTATACGATGATTTGCGCATTTTTTTTGTGGCTATGTGGGAGAGGGAGGAGAAATGGAACCAGGTGCTAATACTGGAACAGAAAACTGTGCCCTCTGAATAAATATGGCAAGTAGAGGCTTAAAACTGCACCACATCACTCTGGAATGCCTTTGGCAGTGCTTTAACTGGGAACTTCTAACCTTAAAAATATCCCATCAGAAGATGTGTATTTGTGCTGTCTGTGCTAGACATCCAGCTGAAGTGCTCCAAATTTCCCAGTTCAATGCATCAACTTCTCTCCATCTAGTCTGTGAGAACAAGAAGATGCCTAGCTGTGGTCCTCTGTATGGCACTGAATTTGGATATCTAAAATGAAGTGAATAGTGCAAATACCTGTAGAAGCCTATGTAAACAGACTTTCTGTTTGATCATTGAAACGAAGATAACGGTTCCTATATTTCTTTTCCATCACAGAAAGTTCCATCTCAGATACCACCTATTAAGTGGGTTGAAGGACACAAGGGTGTTTTCAGTGTTGAAGTGCAAGCTGTTTCATCTGTTCACACTCAGGTAATGCATCAGAAGCAACACACAGCTATAGTTTCATTTCAAAGAGAATTCAGATGTCCAGGCCAACTTAGGAGGTTTATGAAATGGAGATGTTTGAGCCCATATAGATTTAAAAACAACTAACAAACAGCTATGGAAATAACCTGATATCCTCAGAGAATGATATCCTTTGGTGAAATAAAATCCACTGGTACAAGTAAACAAATGAGGACTCTCAGCAGCGAGTCACATCAAGCAATAGGGAGCCTGGTGTCCTCTCGGCTCAGTAGGGGTCTGCTTAGTCTGTGTTTGAAAGACACTGGCAGGGCACAGTGCCAGTTTCTGCAGTCTGCATCTTCTATTCTGCAAGGTTAGTTCAGACAGTGTGTCCACATCTGCAGAGACCTCCCCGCCTCCAGGGACAGGTTATACTGCCAGAATGTTTTAGGCAGCTCAACCGTCAATGCCGTGTGGTGTGCGGACACAAACTTAGTGCTGAATGAGGACTCTATGATTCTGGTGATTTAAATATGATAGGAAATGGGAGCTTCACCCATCTTACTGGGACACTGGTTAGAGGCAGAGCAGCTTTATTTTGTTTCTGCTGCTTTACAGTGCACCCAGCACCCTGTTCTAGTTAACCCTGGTAGCTATGTCCTAACAACTGGAGGCCCTATGTCTGAAGCAGGTCCATCACCCCTTTGCAGCATTCTTTTTAAATACAAGTAGGGCACACTCATAAGGCACATAACTTGTACGAAGCAGAACTTAGGTGTGGATGGCAAAGGGCCTATAGACCTACAGCATGACAGAGTTTTATCAGAGAGAGGGAACAGTATTTTCATGAAATGAAGCAATCACTTTAGTGAGGCCTTTAATTTTTCTGCTTTTAATGTGATCTAACCAGTCTCTGAATTTGAGCCAGATGAAAAGGAACAAACAAAAGGCTGTGACAGCTGCATTACAAATTGATCTCCAGTGTTAGCCACCACTGCAAGCCAGAATGGTGAAAATAATTTCTCTCATCCCCTCAGGTGTATCAGCTTTGTTAACTGTGAGTGCACTGTATTTGCAGGACAATCACCTGGAGAACTTCTTCACTCTGTGCCATTCTCTGGAAAGTCAAGTGACATTCCCCATTCGACTGATGGACCACAAGATTACAGAGGCTACACTGGAACATGAATTGAAACTCAGCATTATCTGTTTGAATTCTTCACGCCTTGAACCTCTTGTCTTGTTTTTACATTTGGTACTAGATAAACTTTTCCAGCTGGCTGTACAGCCCATGGTCATAGCTGGCCAGACAGGTACTTACTGGTGCATGGCTTTGGAGTGGTAGTGCAAGCAACCTAGAAATGGGGGGGGGAAATAATTGCTAAATATCCAGGCTTAGGTATAGTATCTGGGGTAGTCTACTTCAGAAAGAGCTATAGGTCAGAAAGTGGGTTGTGGTTTAATCAGCAAAATCACTTATCCTACAGCTGACATTGCTGACTCCACCATATCCTTTGCCCAAATATCTTTAGACAGAATTGAGTGAGCACAAAACCAGAGAGGATATAGTAAGGCACACAGATTTTTCTGTTACTGAGCCTGCCAGTTGCCCATCACATATGTTAACTCTGGAGGGAAGGCATAGTTGGAGACAGTGGTGTGGCTTATTTCTTATCTCATTTTGGTAATCAATACTTGTCATCCACTATAATATTTGTGGAAAAGCCTGCTAGCTTGTATTTGCCTGTCAAGTGGAGAATAATGAGTCTAAGTGTTCTTCAAGTAGGTATTTTATAAGAAATGTGTGAAGGCTGCTAGAAATGGTAATTAACAGATATGGTCTGCTTCTATGTAACACGAAGTGATGGAGAAGCAGTGATGAGGTTGAAAGTCAGTGAAGAGTGGTTATTGGCCTGTGTAGATCTTGGGTCTGGTCAGGTACAGCAATTGCTGTCTCGAGCTCTGAATTTGTTAAGAACTGAATTAAAACACGCAGGATTAGTTGTTGTTGGTACAAAGAATGCCCTTACCTTATTATATTATACCCTTCAGTGCTGAGACTAATTCCTGCCTTTGTTTCACAGCCAACTTCTCACAGTTTGCCTTTGAATCTGTGGTTGCAATAGTGAACAGTCTCCACAACAGCAAAGACCTGAGCAAAGACCAGCATGGGAGGAACTGCCTCCTGGCGTCTTATGTCTACTATGTATTTCATCTGCCAGATCCTCAAAGAGAAGTAGTCAAACCAGGTAATATTGGTGCTAGGGTTGCAAAAGTATTCTTTTTTTCTTGGTACATGCTATTCAGCATGGTGCTTCTGAGAGGAGGACTTAGGGAACTGGCCTGTAAAATAACAAACACAACTTCTCAGACCCAGACTACATACTGTTTCAGCACAGCACTGATCCAATGTATCATTTTTCTCAGAGGAAGGTCAGGGATATCAGTGCTGGAAAAAGCAACACGGACTTGCCCCCCACAATCTCTATCTCTCAGTCATTCATTTCAGATGCAGGGTTGAGGTGAGAGAACTCCACAGCTGTATACAACACTAGCTTCATGAAGATGAAAGAGACATCTCCTAAACTGAGGCTTTCTTTAGAGGAATTTGCATCAGTAAAATACTTTCTGTGCAAACTAACTTACTGCCAAGTGGCATAGGGTCAAGCTCTGCCAATTTCTCCATCACATTAGGGATGTAATCAGAGGATAAAATCTTGTATGTTGGCCAGCAGATTGAGGGAGATGATCCTTCTCCTCTACTCAGCACTGGCGAGGCCACACCTGCACTGCTGTGTCCACTTTTGGGCTCCTCAGTACGAGAGAGACATGGACCTACTGGAGAGAGACCAGCCACAGGTGACAAAGGTGATGAAGGGACTGGAACATCTCTCCGATGAGGAAAGGCTGAGAGAGCTAGGGCTGTTCAGCCTGGAGAAGGGAAGGCTCGGGAAGGATCTTCAATATATGCAAAGACCTGAAGGGAGGGTGCAAAGAAGACAGAGCCAGGCTGTTTCCAGTGGTCCAGAGGCAATGGGCACAAACAGAAACACAGGAGGTTCCCTCTGAACATCAGGAAACACTTTTTTCCTGTGAGGGTGACTGAGCTCTGGCACAGGTTGCCCAGAGAGGTGGTGGAGTCTCCCCCCTTGGAGGTATTAGAAAGCTGTCTGGACGTGGTCGTGGGCAACCGGCTCTAGGTGGCCCTACTTGAGCAGAGGAGTTGGACCAGATGACATCCAGAGGTTCCTTCCAACCTCAGCCATTTGTTATTCTGCTGCAGCCTATTGTCCTAAAGGCTATAGGATTCATTTGATCAATTGCTACATATTAACTGACTTACCACCAAGCAGCTGTGCTGTGGGAAAAAAGGTAAGCCCTTTTCTCTTTCAAACATTCATTTAAATCCCCCTGGAGGGACATTAGACTTATGTTAGGATATGCTAAAATCTCTGATCTTGCCTACACTTGGAAATTCTTTGTCCTGGAAAACTAAGGTCCATGGGAAAGCTGAAAACTATGTAATCATTTAGTGAAATTTCTGCTGGCAGCACTCTCTGCTTCCCTGGATACTTTGAACATAGTGTTAAATGTTATGTGTTGAAGGTGGTATTTTGTGTTTAGGCCTGTGAATCTTGTTTTAATCTACAGCAAATTAAAAAGAGCTGATGGGGAGAAGAAAGAGTTATTGTAATAGTGCTGTTGCTCAGGAAACCCTGTTAATCTTTTGCTACTGCTTGTGCAATCACTCTGTGAGTTGTTGTTAGGGAAAACATCTGCACCTTGTCATTCAATGCCTGTGTAATTTGTTAATGAAGCAGTTGGTGGTGAGATTTTCAAGAGCTTTATGCTATTCAAAATGCTGATGCTGTAAAAGCACTGAGCAAAGCTGGCTTGGATCTCATGTTTGTCTCACATATATGTCTTTTAGTCGTAATTCAAACATCTCGCTATTGGCAGGTGCAGGCAGCAGTGCTGTTTTGACAGAGTCTCGTTATTACACATTTGGACGCACTTCCGCAGCGTCTGTTGGGACTAAACTCCTGCAGAGCCGTGTAATAAGCTGCAGCAATCCTGACATCACTGTTACACAAACTGCTGATGATGAGGAGGTCAAAAACATCATGTCATCCAAGGTGAGAGAACAAAGCCAAATATCTGGAGAATTGTATGGGCCAAAACCTATCTAGATTTCTTCTTTGAGAGTTGGATTTGCTTCTTGTAAATGCACTGTATGTATCACCAGAAGCATTTACTGTTTATCTGATTTGGCACAGGTACAATAAATCCCATTGCTAAATTCTGATGTCTCTTATCGATGAAGAAAGCAAGAGGTTTAAGAACTCTGTCTCTTGTTTGAGGCTTAGACACTCCACAGAGGGTTTTGCTTTTTTGACGTGCCTCACTCTCCTGTTCTTCCTGACATTTAGGTTCTGTTCATGTCTGGTGATGTGGGCTCGTCCAAGTTGCACAGAGTCAGTGTGAGAAAAGACTACTATTGATTTCACTGGGAACAGATTCACTTTCTGAAAGGGACAAAAGAGTCCTCGAAGGGGAAATAGTTTTCCTAAAATGCACTGATAATTTATTCTTGCTCCTGTAAACTTTTTTTTTTTTTTTTTTTTAAATCACAGAGCCTGTTTGGTCCTAAATAGTTTCTTGTTTAAAAAAAAAAAGTAGGCAATTTATATGACAGCAGCCCCATGATTTTGAGTCAGCTATAGTACAGATGCCATGTGCATATTTTGTAACGGGGTCTTTCCCAATACTTAATTCCACCACCAAGTGAAACAAACTTTGTCTGTCTTTCTCATCCACAACTACATATGCCACCAACAGCTTGCAGGATAGAAAGGATGATGACAGCCAAGAAACAGGATTTTGCTTCCTTGATTGACACCTGGTGCTTGCTGGTCTACAGCATCCCAGGCTCATCTCAGAGCTTTATGAGAATGGCTGTGCTCAGCTCCTCTCTGGGGAATCCAAAATCTAGAGTTGCCCATTCAGTAGAAGCTGTGAAGCTGTGCCTCTGACAAAAGCAGGATTTTTCTCCTGCTCCTAGCTATAGCCCTGGCAGAGCTCCACAGCAGCATGTCTGCTGAGGTCTGAACTGTATCCTCCCTCCCTTTTCTTTGAGTGTTACATATGTAAAATACTGCTTCTGAAGTAGGTTATTTTCAGAAACATTTTGAAGTCTTTTCTCTATTGAACAATCACATGCCTCTCCAGTTAAAGTGAATGGGTACTTGTCTTCAGCAAGTTAAATCAGAACTAGTAAGATGCACAGGTGTTGCCAATCTTTGATTTGTTTATGTGGGCATATATATTCATCCATGGCAATTTTTAATGATGTATATTTGAACTTAAGAGCTTTATGAATTTTACTCTAATGTACTGTGTCATGAAAAAACAGAGCACCAGGCATTTTTTTCACAAATTAATACAAAATTTAAATGGTTGATATTACAGCTTCATCACATTGATAAATGTAGCAATTTATAATTAGCTGCCGCCATTTCACTGCCTTTTAAAATGGCATTACTTTTAATGGAAGGAAGACTCCCAGACGCTGGTTAATTTCGGATGTAGAGCCACCGGATAAAGTTAAAGGACAGTTACCTTGGAAAGGGTGAATTGTAGTGCTTCCAAAATACAGCTGCAGTGCTGAAACTGGACGCGTGATGGCAGGGTTGGCATTTGTACGCGCTTGCTGCTGCATTCACGTGGTCCTTGGCCTCCGCTAGGAAGGGGGATGGGCACAAGGGAAGAGAAGAGCTGTTTAGGTGGGCATTTGTGCAGACCTTTCAAACAAATTCCGCCGCTGCTGCTTTCTTCTCTGTTAATTAGCTTAAGATATGTATTAACTTACTATTACATATTTCTTCTGGCTATGCCCTCCAGCCTATGGATCACAGCTCCAGTCGGATGTCTTTCTATGTTGAAGGAACAAATGATGTGCCAAGCGTTTGTGCAAGCCCACGGCCATCCAATAAAAAGGTACCCTACCACTAAGTGTGAGGGAGCACATTAACAGAGCTTGCAGCCTCCTGAGGCAGTGCTGGTAGTTGGTGTTTCTAAATGAGGAGAGCTGGGAGAGAGAACAAAATAACAACTAGTTTTATCAAACAAAGAGTTTGTGATGGAATATTGAATCAGTGGGTAAATATTACACAAAGCTTTCTGTTTCTGCTCCATAGTCTTTAGATTCTTTTTCCAGGACAGATTTAGACAAGTAATAGCCTGCCTGGGTCCTCCCTTTGTTCTCTTTCTGAAGGTGTTATGGGCTCTGTCTTTTTCTGCTGCTGTTTACCCTTGGATACCTGTCTTTACATGTTACAGTAAACTGCATTCAGAAATGTTTGCCATCTCTTTTTTTTTTATAAAGAATGTTTTTATTTCCCCCTTTTTGTAGCTGTTAGAACCAAGAAATTCCTTCCTATCTTGGTTGTGTATTCCCAAATATCTTTTTAACAACATAGAAGATACCATAGATAATTTTTGCGGAGCTGTATCTTGTATTCAGTATTGATCAGCAGCAGTGGCTTTGGATGAAGAAGCAGGGGAAAACCCTGCTACAAGCAGTTAAGAATCTGAGTTACAGTTAAGAAACTCTCCTTTCTTACTCCTGTTTATTGGTTTGATTTCTGCCAAAAAGCATAGAGGTTTATACCCAGCTGAATATTGGATGGATTTATATGTCCTATTCAACGTAAATATGCTTAAGATGCTCATTAGCTTTGTTGTTTGTGTCAGGACTAGAAAATAGTCATTGCAATAAATTTTTAGTCCAGGTTTGAGTTTCATAAAAGTTTAGATCATTGGGATTGGGTGTCTTATGGTCAGATCTCACTGCAAAGAATATTGTCTCCAACTACAAACCTCTGTACAAGCTCTGCTGTAGTTATTGCTGTGTCCTCTCCCACCATAGAGACAATCTTACTTCTACCTTCTTTCAAAAAACATGGATGTGTAAATGGAAACACTAAGCGGGGAGTGGGGAATGTGACTGCTCCCTGTCATGCACACAGCCAATTGCCTCAGGGTAGACCAAAGGCATTTCCTAGTTTAGTTATCTGGGGTTCTGGATCCACAGAAGAATGGGTCCCAAAATCAGTTTACCACCAACCTTCCTTATATGTCATCTTGGTTAAATCTGCCTTCTGATCCCACAGGGATGTCTACACATCCCCATCCAGCTGCTGACTCTTCAGTATGGGGCAGTTTCCCACAGGGAAGAGGGGGAATGCTTAGACTGGAAGATGAATTGACAGAAAAGCCGTTTCTCAACACTCTGTGTTTATTATCTAGCATTTCCATGAGGAGCTGGCACTGCAGATGGTGGTCAGCACGGGTATGGTGAGAGAATCTGTCTTCAAGTATGCCTGGTTCTTCTTTGAGCTCCTGGTAAGATTTGACAGTGGTATTTTATAGTAAGTTAATGGTGAAATGTAGCAGGTGCTCCAGGCACAGATTGAGCTGGGTGGTGATCTCTTCAGCTATTCACCCCCAGTGTGAAAAGGAGAGGTCCCAAATAATGGAAGTACAACTACAGAATTCTCCATATTCACCCCCATTCCCCACTGACAGCCTGTGGTGGCAAAGTCCTACATGCACAGTGGTCCACAGCTTGCAAAAGGCTGAAAGACGGACATCAGACTGAGCCCGTCCTTTTCTGTGAATACCTGTTCTTGTCTTTTTCACCTTGTTAACAACGTGGGAGCAGTGACAAGGCTCCCTGAACTCACAGTTTCACAGACCCCTGAGGTGATGGATGGATGTCAGTGGCAGCATATAAGCAACCTAGTAGCAGGGCAAGAAATAAGAATTAATTCCAGAAGTGTGACTCTGTCATCATGAAGGGCAAGAGTTGCAAACAGCAGCATTTGAGAGCTGCAGATACAAGGTACAGGGGAGGGTGATTCTGATTTTGGGTGCTGAGAGCAGCCAATTGTGTGAACATGAACAGGAGTCAGAGTCTGTGTTTGAGTCTTAAGCTCTCTGTTGTCATTGCCAGTACACGTAGGATTTATCAGAGCAGCTCTGAGAAGATGAGAGTAATTACATTCAGGGAAAAACAAGTAAGGAATCTTATTCCCATGGACTAATCTATAGCAGTAGTTTTACCTTCAGTTTGGGCATTTTTTTAATGAGGTTTTTTTTCTGCTTTTTAGATCAAGAGTATGGCTCAGTATGTTCACAACATAGAGAAGCAAGACAACCCACGAAGAAGCCGGTTCTCTGATCGCTTCAAAGATGATATCACCACTATAGTTAATGTGGTTACTTCAGAGATTGCTGCACTTTTAGTCAAACCACAGAAGGTAAACGCATGACGTAAGCACTGTGTTACACTGAGTTGTATTTAATCTCATTTCACCTTTAGCAGTGTCATTAGAATTAGGCCAAAACTGAGGTGGTATTCTCACATGGACCTTAAGCAAGAGTTCCAGCTGAGCAAGGGGCAGCCAGCCTTGTGCTCTGCTGGCAGACTGGTTTTATTCAGCTCAGCTCCCCAGCCTGCTTTTCAGTGTGGCTGCACAGTGCAGGGAGAGAATCCCCTTTCACATCAACGGGAAAGGCTGGACACCTATTTTCAGTGGCAGTGATGCTTTATACTAGATTAGCCAGGGTATCAAACTGCAGCCCAAGCAGGGCTTATTTCTTTTATCCCCCTTTCCTGTTAACCTCATTTCTACTGCATAGTGTTTTATTTCACATTTGACTTCTCTGACGGTAGTGGGCTATGCAATATGAAGGCAGTATTCCTCCTGAGGGTTGCAAAATCCAGCCACGAGTGATCTGACCCCAGATCTCTTTAAAGAGGCACTGGCCATATGAAAATTAAAGACAAGAACTAAGCCCTAAATCCCATGAAATTCTTTCTCCTGATATATTTTAACAAGTTGCACTGGTATAGCAGATTATAAAGTTGAAAGGATCACAAAATGTGATTTATATTTTAATTGTCAGCTTACATCACTCCAATAAATAAAGTTAAGGCCACATCTAGGCACTGGGTGACTTGTTCATTCAGTTGTTGCAACCAACTTGTTTTCACACCTCAGAGCTGCCAAATGCACCATGTTAGCCCAGCAGTGTGCTCTGCCACAGGGCAGACCACGTTGGAGAGCTGGCCTACTGGGTCACTCTTCAACCCGCTCAGTTTCGTGATCCGCTTCTGCATGTGTGCCCTGCTGTGCTGTTGAGGAGCAGAAACTGGGAAAGTGCCAAGACCACACAACTGAGGGCAGAGAATGGCAGAAGTGATTGTCACTGTCCACCAAAAAGTTGTTCCTGAAGCTTTACCCTTTGCTGGATCCTTTGGTGTGCTTCTGTGATAGCCACGTGCAGAGGAATCGTTTCCACAGAAGTGTTTATTTAAGGCATCATCATTTTTTAAAATACATTGTGTAATAAAAATTTGTTACATTAAAAATGTTTTAATGAAACCGTACATTTTGCCAAGAGATTAGTATTTATGGCTTCCTCATGAGAAATACAGAGTTTTATAGGCTGTTAATTCAATTTGATTTTGATGGAGTGAATATATAGAACATGATTATGTATGAAAATCCCCCTGCAGTGTTTGCAGAATAGGCCCATTGGTTAGTGGTGCAGAGCAGCAGAAGGTAATGTGTGTCTGATTTTTAAATTCAAGCAATAATAAACTATGTTTCAGTACATGGTTGAACATGTCAGATTGCCCTGGGATTCTACAGTGATATGTCTGGCATATTTTAGCCTACCCAATAAGGTAGTGGAAAACTAATTTTTTCTTCACAGTAGAAAAATGTTTTACTGTGTAAATTCCAGATCATAGCAAATATATATATATATTCCTGAACAGCAACATAAAGGTTGAAAAATTTAAAATTAAATCATAACTACCCCGAGGTGCTGCACACTTGTTCTCACTAGTCAGAGACACAGGTAGGGACAACATTTTTCTCAGTCATTTCCTCTGTCAGTCTTGAGTGAACCCACCTGAGGGCTCTGACCATTAAATGTGTGCAGATCCCTTAGGCACCTCGACAAATTGCTCTTGGTGAGCTACATATGCTACTGAGATTTCACTATTTAAATTGGTGTGATTGAAGTAACTGTAGCCTCATTTTGGAGGGCACGAGAAGTTCTTTGTGATTTTTACTTGGGGGCTGCGTACCTCTGGTAATCAGTCCAATTCTAAGCATGCAAGAGCTTAGCTGCTGAATGGTGAAACCCACAGATTTATCTTACCAGGGTTTTTTTACTATCAGTTTTACATTTAAAAATTCTAAACAAAATACTTGGCATGCCATCAGCAGAGCCAATGCCAATTTTTATTAATATTTGAAAACAATATTTCCTCTTTTAAGTACCTAAACCAGCATTCTCTAATGTTAAAGCTTCAATTAAAAAAAAAAAAAAAAAAGTCATATGCAGGATTGCAGCCCATAGGGAATTCATAACAGGTGTCAAATTCTGTTTCATTGTGGTCAGCCCAAAGTTTGTGTAGATAAACTTATTCATCCTGTGATATTCCCCTGTGAAATCTACACCACTTGAAATAATTTAGAGGAGTGATTCTGTATATTTTTAAGAAGACCCTGTAAAATGGAGAACTGAAAAAATCTTGTCCAATATGTTCCATGAGATGGTTCTGGGACCTGTCCCCTACACTATTTCTTAATGATTCTAAAAAGTCTTCCACCTTTATATAAGTTTTATACATCATAACTGCAATTCCTTTTTTTCCTTTTTTTTTTTTTTTAAGGAAAGTGAGCAAGCAGAAAAAATTAATATCAGCTTGGCATTTTTCTTGTATGATCTTCTTTCTTTAATGGACCGAGGATTTGTGTTTAATCTCATCAAACATTACTGTAATCAGGTAGGCACCATGCATGATCGGGATTGCATTTGGCTTATGGCCAGTCCGGTGTTGTGTTCTGTTTGATTCATTTATCCATCAAGATCCTTTGAGCTGTATTAAAGGGCCAGGTAAATTTCCTATTTCCTATTGCATATGCAGAGACTTTAAACCTGTTTTGATTTGTGGTCTGCAGAAAAAAATTGAATGGAGGTTAAGACTCTTTTAGAAATGTCATACCTTGCACTGCTGCAGAGCATCCATGGAGCCACTTTTCTTCCCTTACTTTTTTACATCCCCTAGCAGCAGGGTCTGCAGACCATACAGAGCAGCTTTTGGTCTCTGACTCTTCCAATGCACTGCTGTGAGGACAGTATTTAGATTTGGGGGATTCAGTCAAAATGATCCATCTCTATTTTCTTGTTCTACAAGTCTTCCGAAATTAAAAATAAATGATGATGCAGGATGTTGCTATGAAAATGTTTCTTGTATTTGAAGGGTAAAGTGTTCCTTCTGGGTTATGACCTGATATACCTGCTGTAGGTTTTCTGCCAAAGGCAGGCCCTCTTTAGCTGATAGTAGGTAGGAAAATGCAAGGTGGCCACCATCCTGGTTTCCTACAGTACATGCAATACTCCACTGATGTCGTTGATATGAAGGAAAATGACAAGACCACTGATGCTCTGCCTTGCCTAGCAGGACATCTTATGCATTTACCACAGACTCAGCAGAGTTTTCTTTCGTTTTAATCTTTGTGTTATGCAAAAGGGAAAAAAATATTGTAAGTTTTTCTTTTGAGAGGAAAAAAAACCCACAACTGATTATTATCTCTTGTGAAGTTGGTAAGTCAGCTGGGGAGGGGGGAGAGAGACACCACCACTGCCAAAGAGCAGCTAAGGGATGGAAACTAGTTAGGTACAAGGAACCAGTAAGCATTTTAATGCATGCTCAGCTATTCATCTATTTCTGTTTCAGGAAGCAGGATATTTCACTGCGTGGTAATTTAAATAGTGCATGCCCACCACGTGACACTTTTTTTGTTTGCTTTTCTAGCTCTCAAACAAGCTGAATTCACTCTCCACCCTGATTTCCATGAGACTGGAGTTCCTGAGAATTCTCTGCAGCCATGAGCACTACCTCAATCTGAACCTCTTCTTCATGACCTCCGCGTCTGCTCCAGCATCCCCCTCTCCCTCCTTATCCTCCCAGGTAGGCATCCATTAGATGATATTGCATGAACGTCACATGAAGCACGCATGTAGAGAAAGACTTATGTTGCTCTGTATTCAGATACTTAGGTTAGAATTAGCCACTGTTGGATCAGGAAGAACAACTTCCCCCTTGAAAGAAAAGGGCAGAAGAATAAAGGCTAAGGGAGTACTACTGCAAAACTGCATCTACACAAGTTAAAACGTAACATGACACAGATATGTGCCCCTCTAGAAAGAGGCAAACAGAAAGTGACTGTTAAGGCAGACATACAAGGTCTAAAAGGAACATGGCTCTGAAGGCTAATTTACAGGCACACCTTTATCTCATCCATACTCAACCACAAATACGTATTTCAATATCTGTTTTGGAGAATTATGCCATGCTGCAGTGCACAGCAAATTTTCTGTGTGTTTGCCTTCTAGCTGAACTTCTTGCTCTCCAAGTGGATGTACATGCTACCACTATGTAAGTTAGTGGCTAAAACATTACCATTTTCAATATCCTGGAATCATGGAGCCATGGAATCAATATCCTGTTGAGCTCTAGTGTTGTTCAGAGCAGGATCATGCTTTCCTTTTAAATAAGCATTCATTTTTAAATAAGCATTAGTAGCATTCTTTGTTCTAGGTTCCTCCCCACCCCAGTGGTACAGATGATGCTATGAGTTTGCCAATGATTTCTCTGTGTTTTCTGGACAATGTTTTCCCTTTTATTTTAACTTTATGATTTTTCTATGTGGAGACACTCAGGTATCCTAAGTAGACTCTCCACACAATTTTTGTGAATGCTCCTCCTCATCACTTCTCATTTCTCCCAGGATGTCATTCCCAATACATGCAGATTTTTCCAGACTTGACCTGATGCTTACACAACTCTAGACTTCCTGAATGTCAGGACCTCCCATCCATCATCATGGGCATGGAGTTCACAAACATATTCAATAAAGAAATTGTTGTCTGGTGTGCCACACACTATATTTTTACAGTCTTGTGCTCTTCTTCTCTACGTTCTACTTAGATGGTATCTTGCTTTTACCATGGGGCAGACCTCCTCACAAAGGGTGCTAGCCTGCCTGCTTTCCACCTCAGTGGTCTTGCAGAGGTTAGGACTGGGATGAAGCATTTCAGTGCAGTGCCCCATAGTTGCCACAGTCCTTGGATGCAGGGGAATGGAACTGAGACTAAGAATGGTTGTGTGTACAAAAACACTCTGAGTAACGGAGTAGTTCAAATTCACAGGTTCATTTTCAAGTGTCATTGCCAAAGAATTGGTTGGATGCTAAGAACCTTAAGGGTTCTGATAGGTAAATAATACTTTATTGAAGTTTTTCCTGGTCTTAAAAGCAAAGCATAAAGGTCTTTTAGAGTCAGGATTTCTCAATAGTTTTGCTTAATGCTAATCCTGGATGCCAAAGAATTAGAAATGGGACTCTTCTGCTTATGGGGAAAAACAGAATTCAGCATAGCTCTTGCAACTAGTTCTAGCAAGTCAGCGCTGGGTAGACACCAGTTTAATCATTCTTTCCTTCAAGCAACTTCATCAACTTTTTTCTCCTTTAGGAGTAACCTATGAAGTGCAACCTGCGCAAATCAATAAGGCTTTTGTGGCCCTTGGATGATTTAATACATTAGCTGACCACCCTTGCAGTAATTTTGATCTGTCCGCAGGAGTGCTGCCCAGCTAGAGTTAGATTTTCAGGAAGAAATGTGGCCTTGTGAATAAATCTTTTGGAATTCCTGGAGAGAAGCCAAATTCACTTAGCTGGGTGCTCTACATTTTAAACGTTATTCCACACATAGTACAGCCAATGCCTGTCTGCTTGAGGTTGAAATGGGAGTGGGTTTAAGAATATGAATCCAAAATATGGGGCTGCTCAAAGACATGAGTTTCATTTGACCCAGTATGCTGGAAGACAGCTGCCACAGTGTGGTATACTGCTACTTCATGTGTTTGTTTTCTGGGACTATTCCCAGGTGACTGACAGAAATATTGGGAGAGAATATTGAAGAATATAAATTAAAAGCAAAATTTGGACTCATAAACCCCAGTAGCTGCACTGGGGAGTAGAGTCTAAGACTTATGCTCACCAGATCAGGGGACAAAAACATTCCAGGTGACCTGTGGCACAGACCTATGATTGGAGAAGCTAAGAAGTTCACAACACATATATAGCAGCAACTTTCCATTCCTGGGCTGGCTGTATATCAGTCATAGCCATAAGTTACAGCAGTTTGAAGGCTGCTCTAAATTATGCCAGCTGCCAGCAAGCTCAGCCAAGGATTTCCAGGGTGAAAGGAAACACTGTTCGTATGTCTTTCCTGACCTTACTTCCATGCAAAACATCACGGATGCTGAAGAAGGCACAGTGCAGAGCTTCTCACATCAAGGTCCTTCTTAACGTAGGGGTAGCCTCTTGCTGTATGGTGCCTGATGGCTGCTCTGCAACAGTAGGAGCAATGTAAAGTGTTGTAAACATGGAGAAAATTCTGACTTTGTATCTTGTCCATACTAATTAATACAGTGATTATTAATTAATCACTGTATTAATTAATTTTATGTCCCAAAAAATGTCAAATGAGTTGCTCACACAGAATGAAAATTATGAGATTGCATCCTAGCAAGCAACTTATTTGAAACTAGATGCTTTTTATTTCACACTCAGATGTTTTCATCCAAAATGTCCAACCTTCTTTCAAAGTCTGTACTTTTCCTCTGGTAGAGTTTTTCCGTTAGCTACATGGACTGTGACTACAACCTCTTTAAGAAGCTTTGGTTTCAGTGATCATTCTGTAACACTTCTATTATACTTCTGCAGAACTCTAGTTCCTGCTCTAGTTTCCAGGACCAGAAAATTGCTGGTATGTTTGACCTCTCAGCCGAATACCGTCAGCAGCACTTCCTGACCGGCTTACTTTTCACTGAATTGGCAGCAGCGCTGGACGCAGACAGCGAGGGGTGGGTATCCCAGTTTGCAGATTTTAGAATGGGATTGAGTCACACTATTACTCTTGGCAAGGTCATAGTTTGATTCCAGGGCAGTCCTATTTCCCCCACTCTTTTCAGTGAGTCACTCTGTAACATAGCAATAACCCAGTCATTGGTTCATCTGCAGTATGTTGGTTCCAGTGAATAAAAGTATACTATTTGTTACAGCAATGTTGGATAAATACATGAATTGAGAACACAACTTAAAATTTCAGTTGCTTTTCTCTCTAAAACACCTCTGCCTTTGTCTGAGCTTAAGAGTTTAGCTAAACTTTGGCCAGAGTCTGAAGCTTTTCTTTAAGAACCTCTCTTCACCTTACTCAATTTTTATGGGAAGTTTGAAATACTTGGGTAATCTTTGATTGTGGTGAAGTGGCTTGGAGATGTAAGATAGCTATCTTTTGCAAAGAACATGAGTCTCTGCTCAGAACGGAAGAGATTATCAAGCAAATATTGGCATATTAACTTGTTTCTTTCACCTCCACTCTGTTTCTTAAATCTTTGATTTATAAATAATTTGTGGATGACCCATTAATGGAGCTCATGGGTGGTTTTTTGTGTTAACAGGATTAGCAAGGTGCAAAGAAAAGCTGTCAGTGCTATCCTTAGCCTGCTGAGTTCCCATGACCTAGACCCACGTTGCTCAAAAAAAGAGGTGAAGATTAAAATTGCAGCTCTCTACCTCCCTTTGGTTGGTATCATTTTGGATTCACTGCCACAACTCCATGATTTTACAAGTAAGACCTTTTTTCTTTGTATTTTTCAGCTTCTTAGAATGACTTGTCTAAACAATCTATCAAACATAAAAGAGATTGTGCTAAGTGCAGAAATTCCCCACAGTCTAGTAAGGTTGAATATTTCTTTACTTAGAAGTAAACTGGATTTTTAAAGACAGGAAAAACTTCAGTGTCCTCACTTCCTGAGCAAATGATAGACTAGAGATGTATCTATAAGTACTCCTCCTTGTCTCTTTGTGTAACTATTATGATCCTGCAAATAAAGCCTGCAAGATCTGTGAGAAATATTGAGATGTAGATATGTTTAACAGACAGTAGGGAAGAAAACAAGACTGATGCTGACACTGTGTTACATCACAATTAAAGAAATTGGATTGTATTCTTTTTATCTTTTTCTGTTGATCTTTAGTGCTCTTAACATGATACCGCAATTAATCTTGGGCAAATGTATTCATCACACAGGAAATATAGTTTTAGCATCTATCATAACTATAAACTTTGCTCTACATTATCAAGCCTTTTAAAATAGCATTATCTAAGCTGTTTCCTTGCATTTTACTACATGTGTGTTCATATGTAGCTATTTCACATTTTTTGTAAGGTAGTAGATCTCTGCTACTTGGAAAACTACATTTCACTTCCACAAATAAAATAAAGGCTATAAAGAAAAAAGGTATAATCCTTGAAGAATATACTTTTGTCACTGGTTCTGAAAATATTTTTCATTTACATGTCTGGACAAAAATCTTTATACTATGGAAGTATTATTTGGCACTTTCAGTCTAATAGGATGGAAGCATTTATTATACATTGGCTAATCAGATCTCACCCCATTCTTCTAATCTGAATATTATCTTTATACCACAAATGAAAAGGAGACATTGTGAGGAAGCCCAGGTGTATCAGTATGTCTAGATTTTAGAGTTTTTTTCTTTTTGAGTATATGTTACAAGAGGCTGTTGACCTTGACCTGAACACACTGGGACTGGCTGGTCATTCAGCTTCTCTGAAAAACAGGACTTGCAAAATACTTAACGGACACTCAGAATCAGAGGAGATTTTTACAAAACTTAGGTATAGATAACTTTATTTGCTGAAAGTGATGTCAAGAACTAGCAGGGAATGGAAGCAGTTAGATACCTAAAATTGAACTTGTTCTTTAGCCAGCAGGCAATACTGCCTCTGTCAGCTGTTAACAGACTTACACACTTTGTTGAGTATCACCAAACACACATATGGCTTTTGCGTTGATCCTCTTGCCTGAAATGGACTGGAACTGGATGGTTCCAAGTCTTATGAAGTGCTGACTTAGCTTTGAATTTCACAGACAATGTCATGTTCGTTACTGCCTTTGCTTTTAAATTAGCTTCTCTGAATACCTGCAGTTTATTGGACACATCTCCTTTCCTTGTGTTTATCTGAACAATTTCGCAGCTTTTGCAGATGGCTGCAATCTGTCTTGCTAATGCTGCACCTCTGTCATTGCTTGGTACATCAACAAGACCAATAGTCTCAGGGATGGAGGTGCTGATTGTTTTGTTAGGTTACAGCCCAACAGAAGACTGTGACATGTGAGCAACAACAACTGGATTGCTCCTAAATTTCCAATGGGATATTTCAAATCTAGTTTCAGATGCCCGCAGCGGAAAGGGACGCACAGGAAACCCAGAAGAAGAACAAGAGTCTGCAGGTGCAATCAACCAAAATGTGGCCCTTGCCATTGCAGGAAATCAATTCAACCTCCGGAACTCTGGAATATCTCTGGTGTCCCTGGTATGTCCAGTGCTCTGCCAATCTCCTTTCTTGTATCTGTTTTCCTCTTTCTTTGTTTTCTCCTTTTACCCTTTCTTGCCACTAATAACTACAGTCATGAGAAACTGCGTTTTCTTGTTTCCTCCAGCCCCAAAGAATGCCTTTTATTCCTCCTGTCATCTCCTCCTCTTCCCTTCTAGTCATTTATTTACTCCTTTACCATAGTTCCATGTTTTCTCCCATCTACCTATTTCCATTTCCACACCCAACCTAGTTTGCTGATTTCCAGATCAGCAAATGCCACTATGACTGCTGTTGCCTCCCAGTCTCACCTGAATCCATGGATCTAGGACTCAAGATCCTTATTTTTCTCTATATATCTTCATGGTTGTTTTTATCTTCTATACAATTTGGCTGACACAACTGCATGGCAAGAGGGGACCAAACAGTTATAGACTCTTTTTCTACATTATTATAAGGAAATCAAAATAGAAGCATCTAGCAAACAATGCTCTTGTGCTTCTTTCTGTCTTTCACATGCATACAACAAGTCCTGTCACTAATTACACATACATACATTCAAAAAATACAATTAGTATAAGTATAGCTTCTTCTAACCTGGAAGAAGTTAAACTTACTGAAGTCCAATCTTGAGATTTGATTTCACTGAAATTGAAATAACATTACTTCACCTGAATGAACTCCCTCTCCTTTTTCTTCTTTCAACTGACATTTACTTTATCTACTACAAGCCATACAGACAGAGTGCCACATTAGGTCCTGATACTACTCGCAACCTTTTGATCTGTTACCTCTGGATCATGAAAAATGCTGATCAGACTCTAATACAGAAATGGATTGCAGACCTTCCATCCATGCAGCTGAACAGGATTTTAGACCTCCTCTTCATTTGTGTCTCATGCTTCGAGTATAAGGTAAGTGAAACATGGCCTGATTTTGTTGTCTTGTTTTGGTTTTAATTTTCTTTCCCTTACCTTCTGGCTGTCCAGGGGAAATTTGTTATTGACAGTTGTTAAATTAGCTTTTGCCTAATCTATACTACAAATCAACAAAATAATTCAGAAAAATAACTGACACTAGCCTTCAAGCAAAATGCAGACAAAACCTTTGAGGAAGTCCTATGAAGTTGATTTAAATTGTTTTATTATTTTCCTTTTCCTGGGCATTTGAGGGCTATTTTTGATGGGCAACATGTAGACAGCTCCTGCAAGTACTGGACAGGACACTAAGGATGACCCTTTAGTTAAGAGCTGGGACTGGACACTAGGACTCCACTCTCTGACAGGATCTCTCTGAAAAGGATCAAATAACCTTCTCTCTCAACTTTAATTCCTCTCTTAACTTTAATATGTAGCACTGAGCTACATATTTGTGTTTATTAGCAGTATGTATACTACCTCTTTCCTCATCTGCCACATTTAATTAGCCTTCATATATTAGTCAATCATATTCATTGCTTTCTGCCCCCTCTACAGATCTCTCCTGTTGTGTCTGGTTCTGGAAATGTAATTTAGACTCATGTCCAAAGACGGAGGTGTTGGTCTTGATTGCTTTAACTTTACTTTCAGGGCAAACAAAGCTCGGATAAAGTTAGCACCCAAGCACTCCAGAAGTCACGAGATGTTAAGGCCCGATTAGAAGAGGCTTTACTGAGAGGTGAAGGAGCCAGAGGAGAAATGATGAAGCGCTGCAGAATACCAGCTGGTACTTCATACTCGTCTCCCCCCTTGTATTATGAGAGGATCTCAAGACGTTGTAGACATAAATGAGTTTGTTGGGTTTTATGTGCACTCCCCATTTTCATCCTTATATTTTTCACCCACAGTCCTTTCCCTTGCAGGCCTTTCTTGATTTTGATAAAAATATCATTAGCTTTCAGCTGTCCAAGGTGTAGCTAGGACTGAGCTCTCCTCAGATGAATGATATGAGGCCAACTAAGACATTCTGAGAAATTGTGTTAGTGTCTAATTGAGACTCAAAAAATTGTGTCAAAACTATCAATAAGAGCAAATTGTTCATAGCAGAAAAGGTTGTTTCATTTAATAAATGGAATAATTTGTGTTTTGGTCTTCAAAGACATTAAGCAAGCTAATGTTCTAAAAATCCTAGATGAAAAAATTATGGGGTCCTGTCCTTTTACTAGAGCCCTGAGGCTGTGAAGTTGAATGGGTTTAGTTCTGACAGACTGCTACAGACATACAACTCCTTCTTTTGGTGAACTATCAGACTTCAGGTGTCCCCTTTTGCTTTAATCTCACTGATATATGTTGCGCTTTTAGGGAATGACAGATCGGTGGGTCTAAATGAAAACCTGCGCTGGAGAAAGGAGCAGACTCACTGGCGACAGGCAAATGAGAGACAAGATAAGTAAGTCATTTAATGAGTATATATTGCTTTTATTAGAACCAAGATGTTTGGGTGTTTTATGTTTTGTTCTTTTTCCTAGGATGTTTTATTACAAAACCAGCAGTTTCCATCCTTTCCCTCTTCTGTGAAAGAGAATGAAATAGAAAATGTTTATGTAGCAGAAGTATCCCACTCTTGCTATGACATAACAAAGAAATCACAAATACTTCAATGAGAAGTTTAAATAGTAATCTACACATTTTTTCCTTCTTAGTAGCAATGTGGTAAACACTAGTTATCGATACAAGTTGTATCAAATACTCCACAGAGGCTTGCTACAGCATGTATTTTGGTGTTGCTATGGCTTCTCACTGTATACAGCACTGTGGTGTAAGTTTTCCCATATTAAATCAGTTGAGCTGGGTTTGATATACTATGTTAAAATTGAGAAGAGTTATTAGCAGGAGTAGGGGAAGATGATTCTGTAGTGAATATTTTTCTTGTTGCAGGTTTTAGTTATGATGTCTCGGTAGATTTCACCCTATAAGCACTATATGCTAGTAGACAAGTCAGTGTCTAGGTTTATGGAAAACTATTTTTTCAGGAATTGCTTGTGTTACTAACAGCATTTTCATGTGGTATGTGCTAAGTTTCTGTAAGCAAAGGAGATGTGTCATTTGTCCATAGATACTTACTTGAATTTTGACTACCTAAATGGACCACAGTGTATCAGATAGAGACAGGGCCTCTCACCAGTCCAGCTGCTTTGAATTCCCATGATATCCTTTAAAATGTGTGAATTTGAGCTGAGAACACTGGCTTGTGCTATGTGGCAACTACATTGTTGTAGCCAGTGACTCATTCATGATTCTCACATACATTTTTGAAAATAGGATTGTTAATTTGGAATTTATCCAAACTTAAAAAAAAAAAAAAAAATCCTTCCACCTTCTGTGCTAGATTGGAAGAGGTGCAGATCCTGTGTGGATATTTTTATTTCACCCTGAAAGCAGCTTGCTTTCTCCCAGCCAGTTTCATTGCAATCAGAATAAAAGAGTCTTCAAGCAGCAGCTCTGCAGTATCTCTCCACAGTAGTTCAGTTAAACCACTTAAAATAAAACTTCTGGTTACATAAGAAAAACTCTGCATGTTGTCCAGGCCTTTTTGTTGTACCCAGTGTTCATCACTGTGGTATGCAAGATCTTTGCTGTCATTGGTTTTGGATCCCTTTAGTGTATAGATCCCATAAATACAGCCTTTGCAGTTAGTATGTGGCACAGCAGGCTTGCCCAGGTCACCACTCAGCCTCACTCAGCCTGCTTCTCCTTGAGTCCAGCATGCTTTGGGATTGTAGTTGCAGTTACAAGCTACATGTGGTGTCAGAAAGGATCCAGTCAGCATGGTTAACATGCAAGGCTGAGTGTTTGCTGGAAGTGGTTCCAACAGCTGTGCTGTTTGCTTAATTTGTTCAGTTCTTACTCATATTTAGCGATGTCTGGCTTGATTATAGCACCAGCCTTTTGGCAGACCCTTCTGTTCTTCATTGCTTTGAGTCATTGTAATTAGTAACCATACGACTGCCCTGACTTTACTTTTCTGGTTTTCTTTTTGGGTAAGACTCCACTGGGCAGAAAAGGTAAGTGAACATAGCAGAAAAGCCTCAGATTTTGAAGTCACTCAGAAACGTGATTGTAAGGGTGTTGCTCCAGCCACAGAAATGCACCTTAGGAGCTCTGGCCCAAGTCAGAGCCGCTGTAATCTCCATGTCAAGCACTGGCCATGCAACAGCCTTTTTCTGAGCAGTTTAGGAAAAAGAACAAAGCCTCCTCTTTGTGTTCCTGGCATAGAAGGGATCTCTGAAAATACACTTTTATTAGGAACTGCAACTATGGTTAGAGCATTCAGCTGCAGAGGAGCTGTGTTCCAGACCTTGTCCTTAAGTCTTACCTAAGAGGGTATCATGCATTGCTTTACCACCACCTTCTGTCTTTTATAAAAATGTTTCAGTCCTCTCTTAAATGGCCTGGGGCACTGCTGTATTGACCCCACAGCTGTTGGACCTGCTGTCTTAAGTTGTCAACAGTCTCAGGAATCAACATTTTAAATTGCCTACATTAAATACTGCTGCTAGGGCATTGAAGCAATTTCCCCTTTGCCCAAGGCTGCTATTTTTACTTTATTTTTCCTAGAAGTGTTAGATCAGTTGCCTTTTATCCCATTTGGGGTTTTGGTGTTCTGTGACAGCCAATGCATTCAGAAATTGCTGCATAGCTTATTGAACAATTGTCATGGTTTAATTAAATTAGCTCTATCTCAGCTGAAAGCAGGACAACAACAATAGAACATGATATTGAGGGCAGAGTAGCCATTACACATATCGTTATTAAAGAAGCAGAAGCATCTATTTGAACAATCCAGAGGCCTAGTTTCAGGTGTCCCCTTTGAGATTTCTGTACTACGGAATCAGTTCTCCTCATTTGACTCCATAGTTCTTAAGAAACACCTTTGAACACTATTTTCATTGTTTGCCCTTACAGAATTGTTCAGAATGGTATAATTTGTATTTTGGCTTTGTTTAAAGAGCAGGTTGTCTGACTCTTGGGGTACTCTCTGTGTGCTTTAATTAGAACTCCTTTTTGCAGGACAAAAGCTGAGCTAGATCAAGAAGCTCTGATCAGTGGAAACCTGGCAACTGAAGCTAACCTGATCATTCTTGATATGCAAGAGAACATCATCCAGGTGGGAAACGGCAGAGCTGGCTTGGTACCAATCCTTGCTCCCTCAGAAGCCAGTGGAAGCAAGACTCATTTCTCCTTTTGTTACTTAGGCAGTGCAAAATGTTTTAATAAAAGAACTTCTGTAAACCTGTATAATCTTGAAGGGAAAAAAAAAAAAAAAAGATGAAGAAGAATGAATCCAAAGATGAAATTGCTGCCTGCCTTACACTGTTGCCACAAGCCCCTTCTACTGTAGGGCATTACACTACTGCGAATGAAAGGGAAATCTATCACCTTTTTTGTCAGTACACATTGAAAGCCATTTCCACTGTATTACTATGATCCTGGAGTTTGGAAAGGATGAAGGAAGAAAAACCTTCATTTATGCTAGGAATGTGTCTGAAGATGTTAGTAATTTGGAACTGGACTTCTGGGTAGCTTTTGGTCATACTTGCAAGTATGACCCTGTGAGACAAGATTTAACTTTGACTCCCACAGAGCGTTCAGTGCAGGAAAGTATTTTCCACCTGTATTTTCCTCTCCTTCTGAAAAGAGATAGGCTCCCTAGAGCAATGTGATGTGCAGAACTTAACTTCTAGGAGTCAGATGCAGAAAAATTTCACAGGTCCTTTGACAGCAGTGGAACCAAGACAATTGACTCTGCTTAGACATCGTCTCCTGGTTTAGGAGAGACAGTCCAAATTCAAGGGTATTGGAATACTACTGTTTGAGCCTGATGCATATTCATTGATAGCAAGGAGAAAACTTCATTCTTGAAAACCTGTTAGCAAAAAAGCATTTAGCTACAAGACTCATGTACTACTAGGCATGATTTTTGCATGACACCATTCATAGCACCTAGTCTCCCCACTATTTGTGTTGTGGATTTGATCAAAGTGTACCAGTATGCCTATTTAGCCTATATTACCAGGAAATCAGAGCATGAGGAGGCAAGGGGAAGGATGGTGCTTGCTCACTGCAGGATCACTTCCTGATCCAAGGTACATGAAAGATTGGACAGAAGGTGGACAAAGCTTCAAGAGTCACTGCAGAAGCTGGCTGAGCTTGAAAATGCATTGGAGGGTCTGCAGATAGGACATTTTCCCCTCTGTCTTCCTGATCACTACAAAAATATTTTGAAATTCCTCTGAAGCAGATATTAACAAATGAAAAAACTGCAGTCTCTAAACTCCTGAATGTGTCTCATGGACAGGAGAGTAGAACTTCAGTTCCTGTATGCCAGTTCATTGCTGAATTACCTCATGCAATTATTGTTGTTTTTCTCTTCCATGTGTAGGCAAGCTTTGCGGCAGAGTGCAGAGATAATCTTTTGGGAGGAGTTTTGAAGGTCCTGGTAAATTCTCTTGGCTGTGATCAGAGCACCACTTACCTGACTCATTGCTTTGCTACACTCAGAGCGCTCATTGCTAAGGTATGCTCTTGACATACTTCTGTATTCATGCTTCCAATCAAGTTATTAGAGCAGCATTTTTAGAGCAGAGCTGTGTGCATTCACTTACCACTTTTCCTTTGGCATTTGTTAAATATGTTTTGCATATTTAAATACAAATGCCTGTCTGTAGGGATGTTAAGGGACTTCTACAGCTGTTGCAAGGTTATTTCATTGACCACACAAGATGGAATAACTGATTCTAAATAATCTTATGGGTTTAGCAGTCTACTCTTAAATATAGAAGATTTACTAATAAAAAGGTAAAAATTGCCACACATTATATTTCAAATATATTCTGCTTTTAATTAGGTATCTTAATGCCAGGCATTGCAAGATTTAAATTATTGTATCATCAGGACTAGTTTCCAACCAGTTGGGCAGCAGAAAAGTCAAAGCTAACTCACCAGAGATCAGGGGGATCATTCTAGGTTTCTACTTCTAAGATAGATTCCAAAATTCTAAGTAGAATCTAAGATGTTGGCAGATTTCATCTTCATTCTGCCTGAAAACTAAGCCAAATCCTGATGTCTCTTTCATTTCTGTATCACCAGTAAAATAAATATTTCAAACTGTATATGAGGACAGAATTCGACCCAACATTTTTATAATATGGGTCATAATGGGTTAGGTGCTTCATGAGGACACTCTAAAATCTGTTTAAGATTCATTCTCCTGCAAAGAAAAGCAGTTCCACAAAGGAAAAATCCATTAAATTATTTTTTTTCTCCAAACTATTCTAAAATGCAAATAATAAACAAGATACTCCTGTCCAATTAATGCCTATCTGCTGTTAAATGCAGATTGGCTGACAAAGCCTAATTACAGGGTAGATATCTGAGTAGTTATGAAACTCATTATTATGTTTGCATTGTACTTTATCTTTGAAAGCTAACTTCCAATTACAATAATGAATTTTGGGAAGCAATCATTATTCTCATTGAAATAGATCTTCTAGTTAAGCTGACTCAGTTCTGCATTTTATGAAGCAATCATTCCAATTATATGTATCACACTGTAGGTATATAGATATTATTTTACAAATCAAAATGATAGAACCCTGTGCCAGCAGGCTTGTAATATAAATTAGACATAAAACATTGAGATAATGGAGTGAAGAAAGGTTAAGAACTGGGAAATGAGCCTGCAAATGAGAAATAATATCCTGTGTTTTCTCACACACTATCAGTCCTATGTATGTACATATGGTGCTGATGCATCTGTGCTGTCTACAATGAGAATTACTTAGGACAGACATCCTGCCCCCTGGGTTAGTTATCTGCTAGGTGTGTTGTGGAGACACTGCAAAGGAGGGTCTGGCATGAAAGCTGGGCAGTGGAAGTTTTGTGGGACACTGCAGGAGGAAGAACACACTGGAGGGCTGGGGAAGGGTAGGGCATTGATGTAAAAATCTAGTAATTGCTGCTTATGCTTAAGGAGGTATTTGCATGTTTCATCAACCATTATGTATTGTGAAAATAGCAACTCTCCATGCTTCTAAGAATTTTGCAATATCTGATGTTTTCAAAAGCTCCTGGAGCCATAGGACTCTGAGAAATTTTTTATTCTCTCTCTTTCTGCTGTTCTTTTTCAAAACACAAAGACTAGTTTCAAACCCTTCTTCTCTGTAGAAAAGCTTGAAAATGGAACCTATAGCATCACAGGAAACAGAAGTCCAAATAAAAAGAAGTATAAAATGTAGTTTTTGCAAATTTTAGTCTTTGTCTGAGTTCTGTGATTTTTGTGCACTGCAGTAATGATGGTTTAATGGCCAGAAATGAGAGTAATGAATGTTTTCTTCTCTATCTCCCTTAGTTTGGAGATTTCCTGTTTGAAGAGGAGGTCGAACAGTGTGCTGACCTGTGTCAAAGAGTTCTCCATCACTGTAGCAGCAGCATAGATATTACACGGACTCAAGCCTGTGCCACTCTTTATCTCCTGATGAGATACAGCTTCAGCTCTACCAGTGTAAGATTTTAAGAACAGCCGTATGTTTTGCAACACCTTTTTTTGTGATCAATTGAAACTGGAATTGAAGTTGTTATAGCAAAAGGAATGCATCTGCAGATAAATAGTTATATGTTATGCTGTTTCATGCATTTGAGCTAGAATAAGTACTAGAAGTGTAGGGGAAAGTTGTTTTAATTATTGTTCATGATTTTGTTTAGGAAAAATGTGACTTTTTCTGCACCATCTGTACAAGCATCTTCAAATGCAACAGCATTAGGCCTCTGATACTACGCATAAGCAATATTCTTCATTTTGTCCCTTTTTTTTTTTCATTCCCGTGTCAGAACTACTTAAACTTAGACGAGTTCTATTCTGATGCAATTACAACCTCATTAGAACTACTGTATGCTTGTATTAATGGGAATTCTTTGCTAGCCCCTTGGTCTCAGAACTAGATTCTGATTCTTACCACACATACTAAACAAAATACTTATGTTGTGCATGTAGATTCACAATGTTCTAGCACAAAAGGACATGCATTAGCATTTTGGATAGCATCTGATCTTGCACAGCATTTTCTTCCCTAGTTGTTACTTTAAAAGCCTTGAATATGTAAAAAGTGTTGGCTTTGCAGGAGGAAAATATCAGCAAGGCATAGTACATTACCAAGCGAAGCCCTCAGAGGCCTTTTGCTTCCCAGACTTGTTTCCAGAATGTTTTCCCAGTTCTGCTTCCTCCTCTTCTCCTCTGTGAGTGGCCTGATCTACACACCCACTGGCCTGTGCAGAGTGGGAAAGAGGTCTTCCCCTTGTCTCAAGCAAGCATATGTATTCCAAGGAACATTCTTGCCCCAAAGTACAGACATGTCAGAATTAGGGAACTTTGACTTAACCAGGTAAAACAGGACTGGCTTTGGTGCACCAGAGGCCGCTCGTGTGAGCAGTGAGTTTAATGCACTCAGTGTGGGCAGGAGAAGGTGGGTTTGGTTTGTGCAGTAGACAAAGGTATGTGAACTGATATGTATGGTGCAGTGCAGCCATCATTCTTTCATGGTTTTGCTTTTTCTTTTGAAAGAATTTTGCAAGAGTGAAGATGCAGGTGACCATGTCACTAGCCTCTCTGGTTGGAAAATCACCCGAGTTTAATGAGGAATTCCTTCGACGGTCCTTAAGAACCATCCTAGCCTATGCAGAGGAAGATGCAGATATGCAGGCAACTCCATTTCCCATTCAGGTCAAATCTTTTATGACACCTGTGGTTTTTATTAGGAGCTTTCACATAGGAATGTGCTTGGAGGAAGTCCTAGAATCTTGGTCTTCTAAAACAATGAAAATAAAGATGCAGGGGTTGTTGTGTGAGTTTATTTCTAACACAACAATAAGTGGGGAAGAAGTGGAGGACATAATTCCATAGAATAAACTTAAGAAGTTCCATTGAAATCACGTTACAGGAGAATCATCTCTTAGCTTTGTTTGCCACTTTCTTCTAGACCCCAGCAGGAACCATATCCTGTAAGAGTTTCCCAAGATGGAATTTGATTCGTTATCTTTTCAGACAGGTAGCATCATGGAAACTTCTCTCCCTTTGTCAATTCATAATGGGGCAGAAGCAATAATGAAAAACATTTCAGACAACTGTCAGATGCTTTGCTAAAATTATTACAGTAACTCAGCTTGTGCTGAAAACTTACAAAAACATCTGCTTTGTTATCAGATCGCAAATCAACTAAAGCTGAACCCCATTAGCACATAGGTTTGATTATTTTTTCCTTCAGAAGTAAACAGATCAAAGTATTCCAGCTAATTTTGATTAATGAAAATGTGTGTCTAATATTTGCTATGTCAGCAGTCTTTACTGCATTGAATAGAGTTGGGAAAATGTAACTTGTAGCAGCCTGACATTTCCTTGGGTAAGAGGGACTATAACAGAGTTAACATCATCTGGTGCAGATGCTGTTATTTTTCTAGAAGGGAAAAAATAAACACCTGAGAAATGCATGTTGATCTTTGTGTGACTGCAGGTAGAGGAGCTGCTGTGTAATCTGAATAGCATCCTGTCGGATACAGTGAAAATGAGGGAATTTCAAGAAGATCCAGAGATGCTTATGGATCTCATGTACAGGTGAATCCATTTAGAATTGCTACTGAGGGAATTCTGCAGTGAGGTGAGGACAAGAACTGTGTGTTTTAGGGACAAGCTGTGGACACACCCTCTAGCTGTTCTGTTTAGTACATTCCCACCTTAGCACAGCTGATCAGTCACAGGGGGCCCAGGCTGCTGGAGTGAGCATGTTGCAGTGGAGTCACTGGGAAGCGGGCATAGACTTGGGCAAGGATGGGAGTCAGAGACTGATGAACACCTAAGAGTCTTGGATTCAGCAGTTTTACTCTCATCATAGCCCGTGTGTGTCCTGCCTATCCCTGCCTAACCATTTCTTTTGCCCTGTGCTTAGTGAATCATACAGGATAAAGACAGGCATGTCTCCTTCCATTCAACCCAGTTGGAGAATTATAAATGTTCTTTCTGTTGTTTGAGAAGAAGTAATCGTTCATACCTCCTTTCTGCCCTGTGTTGTTAGAATTGCCAAAGGATACCAGACATCGCCTGACTTGAGGCTGACTTGGCTGCAGAACATGGCAGAGAAGCACACCAAGAGGAAGTGCTACACAGAAGCAGCCATGTGTCTGGTCCATGCTGCAGCACTTGTGGCAGAGTACCTCAGCATGCTTGAAGATCGAAGCTATCTCCCAGTGGGCAGTGTCAGCTTTCAGGTAAGAAAAGAATCCCAAGCTCTGACAGCATAAGGCTGGGATGGCCTGTTCTGGTGTGTATATTCCTTCTTGTGTTAACCAGAGTAGAAGTGCATGTATGGGCAGGAAAAGTTACAATGGCAGAGTATCCATCACCACTCTTGGTAGGTTGTCCCAATGATTTATGTTTACTAGTGAAAACCGGTACTTTAGTATCTGTCTGTCTCTAGCTTCTACTTCCAGCAGTTGGATACTGTAATCTCTTGTTTGCTAAGTAGAACCCCTCTATTATCACATGCCTTTTCCTAGGGCTGTTACTTATCAACTGTGACAGACACATCTTCCAAACTTCTTTCTCATAGTCTAGGTAATTGGAGCTACTCAGTTCTTTTAGGCATGTTCTCCAATTCTTTGACTGTCCTCCAGTTACTAACCAACACCCTTTTGATTATGAATGACACAATCACTGTTATCTATATGCAGTCACATCAAAGTCGAGTAAAAATGTCCCGTAACTTCTTTAAGCCTGGGAAGTATCTCTCAGTTTATGTCTCCACAGACTCCACTGGTTATTTTTTGCGTTGTTGAGCTCTTTGTTCAGTAATACGTTGATCTTTTCCAGAGAGTTTTCTTGGGTTTTTTTTTTTCATCTTCTTTTCTGCATCACATAGATGAAAGCATAACTCCAACAACAAACAGATATTTTGAAATGTAGATATTTATACATAGTTTATCAGATAATGCAGTTTTGGCTCTCCTTACCTGAACTGACTTCATGTGCAAATTCAGTGATTTTACTGCTTTTTTTCACACATTATTAAAAATAGAAATGGCTGAACTCTTAAAATATTCCCATGTGTCGATGACTCCTTTATTCTTGAAGACTAGTGAAGACCGTTGTTCATTTACAGAGTGTTTGCTGCAATGGTTATGAATCATTCCAACTAATTAGTGGAAATGTTTTGCAGAGTAAACTCAGACATTGTATAGAAATCTACTGTTTTGGGCATTATTGACTTTATGAGATTGCAATCTCTTTAAATCAGGTTTCTGTAGTCTGGTGTTGGTTCACATTAATTACCATACCTTTAATTTTTTCTTTAGCAAAATTTTGTGTCAGTATTTCAACCACTTTGTCCTGGATACAGACTGATAAACCTACCACTATCTGCTTATTTTGTTTACTTTTAAAAACATGTGGTCCCAAAAGAATATTTCCTCCTCTGGAACTGCCCCAGTTTTCTAAAACACAGAAAAGTTTCTAAAACTCAGTGTTTGCTGCCTGAATACCCTTTTGCTTAGCTCTTTTAAACTGATGTGGAGCACATTTTATGGTGCAGGTGATTTTGAAATGGCTAACGCTATTAGTTGGGTACATTCATCATCCCTTGATATAACCATACCACCTGTGGGTTTTTTTTCCTTCAGAATAGTAAATAACTATACCGCCTGCGGAGCAGAGGTTCCCTTCAGAATAGTTAATTATTGTGGTTTAACCCCAGCCAGCAGCTAAGCCCCATGCAGCTGCTTGCTCACTCCCACCCAGCAGAATGGGGAAGAGAATTGGAAGAGTAAAAGTTAAAAAACTTGTGGGCTGAGGTAAAGACAGTTTAATAAGTAAAGCAAAAGCTGCACATATGAGCAAAGCCAACCAAGGAATTAATTCACCACTTCCCACCGACAAGCAGGTGTTCAGCCATCCCCAGGAAAGCCAGGCTCCATTATGTGTAACAGTTAATTGGGAAGACAAATGCCATCACTCCAAATGTCCCCATCTTCCTTCTTCTTCCCCCAGCTTTATAAGCTGAGCATTATGTCATATAGTATAGACTATCCCTTTGGTCAAGTGGGGTCCCTTGACCCTGTGTAAACACTGCTCAGCAGTAACAAAAACATCTGTGTGTTATCAACACCATTTTCAGCACAAATCCAAAACACAGCCACATACCAGCTACTATGAAGAAAATTAACTCTATCCCAGCCAAAACCAGCACATATATGTGAACCTGATTGAACCACTTGGCATTTTGCATTGAATTTAGTATGTTGGGCATTAGTATTTGCAATTGCATTTTAACAATCAGGTGATGGATTATTGTTATTCTTAAATTCCTTTACTCTTAAGATAGCTGTGTATATACTCTTTTTACTGGCTAAACTTCTGGTCACAGATTTGTGCTTCTGCCATTTTGCATCCCTTATCAGTTTTGTATTCTTCCTAACTTTTAACTGCCATTCACTACTTCTTTCTTCTTTTCTCCCTACTTGTTACATACTATCATCATTTAGATACAGGTGAAATCTGCATTCCCTTCCCAATGTTGTCCTGCTCCCAGGCTTCCTTGAATGCTTGTAATCTCACACACTTGACCCTAATGCAATTCCTGCTTCAGTTGCTCCCAGATTATGAAGATTGCCATGAATGGGCATGTTTCCAGTTATTTTAGAGAACTATTCTAACAGGGCACTAGGCAAGCAAAAAAGTAGAAGTTTAAAAGCAACAAATCAATCTCTGTCATCAAAATGCTTGTGTAAATACACGTTTGCCAAAGGAACAGTTGCTCCGTAGGAGAGAAGTAATGAAATGCCTTAATGACCAGAAACCAAGTTACACAACTCTTTATCTGACAGCATAATTTTGAATTTCAGTTTGCTCAATAACGATGATTAACTATAATACCACTTTGTGTTTTTACAAAGCCTTTCAAGGGAAGAGCTCCCTTTCTTTACAAACAGGTTTGTGTTTTGTAGCACCTGTAAAGACCTTGTTCAGATGAACTTGTTAAAAGAGAGAAACACTACTCAGACTGCCTTGGCTTTACCTGGAGTTCCAGGTCTTGCTTACTGACTCTTTCTGTGTCTGTTTCTTCATTTAGCTCAGATATCAAATTAACTAATATTGGTGATATACATTTAGTTGTGGAATTGAGTGCGAGAAAAATGTGTATAAAAAAAATTATTCTGGATGAACAGAAGTGTTATCTTCTTTTTACACATGAGTAAAGGATTAAATCAGTTGGCCTAGGTCTTCTGCAGTGAATCTGTTAGTGTCTGAAAACTGTCAGTAGAGTAACACTTTTCCTTATACTGTGCCAGACAAAACTATATATTATTCCTCCTGTGCAATCAAAACTATCCCTTGAAATCAGAACGGAATCACTTTCAGTGAAATTCCCTTTGAGCTTAATTTGTGCTTAAACTAAATTACCTTTTCAAGAGATAAGGCAAACTTAGAGTATGAATTGCATAGGGACTGACTTTAAAGCCACTTTATGTTATGACAGACAAGGACTTAATGTTTATGTCTATCTGCTGAGGCACATGGCTAACTAGCTTGGGCACAGCGGTAGCCTAATTCGACTGTTTTGGGGACCTAGGTTGAGGCTACCCTAGCCATACCTAATGTGATAAGGGCTGGGGATGATGGTAAAGTTCCTTGAGTTTACACAAGTGTTTCTTTCCCTTAAAGAAAACTAGGCTTGTGAGGTCAAAAAGAATTGCTGATGATATACATGGTAACTTATGTATTGTCTTTATTATGCAAGAGAAGTATAAAATTCTTCAATATGAAAGGCAGATCAAGGCAAAAGGTGGGTGAGGCATGTCCACTTTGCAAAAGATCATGCAAGCACCAGGAGTATGTCAGGAAGGCTCTCTACTACTAGAATGCATGGACTGTAAAACATGGAAATACATGCCTGACATAGTTATTACAAGTTTAAAGGCAAAGAAGAGATAATTGGTGTCTGTGACTTTCTTGGTTACTTTCATAAATAAATCACTCCTCTGGACTCTTTTCCCTTTGCTACCAAAAAAAAAAATAATCCACCAGAGGCCACAAGCCATTCTGTAAAAACAGTCCTTAATGGCTGCTGTTACAGAAAGGGAAAACCAGAAATTGAGCTGCAGCAAGGGTTGCATGAGTTGCCCTAGCTATGTTCCAGGGAGGCTAACTCTGATGGAAGTAACTTTCTTCAATACAACTGTCCTGGTTTTGGCAGGGATAGAGTTAATTTTTTTCCTAGCAGCTGGTAGAGTGCTGTGTTTTGGATTTAGGATGAGAACAATGTTGATAACACACTGATGTTTTTAATTGTTGCTAAGCAGCTGCTTAGCAGATGTTCCAGCTTCTCATATTGACCTGCAAACCAGAAGGGGGGGGACCCCCAAGAAACTGGGAAGGGACACAGCCAGGTCAGCTGACCCAAAGTGGCCAAAGGGATATTCCATACGATATGATGTCATGCTCAGTATATAACTGGAGATGTGGGCCAGAAGGTGGTTTGGCTCAAGAAATAGCTGAGCATTCATTTCAGGTGGTGAGCAATTGTGTTGTGCATCACTTGTTTTGTATATTCTTTTGTCATCATTATTATCATTATTCACTTCCTTTTCTGTCCTGTTAAACTGTTTTGTCTCAACCCCCAAGTGTTACCGTTTTTTTTCCTTTTCAGTTCTCTCCCCCATCCCACTGCTGGGTGGAGTGAGTGAAAGGCTGTGTGGTTGTTTTAACTGCCTGCCAGGTTAAACCATGACAGAGACTGATAGGTAGAAAGTGGTAGGGGTATGCTAAAACATGCCGCAGTTTTCCATCTGGCTGAAATGCAGACATATTCTTAACTCCTGTGAATGCTGTCCTGAGCTTTGTGCTCATCCTTCCAGTAGAGCTGATGTGATGTGTAGACTAGGCGCTGTGGTGGCAGCATGATTGGAGTGAATTTCATCCATGGAGAAATAAATACATTGACAAAACCTAAGGGCGAAAGGCCCGTGTTGCTAGTGATGTGTAGTGCCAATTCTTTATCTGAAATCTGATCAATAGTAACAGCCCTCAGTGTCTCTGCCATTTTATAAAGATGTCTTTAAGGACTCGGCTAGCTAGCCAGCTGGTATCTGTCCTGCACTCAGACAGATTGTCATTGCCAGTCTCTGCTGAAGTGAGACACTATGACACTAATTTAACTCCTTTTAATTACTAGCAAATTGAAGCTTAGCATTTCTGCTGCTGTTGAACATCACACATGCTAGCTCCATACTGAATGTACACATATTTTAATGTTCATTTACATGTATTTCTACGTATTAGAAATGTTTTAATGTTGACTCTACCCAGTGTCATTTATTCAAAGGGATCCTGAAGAACTGTGGACATGTTATTTCATGGTCTAGAATCTCAACGAGTGCCTGACATTGTGTACTTTATCTAGTTTTATTTAAACGCACGATAAGATCAGTAACTTTAAGAAGAAACCAAGTAAATTCTGCAGGATCAAGGTGTAATGGCAGAGGCTGAAATAAGAAGCAGCATTCACTTATTGCAGTTTTTAGAGGAGTATTGTCTATGTCCTACTTCTCCTCTGCTTGCAAAGGGGCGGGGGGCAATTTGCGACCTACTGGAGCCTGTCTTTTAAACCTGAGGCGAGAAAGAAAGTTTAGGATTCTTGTAGCAAAACTCCTGATCTGCCATCTGCAGAGATTTATGATGTTACATTTGCTTCTAAATGGAATTTAACTGTGTATCCCCTGGCTGGACTTGTATAATCTCATTCTTCTTCCCATCATGTAAATATGTAGAAACTGTTTCTGCCTCAATCTTTATGATATCCTGTTGATCTAGGTTTCTGATTTCTCTACTCTAATGTATTTTAGAACATTTCGTCCAATGTGCTGGAGGAATCTGCTGTTTCAGATGACGTTTTGTCTCCAGATGAAGATGGTATATGTTCTGGGAGGTATTTCTCAGAAAGTGGCCTGGTAGGGCTGCTGGAACAAGCAGCAGAGCTCTTCAGTACGGTGAGTGAGGGCCAAAATCACTGGGAGATGGAGTGGGGATATCTGGGACAGATCCATGGCTTATTTTCCTGCACATGAGGAAACGAAGTCTTACTGGTAAACCAGACTCCACAGATCTGCCCCACTGCAAACAGCAAGAGGCAGAGACACATCTTATGGCTGACCCAGCCCTGCCTCAAACAGCTTAGCTAGCAAGGCTTTTCAGGTAGCCTAGCTCAGCCATATATCTGTCTCTACTGTGCAGGTTACAGGCAGCAGCAGCAGAGATTGTCCCAGGCATGAACCAAGCCTTTTGGTTGGTATTTTCATGGGATAGTACATTTAAGAAAGAAATCTTGCTTAAACTGTATATTTTAGAAAGCATGTGAGAGTTACCTCTGTACTTTTTCACAGCATACAATCACCAGCCTCATAATCTACACTAACCATGTCAAGAGTAATAATGTTAATATCAATTAGCTCATCATATTACAGTAGTGCTAAAGAAGATATATGATTTAGCATCTCTGAAGATATCATTTGGGTTCCTTTTCTCCAGATGCAGCTCTGGTTGCGCTGAACCATACATGCTAAACAAATCCATTTCCTTCTGCTCACCTGTGGTTCTAACTCTTCTAGCTGCTAAGTAGAAACCATGTGTTTTACACAGGAATTTGGGCTTGAGAACCTAACAGATCAAAGATCCAAGTTAGATCCAGTTTGTTGTTTGCAGCTACAAACTACTCATTTACTATTACTACTTTTTAGAAAGCTAAAACAAACAACATAGCAGATGAGTCTCATAAATGATAAGTCATAATAAAAGTCTCATATGAGTCTCATAAAAGATGAGTCTCATAAATCCCTTTTTCAGCCAGGCTGTTAATGGAGTTCTAGTTTCTTTTCAGAGTGCATGAGAACTCATTTCTTTTCTTCTTTTTTTTTTTCTTTTTTTTCTTTTTTTCTTTTTTCTATTTTTCTTTTTTTTCCTTTTTTTCTTTTTTTTCTTTTTTTTTTTTCTTTTTCTTTTCTCCCAAGGGGGGGTTGTATGAAACTGTGAACGAGGTGTACAAAATTGTCATCCCCATACTGGAAGCACATCGAGACTTCAGGAAGCTTACCTTGACACACAGCAAGCTACAGAAGGCCTTTGACAGCATTATTAATAAGGTACTCGTGAGGCAAGACACTGCTAGCAAAACACATTGCTGGGTTGCACTGTTTGTTTAAGACTGGTGATAATAAAACTGTACATGTGAAATAGATTTGTTTCTTTTTTCTAACAAAAACTTCCATCTGCTTTGGCCTACCTACAAAGGGGTCTACAAATGAAAAGAGGCTCTGTCCTCTCTGTAGGAAAAAGCAGATATTAATATAAAACTGGTTTAGAGTTACAGAAAAATAGCTGAACAGGCCAACCCTAGAATACGAACATGCATGATTCCATTTGACCACATCTAAGACAAATAACTTTATTGTCAATTAACTAGTGTTTTCAGTTATAAAACAGAATACCAAAGCTTGGCTAAATTCTCAGCACTCATACTGTCCCTTTTCTTCTCTTTCTCCAGAAGAATCTTATTGCTGATTCTAGTCAGTTTCAAATTCTTACCAATTTTCATTGCAAAATTTTAATTTTGTTAACGTGTATCCAATGGAATTAAAAAATAGTAAGTTATTTTGTTTTACAAAAGTCACTTCATGATTAGCCTAAGTCTTAAGTTAGATTTCAGTCAAGTGTCCCCTTAATTTGTATGCTTTCCTTTATGAATATGTGCTTGTAATCCATCAGCACTGATGATACATAAACTGGCTCTGAAATATGGGAAAATGTAGGAGTGGTGGGTTTTCTTGTACATCAGTTGGGGAAAAAAAAAGGCATCCAAATACTACAATGTTGACGTAGAAAAATAAGTAATTGAAAGTTTCCTCTTTCCTTTTATCATTTAGGGTCAAAAGCGAATGTTTGGAACTTACTTCCGTGTTGGTTTCTATGGATCCAAATTCGGGGACTTGGATGAACAGGAATTTGTTTATAAGGAGCCTGCAATTACCAAACTTCCTGAGATTTCTCACAGGTTAGAGGTAAAGAAAAAAACATTTTGTTAATATGATCTCTGATGTTATGTTATACTTTCTAATGAACACACACAGTTCTAATAGTATTATTGCTATATAAAAATCAGTAACAAACTGATTTGTACCATAGGTTATTTCCTTTGTATACATCCTTTCCATTGTAGCCCTTTTTACAGCATAATGGTGAAAGTGATCCATTCTCTTGAGGCAGGCCTGCAATATATTGAATGATTTGATTTGAGCATGCCAGATACTTGCTTTGGTATCTTTTCAGCTTTTTCATGGAACTGCAATGTTCCCTTCTGATCGCTTTATCTTGAGTTTTGTGCTTTTTTGTGAGCAACTTACACTGATCTTTGTCAGAAGATGCCTTAACCTGGCCAACTGTGATTCATGAAGCAGTATACTGACTGTACGGAGCCCAGAAATTGTCATGGTTACTCCTGTGTCCTAGAGTCATACAGATCATTAGCATTATATTAAGGACTAAAACCACTTCAGGATAATTCTATTTCCTTTCAGGGATTTTATGGCCAGTGTTTTGGGGAGGATGCTGTGGAAGTGATTAAGGACTCTGCTCCTGTAGACAAAAGAAAGCTGGATCCCAATAAGGTAGGGAAAGTACTACTGAGAGTGTTGAGTGCTTTGTTACAGAAGAGAAAGGAAGAGAGGGGGATTCCCTTGAAGCTTTTATGCTCAAACTTTAAGGCACCAAAAATCCCACAATGTACTGGATCTCTGTCTCCAAAGATGTCCTCTGTGAAAGGCTTAGTTTGGTAGCTTGTCAGAGAGTGTGGAAATTAGAAGTTCCAGTCTCTGGTCCCTGCTATGGATCTGATCTCTAGGATTAAGCTGTGTCCTCCCCAGAGGCAAGTTTTGTCAGCTCTGAAGACAAATCCTGAAGGATTTGCAGCTCTGTGCTCTTCCAGACCATGCTTAGCCAGCATGAACTATGGGATATTTCACATATGCCGTTCCTTTTACACTTCTTGGTTTATAAAGCACTATAATGGTTCTTCCCTCTTTTCTCAGGCATACATACAAATTACTTTTGTGGAGCCATATTTTGATGAGTATGAGATGAAAGACAGGGTAACCTATTTTGAGAAGAACTTCAACCTCTGTCGGTTCATGTACACTACACCTTTCACCATGGATGGGCGCCCCAGAGGAGAGCTTAGCGAGCAGTACAAGAGGAACACCATCCTAACCACAATGCATGCTTTCCCCTACATCAAAACTAGAATCAATGTCATCCAAAAAGAAGAGGTAATTGGGTTTTGAGGACAAAACTAGTTTCTCAGGGGCTGCAGGAGTTTCTGGGTGGGAAAGTTTTCAAACTCTATGCTTGGCAGAAAAAAAGCAAGCTGAATTTCTCAGACATGTTACTCATAAATAGGAATGGCGTAGAATGGGTAGACAAATGCAACATGTACTAGGAGAAGAGAGGATAGCAAGTGTATATTCTTCTTTTGACCTCACAGTTGTAGTGCTATGTAGGAGGATGCATGGAGCTCTAGTTATGGCTGTACTTGTAGCTGATAGTACAGTCAAATAACTAACTGGGCTCAGAGCTGGTTTAGAGACAGGGAAGCTTTATAAAAGTAGGAAGTGCAAAACCATTTCAGACATGAAGTCAGTAACTTAGAATAATATAATTATTATAATAATAATTTATGCAAGCAGGGAGTCAGATCCACAGTCTATTCTTGCAAATCATAAGATGTCAAAGAGCTTTGGATCAGATACAGCATCTACCAAGGTGCCAGTTAGATTCAGCTGTCTTCCTGGGTCTCACAACTACTGGTTTTGGCATGAAAAAATGATAGTGGTATAGCCAGATTTAGAACAGGTCAACTGCATGCATGATTCAGGTAATGAAGCATTTTTTCTTCCATTTTCATTAGTTTATTTTAACCCCAATTGAAGTTGCTATTGAAGATATGCGGAAAAAAACACAGGAACTAACTGCAGCCACCAACCAAGAACCACCAGATGCCAAAATGCTCCAGATGGTTTTGCAGGGCTCAGTTGGAGCCACTGTAAATCAGGTAAGAGATGCAAATAAGCCAGATGAAGAGTTTCTGCATACATTTCTTATTGTGCTTTCTTTTTTGCTCTCTTCTCTTGCACTAGAAGTATGTCTAATCATACACATTTAGTCACAATGTGCATTTAAACTTCATCCTTTAATATATAGTCATTGTATATTGTTCATCAGCTATGCTTTTGGTAAAAGAGCTCATGGAAGTGCGGTCTTGGTTGTAGGTGCAGAAACTCACAGAAGCCTTGTGAATGTATCCAAGGATTTTCCATTTCTAGCACACTAGCTTTCTCAGACATTTTGTTCACTCCAGTTGTATCCTTGGGGAATGGGAATAATAATAATTCTGCTGTAGGACCACAAAAAAATTCTGTTTCACAGAAAATACATGAGGTCAAGACCTGAGTACCCCAAAAGAAAGTTGAAATGCAATAATTATAATATAAGTATATGTACTAAACCTTGGCATTATCCACAGTTGCACAGAGCTTGGTTTCTTTGCTGAAAGCCTAAATACTCCCAGTTTCTCCAGATTCTTCATCAACCAAAGCCTCTTGTCTCAAGTTGTTGTAAGCTTTGGAAAGTGTGGTCATTTTCTGCGCTGGGCTTATTTAACTCCCTTGGGGTCTTGTAATGCCACACATAGGAGCTGTGTTTCTCTCATGTAATCAGGTTTGGCAGTAGAGCTATCCCAGCTCTTCTCTGCTGAGTAGAATTTGTTCCCTTTTTTGTGGGGCTAGAGGAGAAAGAAAAGCAGGACATGATAAAATATAATGGGCAAAAATTCTGCCTGCCAAAGGAAAAATCGGGGGCAGGGGGGCAAAAAACCATCCTGTTATGGTGACTATGCATAGTTTTCTTTTCTTTCATAATTCTGCTCATGAAATAACAAACAGCTTAACCAAACGTGTGCTCTGTTTTCAGTCTAAGCAGGTGTTTTTGACATTTTCCTGTGTTTTTCCTATAAGGGACCGCTAGAGGTAGCGCAAGTGTTCCTGGCTGAAATTCCAGCAGACCCCAAACTTTATCGGCATCATAACAAGCTGAGATTGTGCTTCAAAGAGTTTATAATGAGGTCAGTAAAACAAAATTGAAACGCTGAATTGCATCAATAAAGGAAATAATAGCAATAAGGCAATGATACTATGACTGTGTAATTAATTATGCCAGTTAGCATCATGAATCCTGGCATCACATGCTTTAGACACTTGGTCCAGACTTGTTATACCTGCTTCATGGTCAATGCTTTGGTAGGCTGTGCATCCCAAATGGGAGCAAATTTTAGCACTTCAAACTAATTATGTAGAAATTGAGATCTTCCATTTGTGTTCTCTTTTGACATTTTACAGAAATCAAGCATTTCAGACTAATGCCTTGATTTTATTTTTAATAAAATGACATTTTTAGTAGGAAGATGTTCATAAGAAAACATTTGACCGTATCCATCAAGCAGACACATTGGTAGTGGTAGACACATATGGCCTTTGCTTTAGATATGCTTGTAAATCTTAACAAGCATACTCACATAGCAAGATATTCATCTCCTTAGTCCAAACAAAGCATAATTGCTGAAGGATAAGTTTGAGTTAAATAAAAACAAGCCTTGTGCAAAAGATACAGCCTTTACTCTCTGCTATTGTCACTGCATCATTGATAGTAAGTAGGCAGGTAGCTCAGTATTCTGCAGTCATGGGGGGTTTTTTATTAGCTCCCTCATGCATTTCTAATGTCTTAAAAATACCACCTCAATTTCTGTGCATGGAAAAGATAGAGAATTGTTATTAGTTCATTATCATTTTGGACTTGACAAGTTATCAGAGGAACGCCTAGCCCAGAGGAGCTGGATCCTTGGTCATTCAGATTATCTAACACAAAGTTAATGAGTTTAACTGAAGTAGGTGATACATCTCATGCCTTTTTTTCTTTTCTTTTGCCTAGATGTGGTGAAGCAGTGGAGAAAAACAAGCGCCTTATTACTGCTGACCAACGGGAATATCAGCAAGAGCTCAGAAAGAACTATGGGAAGCTGAAGGAGAACCTGAGGCCCATGATTGAGAGGAAGATCCCAGAGCTGTACAAACCTGTAGTGAAAGTCCATAGCACAAGGTACAGTTAGGGGAAGGTTATCTGTTGTAGCTATACAAAAAGATGACATTTTTGCAAGGAAGAAAGGCAGTTTTACTGGCAGGTAAAAACAGGCCATAATATACACTGCCAACTTCATACTTGATTAAAGAAGTCTGCTGACTTCCGCTGGAGGTGAATGTAGTGTTAACTGCTCATTCCTGGGGTAGAGGATTTATGTCATTTTAATGCATCGTTAGAGAATACTTCCCCCCTCACCCTAATGAAAAGATATTGGAAACATCTTGCCATTTCTTCAATATTTGAAGCCAGGAAGGAGATAGACTAGCTATGTGTTTCTTTTGAACACATGGCACCATGTGGTGTTAGCCAGCATGACGTAAGAGTGATCCTTTAATGCCCAGATAACATAGTCTGGTTTAGTCCCATGGCTGAGACAGAAGAGTTTAACTTACGTTCTTTACTTAACGAATATACGGTTTTTCACAAAGCCACTGTGTCTTGTGGGGTGGGAGCAGAAGAAGGAATATGCCTCTGACCTGCCAACACATAATGTGTTTCATCTGATGATTTGTCAGCAGCTCCTTTTCACAAGGCAGGTATTTCTTGGATTCTTTTTCATTTGCCAACTTTATTTATGGATCCGTTTCATTGCAGGGAATCTTTTCGTAACCACAGTTTTAGGAAATACGATGCCCAAACTTCTTCACAAAGCACCTAAGGACTAGCTGCTTTGGCCAAGGAAGAGCTTCCTGCTGCAAGCCAGAAGTGATGGGGTATTCAACATCTATGAAATCAGAAGTCTGTCACAAGACAGCATGTGCGCTTTCTGGACAGCATGCAGTAAAGCATTTACACAAGATCACTAAACAAAAACCAGGGGATGACTCCTAATCAACCACAGCTCGTGAGGGCTTGGGAAGGAAGGGGATGCTTTTTTGATACTTTTGCATATATTGTAAAATAATTACATAATGTGGAGGGGTGGACCATTAGAGTAGTTAGTGGCATGAGGTCAGTCACAACTAGCTAACAGGCACAGAACTCTGTGCAGTTTGGTTGAGGTGTTACATGAAACTAAATAATGTGTCTAAGGTACGGTGACAAATTATGTCTATTTATGGTCCTTTTCCAAGACAGCATTTATCCATGTGTTTTTGGCAATGGACCACATTCTGCAAGTTAATCACATGCTTAAATGCTGTCTTAATGAGGAGGGATATGGTCCCCTGCTCAGTGTTTGCTGAGCTGGAGCTGTAGGAAAGAATAATTTCCTCAGTCAGTTTCTGTTATCAGTTTCTATCGTGGTCCTTAACTGCAGGGAGAGTTCTGCACAAGTTTTCTCAACCAAAGCTTGGAAAGCAAGAAGTAGCAATGAGTAATTCTGATTTTTTTTCTAAGTATAGGGACTACTACTTGACATGCAGTTGGATTTCTTAATAATCAGTGTAATGTTTAGCAGAGCTAACAAGTAATAGTTTAAAAAGAAGATGCTAAGCTATGAGTGATTCTTTTATTATACAATGCTCTTACGTAGATAACCTTATCCCAAATTAACTACAGAAGCACACAGCAAGAATTTTGTACACAGCACTTCACTCAGGCCTTACTGCAACTTAAGAGAAACTAGCACATAATTTATAATACCTAATGCTTAGTATTTTCTGAACCCTGAGCAAACATTTTACTAGACAATCTTTACAGTACTTCCCTGAAGTAAGAAAATACTATTGCAATTTTGCAGATGAGGATATGGAGAGAGAGAGAGAGAGAGAGATTAGGTCTTTGGAACTCATTTAGCGAGGCAAAAGCAGAGCCACAATTTGTGTTGTGACCATGCTTACCATGTAATGTTTGCATTTTGAAACAAAGATTCATGAAAGCATCCCTCAATATTACTTTCTTCCCTCCACCTTTTCAGTGTTTTGGAAATTATAGTTTAATGTTGATTAAAATAACTGATCCCATTTGCCCAAACACAATTTAATGTTGAAGTTAAATGAAACAGTGAAATTTTTTCCTTTGTACTTCATTTTAGAAAATTATGGTGAACTTTCTCAGAGCTGATGCCACATGTTTCTAAATGCAAAGCCTCTTTGCTCTGAAAGTACAAGGGAGATTGAGGCTGCTGCTTTTAGTGGAAAAATTTTGATTTTTTTTATGGTCATCTGCAGCCTTGCCATTTGATAATAGGAATTTTCCAGAACTTCATTGACATCTGAGCAAGTCAGATTTTGAATGTGCTATGTAGAAGATTCACAAGGATGATGGAACAAGATGAGGTGTGGAATTGGGTGAAATAAACACTGTATTTATACAGCAGTCAGAGTGTAAGAAAGCATTTCCCTCCTCATTCATAGTATTGTTAAATGCAATAATCAGGAATAAGTACTCTCTGATTTTGAAGTGCATCCAAAGTACATAAGCAAATGGTATAAAAAGCTCAAAAGATGCCCCCATGGAGTGGCTCCTGTGTATTCAAGTTGCTTTAAAACAGTTCTAAGTTGAAAAGATGATTAATTTCCGAAAGCTTTGAAGCTATGAGATCTCTGCCTATCAGAACCTAGCCCTTATCTATTGTTTTTAACAGCCTGTTGGGGAGGAAGGTCAGAATACTGTCATTTACCACCCCCATAATCCAACCTCATTGTTTACAAGATGGTTATCCTTTATAGCCTAAACAACAAAAACGTCAGGTAAACAAAAAACCCCTACAGGTGTACAATATACTAGGTAAAAGTAACCAAGTGTTTCCTTTTCATGTGCAGTCCTTGAACTGAAACAATACTCAGGATAATATGAATACTGAAGGACACTTCACTCACGTTTTATAAGCTGAGTGCTCCTCAACCAGTTGGCCAGTCTTGCCCTCGGTTTGTAGCTCATGTTGCCCCTTCTACAAATGAAACATGGTTTGCACATTTCTTTGAAGAGCTGAACTATGTGAAATGTAAATTTCCTATCTTACGATACTTGTTTTGCAATAAAGTGACTTTCACAGGATGTTCAGGAGTGCCTTTGTGTTGCACCTTATACCTCAATAGAATCCAGCTGGAAAGAAAATTTCAGTAGGAACAACCTTTCCTTGCAGGAGCATCATTCAGTAGAAAATACAAAGATTTGGGCAGGGGAGGTGTCAGTGTGTCTTTACGATAAATTGTGTCTGTTATAGAGGTAACAGACAACAACTTGCTTCCTAACTTTTTTCATTCAGTATCCGTGAAAAATGGCAGTGGGAAGCTTAGTGACAATAGTGCCCTCCTTTCTTCCTCTAGTGTGTAGGCATAGAGCAGAAACATGACCAATTCTTAAATGACACGCTATCTGGGTGATTCCAGACCAGGAAGAGTTGTGCGTGTCCACACTAGTTAGGTCCAGGGCTAAACTTGTGAGGCTGTCACAGGGGAACCAGCATGTGAAGCACAGAACCTCAAGTCTGTAGATAGCCCTATCACCCAGCAGAGCACAGCTGATCGAAATCAGGTGTCAGCGCACACTCATGCGTTTGCCAGCGTGCAGACAACACATATATAAGGAGTCCTGATGTCTGTGAGAAAACCGACAACAATGCCCAGAAGTAGCAATTGACCTGTCAGCACATTTTGAACACGTTTGAACAGTCCAGGTGGGTGCTTTTGCTTAGCACACCTGATCCTACATGGGCAGCCCTGATGCTAGACTTGCTGGTTTGCAGAACAGCAGCTGTAAAGGGAGAACAGCTTTCAGATGGCGTGCAAACAATCACATGTTCGAGGCTTCAGCAGGTGATGGGCTGAACAGGCGTATGACTGTGAGTAGCTGTAGCCACACTTACGCCAAGTAAAAAGAAATTCAGCATAGTCATTTGCAACTGGCAGGTCTGGCTTACACGACCTCTCTCTAGAAGCTGAACACTTCCTCAGTAGGTTCCCCACCAATGTGAAGACTTGGAAAAAAAGGAAAGTGAACATTTTAATTCCTTTTTCTGTTTTTCCTTTTTGGCTGTTTGAAGTATCATCATCTCAAATATTTCAGAAAGGGGAATCAAAGCTTAGCAGACAGCCTGACACAGAGCCAGCTAGGACTCTTTAAGGTGTTATAATCTCTCAAAACAATGCTTGTTATGAAAATGAAGCACGATAACAGGGTTTTACTGTGTTTTACTCCTCTACAGTGCTGCTGCCTTCTGGAAGACGGTAACGCATACAAGTAGCGTTCATAGGGTGTTGCCATTAGTGCTGAATTCGGGAGCGGGGTACTTTGGGGAGTAGCTCAGCTGACTATGTTTTAACCATCTTTTAAACCAGTTAAACGGTGTGATTAAAAAATAATCAACAGGTCTCAATAAGTCATCTCAGGTTGGGTAATGCTCTGGTCTAATCAGTGCACTGAAAGGAGAAGGGGCCCCTTTGGAAAAAGTCTTTTTTGATTACATGAATAAAGGCAATGTACACTCACAGTAGAGCTCAACTGGTGTTTGGGAAGGTAAAATCTGGCATTGAGTGCTTGACATAGTGAATTGAATATGTTTCTGAAACTCCTTGTATTCTCAGTGAGGGATTGGCTTAAATGGAGCATTTTTATTTAAAAACTGACCATTTTCCAAGTATTCAAGAATTAAAAACTAACCTTGATGAAGTTTTTTAGCAAATAATGTAGTCACAATGTTGCTCAGTAAAAAATCCTGAAAATATCAAAGTAAATGTTTAGCTGATCAAAACAAACAAACAAAAAACCCAAAGACCCTCAAGAGTAGTTTTTCTAGGTTTAGTTTAGAAAGCCTTGAAAGTTGTAACATTTTGTTCTGCTTGTCTGTTCTAAACAATCTGCTGCTTTGCACCCTTCAAAACAAAATTTTCCCTTTAGGAAAAAAATGCAAAGTTGCTTTTTTTTTTTTTTTTAACTGCCCTTAATGAATTTACACAGCATATGCTGTGGTGTCCAGAGTGAAGCATGAATTTAGTCCCAAATGCTACACAGCTGCACTATTTATAAGCTATATATCTTCTCAATGGAAACAGTTGTGAGAGGAAAAATTGGTACGTACTTGTTTAAATGCCACATGTACAGAATGAAAAGATACCTAAATGCAAATGTAAATGCTCTAAATCATTACACACTTTTTTCTTCCTATGCTATAAAATTGATTTTATATTTCTGTCTATCTGTGGATCTAACACTTTCTTTAGAACTATTTATTTTTACAGGAATAAGGTTTTTCCTTATCTGTCTGTATTCATGGAATATTTATAAAGATGTATTGGATGCCTACTAGGACTAGTGAAATCCAAATTACAAAGAAAGTTAAACTCAAATAACCAACGGTACAGGGTATTTCAGCTGCATGGCAGGAGGACTATGTCTTGCGCTATATAACGAACACCTATAAAACAACTGGAAGGGAAGATTTCCTACCACACATTTCCAACTTTCCCAAATGTGAATGTCTGTACAAATTTCTGTTCCCCAGGGAGACCTCCATGAAAAAAAAAAGAGAAAAAGCAAGCTTAGCATTGCTGATACATCTAGAACTTGGACGTGCTAGAAAGCTATCTGAAAACCTCAAGCAAACAAGTGTTTCTGGACTTAATGAACAGTGAGGAAAGGAAGTAGGCACAAAACCATATCCTTTCCTTTGTTTGCAGGTCAGCTTTAAGAGAAATGAACAATCCCTTCTCAGGTATCAAAGAGAGGTTGGAAGTGTTCACAAAGGAGTGTGCTCCTTATGGAGTTAAGGCATAAAGTCCTGGGCTCAAAACTCTTGGGGTGGCATTTTTCCCGGGGGGGGGGGGGGGGGGGGGGGGGAGAAGGGGAAGGGCAAGGGGAAAGGCAAGGGGAAGGGGAAAGGACTGCCAGCAAGAACAGCTTTACAAAAATTAAGCTGATAGCGCTCACCTCAGAGGTTGGAGATTTCTCAGCAGCCTGGAAGGATGCCATTTTCACTGTAACTTCATGCTGCCAGCTTTTAACTTTGGGAGAATAATATTAAAACAACGGGGTCTAAAAGATTTCAAAGATGTTGGCTTATGTAACAGACTTCAACCATCGGTTAAACTAGGAAGAAGAAAACTCTTGCAATCTGTGGCAGGTTAAAGAGAATAAAACCAGCCCTCTGTGACTGCATAGAAAGGATTGCTCAGCTCAGGTTGTAGAGAAACCCTGTTGCCCCCAAGGCCTGCTGCAGCCTGGGACAAAGGCTGCAGCTGAGTGAAAGAAATCCGTCCATAAAGAAATAAATAAGCAATCACAGAGCAAAAGATTAAAAACCCAACACACTGAGGGGAACAAAGGGAGTAGTACCATGGAAATGGAATTAAGGGCAGGTTAAAGTGCTGAATGCATCTCACTTTCTAGACCATGTGAGGCACTCAGCACCAAACTGAGGACTGCTGTGCTTTAATGGAAAATATCATGCAAAAAGTAATCACACAAGATTTAAAAATAATAATAAAATAGGAAAACCTCTAATTTTTCTAATAAAAATATTCTTAGGTTTTGGGGGGATTTAATGGATTTTGGGGGTGAGGTTTTTTGGTTTTTTTTAATGCTGACTGCCTGCATTTTGCTACTTTCCATCCAGAACTGGGGAACTGCAAAAGCAGCAAACAAAAGGCACACTGTGCTTTCCCATCGCTCCTTTGAAGGAGGCAAAGTGTCAGAATTGTTACTTCCAGAGTGGGATCCAGGCTGGCTGGGAGCAGCACACGGCCCCGCACGCCTCCTGCGGCAACAGGTGCCAAGAGTGACCACTGGTTCCATGGCCTGTGCACAAAAGGGATGCTGCAGACAGAAATTATTCAGCCACAGACAGGCACAGTTTGAGGAAACAGAAGGCAAAGGCAGAATACCCTGATATTTCTGCTAGTTTTGGTTCACTGCTCATTTTCTCTTTTACTAACCGATGGAGAATGCACCCAAATGCACCCACCAGTGGCTTCACAGTTACTGGGATCCCACTCATAAGCCAGGCACCACCACGGGGGTACTGACCCTGTGGCATCAGCTGCCATGCCGGCACTCAGAGAGTTTCACTGACAGAGGCAATCTCCCTAGAAAGGCCAGCTAAGCCTTCCTCCACTGCTGATCATTCCCACAGCCTGGTAAGGAAAAGCATTTAACACATGGTATTCGTGGCTGCAAAACCCGTGCTCGTTTAATCCTCTGTTTAACTTCAGCAGCTCGCTTTTAAACCGTTCCCATCTCCGCTCTCCACGATGCTGCTGTAACTCAACCCTGCCCAAGACCCCTGTACCCAACTGCTGTGAACCTACACGTGGGTTGAGTAGGACAGTCCAGCATAGGAAGGAGCAGCCATGAAGGTGTCAGTGTGGGTCACAGCTCTGCAGGCACGGCTGCAGGAGAGTGCTGCGGGCACTGCACCGCAGAGTTGGGACATACCAGCACATGCCACTGAGGGGACTGCTCAATGACACTGTTGGAAGGAGGGCAGAAAACTGTCCAAACCCAAGAAATGCTTTGGGAATTAACACCTTTTTTTGAATCCTCAGCAGTGCTCTGCATCTCTGAAAACACTAAAGTGCACTCGCAGAGATGGGAATTACACAACATGCATTAAAAACAGGGACTCTTCATACGGTCCAGGATGGTCTGAAACAGTGAGAGGGTACTTGCGTCTCTGCAATAACTGCCTGATCCCAGTTGAAGCCTCTGGCTAGCAAAAATAAAGCGATACATCAGCTTAGTTTATGGAGGACTCCATACTTACTGCCTGTGCCAGGCTGTATTGTCAGGAAGTACATTTGAAGGCTGAAGACTTCCATTGGTAGTCATGAGTTTGTTGAAACATAAATATAGTGTTATTAGATCTGGCATGCCGTTCAGCTCGTCCAGTTGCCTACCCATGCAGCAGCCAGTATCAGATGCTTCAGGCGGAAGAATCTCTGTGAGCTATGAGAGAGGATCTACACCCATCTCCAGTGCTATAAATCACAGATTAATCAGCAAGGCATGCTTTTCAAGAACAGCTAAAACTTTCCCCAGTCTCTGCCAAAGCAGCTTCATGCTGATGTCTGCAAAACAGGAATGAAGAACCTGTTCTCTTCCTCAGCTTCATCATTGGTCAAGGTGATGCATTAGTGTTCAGAGTTGTCACTAAATAACTATCAGATGTTAAGTCAGTCAGCAGGCAAGAAAAACAGGAGAAGATAGCTTGACCACCCTTCTCAATAAAATGCCCAAGTACATAATTTTTTTCCACTGGCAGTTTTGTAGTCAAGGCCCTCCATATCCTTATCACATTTTTTTTTAAAAAAGGTACCATGCCTCTAAGTTAAAATCCCCTTTTGAATTTGAAACTAGGACAAAGGTTGAAAAACCCCATTCTAAGAGGACAATTGACTAATGAATTTCATGAAATCAAATCATCATCACAGAAAACAAATCATCATTTATACAAAGTAAGCACATATGTGCATAACAGTGGTCCTTGCTAGCCCAATTCTGGCACAAAGCACATTTTAATTTGAGAATTTGCAGTATAGAAAGACAGAAAGAAAACTCCAAATGTCTTGTATGTAAAATGCAGGCGTCCTTCAAAGTTGTCCCTCAGGTCCTATCTAGTTCCTGCTGTGGAGCCAAAATCCTCGATGAGGGAGGAACTCCTCCAAGGAGCCTCGCATCAGGGAAACAAATACTGGCGTCATTAATTTCCTGATTCTGCCATTCCCTGGGGTGAACAAGCACAAATTTCGGATCACACTGAGTCTAACTTTGGGAGCTCATTTAACACATTCCTTGCTCCAGCAAGAAGTTGCCAAAGCTTTTTATCGCCTGCTTTCTTCCTATAGTTGTTGCTTTTGTCTTTTACAATGGGTCTCGTCTCGTTTGCTGTTAGGATGCTCTGAAATGTTTTCTGCCTGCCCTGGCACAGGGGTATCCTATCTCTCACCTATGAGAAGGGTATCCTATGAACTCATCCAAGCCAACTCTCCCTTTCATAAACTGGCATGTGGACCTGCTCATCTCCCCCAACACAGGTGTCTGAATAGACCTTTGGTGATAATTTTAGCTTTTAGCATGATTCCCCAATGTAGTTCTAGACCCCAGTTGCTGTATGCACATACGCATTAAGGAAATTATTGTATTAATGTCTCAGAGAAGTCATGACAGACATCAAGTCCAAGTGGAGCTTTTTGTGGAGACTAAGGTTGGTAATACAACTGCATGATGCTGTTGATTCAACTTAAACGGCAGTGGCCTTTTCACCCAACTCGGAGGTAAAATACAGGTCTGGGAGTTCAGGAGAATCAAGCATTCTTTAAAATATTTCCATCATAAAAGGTAGATAAAATCTAGAAGGCAGTTATGGCAGCTTTTCCTCTAGATTAGAGCTGGTCAAACCTTGCAGAGTACAGTATTTTGACACAAGTCCTTTGAAGATAAGGGAAAAGGCAAGTGCTACATTTCATCTAGTAAATGATTTCTGGAGTTGCATTCCTGTGCATTCATGCACAAATCAAGAACACTGTTGTGCCTCAAATATCCATAGGCCTAACGGTGAGATCCAAGGCAATGTGCGGCAAACAGCAACATGTACCCTCCAGCACTGAAAACTCAGGTGGTAGAAACTCAGCCACATGCTGCATCATTTCATTTCACTTTGGACTGGCAGGCAGGCATGTGGTACAATTTCCAGGCTGCCACTGAACTGAGTCCTGAACCAGGGCAGGAAAAAGTCCTCTGCCTTCTTTCGTGTTTGTGTAACATCCCTCCTTTGCAGGTGGTGCTCGGAAACAAGCCGTGCGCTGTGATTTGCTAGTGGTGTGCTACGCCAAGAAAGAGTGACAGTGTGTACACCTACTGAAACAGCTGTTTCCCCAACAGCAAGCCAGAACAGTAGATGCCCAGAGGGAAGAAGCTGGGCTTTTATGGCCTTGCTAGCGGAGAGGAATACTCTGGCCCTCAGCTGCCATGCCCACTGTGTGGGTTCATTCACACCAGTGCAATGTGTTACCCCGCCTTTTCACAATGGTTTACAAAATATTCAGTGCTTTTAAAATTGGGTTTTACTTAACTCCTTAGGTTGCTGCTCTGCTTTGGCAAGTGCAGCTCCTTGGCAGTGATCAGCACTTCAAAGTGTCCCTCACAGGCAGAAGTGCACCCCAGGCCCCTGAAGGGAGATACTCCCAGCAGTGCAGCCCTGCCCCTCTCAGCCCCTCTCTGTGTGAGATCCCACAATGGCAGGGAGGAATTCGGGGAGGGGGGAGAGGAGGGGGATCGTAGTCCTCCTCTGGTCAGGCTTAGGCAGGTGCTGTGAACAGTGCTTGCTACAAGCCAAAGCTTCTTTTCAGTAAAAATATTGGGGTTTTTGGTTTGGGGTTTTTTTTCATGTAAGTATAAAATAAGGCATAGGAAAGCATAGCCATTTCCTATGGAAAGAACATTTCAACTTTTTGTTTTGGCAAAACCAGACATTCTGTTTATAAAATTTTAGTATGAATGTTTTGTTTACAGGGCAGGGCTGTTTCCACTATCCCAACAAATCAAATGAAGTTTTCTGTGGCTTCAGAGGCTCCCCTGGAGCTATGAGCCTTGAGGGACTGACAGCATCTCAGATTTTGGGGGTGCTGGGGGAAGGTCAGAGAGGGGCCATTGTGCAAAAAGTTAGCCTCAGACTTTTCCACCCACTGTCCTGCTGAGGAGCTGCTTGCTGTGGAGCCATAGATGCTCCTCCCAGTAAGAGGAAGACCCAAGGCAACTCATCTAAGATACGTGTGGCCTCTTGTGCTCCTGTATGGCTGCAGATAAGCAAAGAATTGCTGCCAAATACAGCAGCAGAGAGGATGTCTGATCCCCCTCCATTCCACACTTCCAAACAGGGTACAGGCCACACTGGGAGCAGGGTTGGTGCAAACTGCCTCTAAGTTTAGCCACCAGACCACCTGCACTCTGGTGCACTTCCAGCCTCTGAGGTTGCTGATGTGGCCATCGTGCTCTAGCAGACCCATGGCTTCCAAGTAAGTTGTGCAGGATGTCCAACACAAAAGAAGTTTCAGGCATGGTAAGTGTTAAAACCCAGAGGGACTGAGCCTGAAAGTCTGTGGAAACTCATTCTTCCTCAGCCCCTGCTCAATGCAGCGAAAATGACATTGGGCGGGATGACTTCTTTTAAGTGCTTCCCATTTTTAACATATGCACTATGTGTGCATAGGCTTTATCTGTATTGTGTGCAACCTAAAAATCTCAAAGAAAACTCTGCCAAAGCACACACAATTATTTATCTGCACCAGCTCCTGATCATGGAAAAATACAATGTGTTCTCTCTCTTCAAGTATTACCTTTGTTTACTCATGGACGTGTCACTTATGATTACCTACTGCCTTACTCACAGACTTAGGGGATCTGGCTTTTTGAGGGAAATGGGTGGGTTTGGTTTTGGGTTGTTTTGTGGGGTTTATTTTGGGGCGTGGGATGGGGGGGGGGGGTTGCTAAATTTTAATGATGTGTCCAGCCTTCCCACCTGCCAGAGCAGGTCCCAAAAGAAAAACTGTCTAAACTCACTCACTCCCACAGACTTGGGTGGATAGTGGGGACTGCACAGTCATCTCCAAGGGGGTGAGTGGCATGGCCAGTGGCAATGCCCCAGCTGGGGAGCAGCACCCCGCTCCACTCCCACCTGTGGAGGGGTAGGAACACACTGACATCCTCATCCCCCTCTCTCCTTGAGGCTTTGCCAGGGTTAGTTTAGACTGAAGTCAGTTTCTCTCTTTGGTGTTTTACAAAGCGTCTACGGAGGGTCTACGTCCCCTCTCCCAGCCTCCCCCCATGTGCAAGTGCATGGGAGGCCAGGGCAGATGGAGCAGAGCAGCAGGTGCTTACTGGCCCTCCTAACTTTCTGCTCCCTTATATCCCTCCTCTGCCCCATTTGGCAGATCCCCAGGCTCCCTTTTATTGCATTTTGCAAACTCTTTGCAGTGCCAGACAAGCCCCAAGGAGCCGAAGGGTGAACCAAGAGCTGGTGGTTTTAACTGTATCATCAAAGAAAAAAAGCCCCATCTACTGCATGACCACACTGAAAGTCTTTTCCTGTCACTGTTACGCAGGTAATGCAACAATTAACTTCTTTATTTAATTTCATTTGTTTAAACTGTCAAGAGCTGGCAACTCCTGAAAGAAAGGATTAAGTGGGAGAAGTAGAAAGAGCCCTATCTGATTGCTCTGTTCATTGCCATAGTCTGGAGTGCTTTCATTCTGTGTTTGTACAGTTTCTGGTACAACATGGTCCTGACCCAACTATTCGAATGAATAAACTGATGCTAAGGAGCTACTTTCTTTTTGGTTGTTAATATAAATAATGGTAAGAGGTGCTCACTGTTGTTTCAACTATTTCTTTCATCAGTCCCCCATTTTTTCTAGGGTTGGTAACTCAGCCATAAAAAATAGCCTCTGGATGGAAAGTTAGCAGAGTCAGGATTTATGACTTAGCATCTTAAAGAGCTGAGGGTCTGGTCACAGATTTGGACTGCAAATGTATCTAAAAATATGTGCTTTTGAATTAAAATGTATGAACATTTTTTTTGAATAAAATCTTAGTGTTTTGAGAGATGGTTCATATCAACATCATAGCAGCTTTACTTACGAAAATACTTGATGTGATTTAATCTCTAAAATCTTTTAATGGCCTCAGAGATTTCAGAAGAAATACTGGAAATTATTTAGATGGAAATATCACCAAGCCTGTTAGCTTTTTATAGAACAAGAAAACCCTACCATTTGTTGTCTACCATTACTTGAGTGTGATCCTCTGGGAAAAAACAGAAAGAGATATTTTCAAATTTCCTTAATATCCTCCTTGCTCTTTTCTGAAATCAATATTCATTGAGCCAATCTTTGCTGGTGCTCATTCATGAGCTCCAGGTATCATGTCTGCAAAAGAAACATTTGGATGGAATTATGGAGTTTCAGGAGAATTACCCAGGGAAATGCAGAAGAAAAGCAGAGGAATGACACAGAAAGATGGAAATGAGGAGGGAGGGTCAGGAGGTGCCAGCGTTTGACAGCACACTACAGGGAAAACCAGAAAAAAACAAGGAGACATGTGCCACAGTTGTGTCGTTTTGTGCTGTGAAGTAACTCATAATAATCACCTTGCAGGGTCCCATGTCCAGATCTGGAAAAGAAGACCAAGTGTTGTCACACTCCTGACTTTGCTGAATCTCCTGCATCTTGCTTACTCCTGACCTGTGCTGACCCCTCTCTGTTTGGGAAGGACTGTCCCACTGCAGCTGTGAAACCCTTCCTGGCATTACCACAAAGCTTCTGAAGGGTTTGCTTCTGGGAATCTGGGACCCCCAGGGCAATGAGGGTAGCACCTGAGATAAGAACAGGAGGAGTGAAAGAAAATACGCATCAATCCGTACTGAATATTCAAACTGTTGAGCAAAAACCTCAAGGTTCATAAAACAGGGACCACTGTGCCCTTTCACATCTAAAAAGGCTTTAGAAACAGCCTGTTCTGGCCAGTAAAGATCAAGGCAAAAGTTTAAAAACACTGCTTCTAAGCTGAGATTCACAAAGCAATGCAGAGGGAGCTGATGCACGTTTTGCTATCCTCGGAAAGCCTTGGCTGAGGACCCCGTTCAGCCCCGCACAGCAGAATAGCAGGCAGCCACATTCTACCGAGGCTCTGACACTGAAAAACAGCATTTCACGTGGCAGCCCCCCGTGGGGAGTCCCAGTCCCTTGGCACCAGGCAGCGCCAGCCTTGACCAGGTATCAGATCTGACCCAAACCCTGCCGAGGCCAATGCTCCTTTCGCGGGCTTTGGATCAGTCCCTCCAGCCCGAGCACAGGGAAGACTCCAGCTAGGTTAGCCCAAGACAGGTTTTCCCAAAGATGCTGTGTTTCCGTTGCAGCCCCGACAGGGCAGGGAGCTCCCGCATCCCGGTGACCCGCTGACCCGGGCTGGTAGATGGAGGCGAGAAAACTCCTTTCTGCAGCCGCCGCCGGCCCTCGCCCTCCAGCGCATCTCCGGAGCTGCGTGGGGAAGACGTGCCGCGGCAGCCCACGCCACGCCGTGCACCCCCCTAAATCGGCCCAAAACTATCCTCCCCCCCCCCCCCCCTTCCGCTGTGTGGGTGAAGGGTTGCATGGGGGGATGCACTGGGGTGCGGAGGCACTGTTGGGGGGCTGGGGGGGAGCCCTGCCGAGGGTGCGGGAGGATTTGCGCTGTCGGAGGGGGCATGATCGGAGATCGCGGAGTTTGCACTGTCTGCGGGGGGCAGAGGACTTACTTGCGCGGGGGGGGGGGGGGGGGAAGGAGTTGCACTGCTGGGGGTGTGGAGGGATGGGCCTGGGCGGAGGGACGGCCCCGCTGGGGGTGGGGGGACGGGCGGGCCGGGGGTGCTAGCGGGGGGCTGGAAGCGCGCCTTGTTGATTTTGGGCAGCGCGCAGCCGCAGTGCGGGACGCCGGCGGGTACAAAGCGGTTGCAAGAGGAGTTTGCGGGCTCCCGGCGGTGCGGGCTGGCGGGGGGGCTGGAGTTTTGCGGGGCTTCCGAGCGCCCCACCACCACGACCACCACCTTCCTAACCCCCCCGCCGGCGGCCGCGACGGGACTCCGCCGGGACGCGGAGCACGGAGGTGAGTGGCGGGGGATGGGGATGGGGCGGGGGGCGCCCGGGGGGCCGCGGCGCTGCTGCCCATCTCGCTGGGAGGAGCAGCCCGCCCCGGGGGGAGCCGCTGGGTCCGTCCGGTGCGGGGAGCGGGCGGTCTGCCACGGCGCTGCCCCGCTGGCAGGAAGGCGGCGGTCCCGGTGGACAGCCAGCGGTACGCGAGGGTGTCGTGGAGAGGAGTTAGTACCGATACCCGCTGCCCGGCTGGAGAAAAATGCTTGATTTTGCCTAGGGGGCACGGACGAGGGTATCCTGTGCATCGCTGCATCCCGTCTCTACTTCGGAGCAGCAGGGGTGCATCCCGGCCCTGCCCTTCGCGCGGCGCTCGTCTGAGCGGTGAGCTCCTCGGAGCGGCCACGGTACGTCCACCGCAGATTTCGGCTGTTCCCCCCGACCTTGAGCGCTGGCTGCTTCCCCCTTGCCCGTCTGTGGATGGAAGTGCGGCGAGACGGGGTGGGGAGCATCTCTACAGGGGAGGCGGGGGGGGGAGGACCGGGTACCAGCCTGTGGGGAATGGGTCACATCCACAGCGGGAGTTGTGTTCATCGGTGCTTTGTTTAAATGGGGTATCTTGGATATAGTCTACCTGGTGAGCGGGCATTTTAAAAAGACAGTAGACAATTTTTTAATTTTTTTTTTTTTTTAGAGGTGGGAGGAGAGGTCTTGGGCTTTGCTGCTCTGCTTATGAATATGCTTTAACTAACATGGATCTCAAGAAGCTCTTAAAGACATACTGAAGTGTTTGAAAACCATCTTACTCTTTCTGAAACAAAGAACATTGTGAGGCCCTATAGCTTGATACACAATTATATGTAAAAAACTGATTTGAGCGTAATTACAAACCTCAGTAATGATAGTGACTTTCTTCTGACTTCTTTGGCCCTGGGTTTCACATTAGACCAACCTAAGTTTAACTTTCTTGTAGTGGTGTTAAGGCCAGGTGTAGCATGTTTTTTGTTAAATCAAAGCTCTCATTTAATTAACAGCAGAGCCCATCTAGCAGTTCTGTAGCTTAGTTAACAACCTTGCATCTTTGCCAGCAAGGAAAGGTGATCATGGCAATTTGCTGATTAAAAATATTGAATGTATTTTATTTCACCCCTTCTGGCAAGGTTACTGGATCTGATTAAAGGTTGTGTGGGTGCGTGTTGTGAGGGAAGGAAAATATGAGATAGATGAGAGGAGGCTAATCAGGTTAATGTGAGTTTCAGAAAGGCTGAACTAATTTGTTAAATGTCCAAGGCGTGCAAAGAAAGCCCTGACATTTTCATTGGGGAGGATTTTCAAGTCCTTGGGTCTTCAGTGCTGGAGTCAAATTTCCAAAGGGAGTGGGTGCCAGCTGGGCAGTGGTGCCAGCTGTCCTTCTGTCTCCACAGCAAGCAGCATCTTTGAAATCTTGTCTCTCTTCAGGCTGGGAACACCTGCCCCACAGTAGTGACCAGGTAAAATGAGATCTGACCCCCAAACTGTCCCCTCAGCAGAAGGGGAGGTGGTGTCCTGTGGCAGGGAGGCCTGGGTCCTTCCTCCAGCCATTTTGAGTGAAAGAGGTTGTAGCTTTGGTGTACAGGGCTGGAGGGGCAGTGTGTCTTGGGTGTGGGAGCTTGTTGCCTGAGCATCCCACACAAGCATCCCATGCAGTACTGGGGGTGGGGAAACACAGGTGACACCAGTGCTGGGGGGCAGCACTATCCCCCCTGCCCCCAGCAGCAGTGTAACTCCAGCTGCCAGAGAGCAGCTTGGGCAGAAGCGCAGGTGGATACAGGCTCTTGTGCCCTTCAGAATCTGTGACATTGCTGACCATGTGCTTGGTGGAATGTGATGTTATGCTGAACTCTTTGTTTCGTTTGTGTGATGTCACAGTGAGGTTTTTCCCTTTTTATTGCCAGAATGCTAACTAGATGGAAATTCATCAGTTGAGGTGGATTGTTCTCTAGTGGCAAACATGATCCTGCCATTTAAATAAATTACTGATGACCACTGTGGGTAACTTGGTGACAACTTACGTAGCACTCCAGCCTATATGGGGATCCCGAGTGTCGTAGTTTTTAAATTCATACAGACCTGTTTTCTTTTGAGATTAGGCTTTCCTATAAAATTGCACTGGAGAACTGAGAATAAAACTGGGTCCTTAGGTTGAAAACTGAATGTGGATTGGTTTTAGGTGGCAGTTTAACAGGTGTTTAAAAATCCGACCTCCTTGGGAGAGCTGGCAATGGATGCATTTCTCATACCGTGAATGACTTTTGTATGAGATGAGTCTGTTCAGTTGTTCCCTCTCAGTATCTGTTTGCCTTTTCCCACTCTGGCAGTTTTCTCAGGCTTGTAAGCCTCGGATACAGCTTGAGGTCTCAGTTTCTGCAGTGCCCTATATGTCTAAATAATAGATGCTGAAAGTGAAATGCAAATGTCTGAGTGAAGAATCTCTTTTGCAAATGTTGCAGAGCCACTGTGAAGAGCTGTCAGAAATGGGCAGCTGATTGTGCTTTTAGTTACTAAAGCATTAGTTGTTAATTGAGGACAGTTGCAAATTTTCTTGTGGTGTCAGCACCTGTTGTAGTGGTAGGTCATGGAGAAGGAGGGTTTTTTCTAGTCATTTAGCTAATGGAATTGACTAATGGGCCACAGTGGAAGTTTCAGGCGTCACTGCTTGGACTGTCTGATCCATCTGAATTTTCCTGTGCTCTTTAGAAAGGCAGGAAACACAGAACTTACAAAGTAGCTTGAAAGCTTATGTGTCTATACATGTGTGGGTATGAATTTTATCTAAATTTTTGTGGGTTGTGGCAAGATGACAAGTGTTAAGCTAATAAGTAGGTTACCATGTCATAGTGATGAAGAGAAGTTAATGTGGAATTGCAACATGAAGTAGCAGTGAACAACTTGTGAAAAGTTTTGATTCCACCTATAATCTTAAAGATGCAGCAGATGTAGTTTACAGATTGCTTGAAATGCCAGCTGTATTTTTTTACAGGATTTACTTGAAAAGTTTTTTGTTTGAGCTATATAAAAAGATATAAAAGTCACTATCTTTTTATGAACCTTGTGTAAGCACTGAAATAAGTTTGTCTTGACTAGAGATTCAGACTTATGATCAAACTTAAATGTGTTTGGTTCTGGTGGGAAATGATTCATTTTAAGTATCTTAATAGTATCTATTTGTGTGGTTGAATAATTTGCGGTGCTGTAAAAAGGCATTTAGGCATCTCATGGAGAAATCAGGGAAAGCACTTAGGCTTGTCAACTCTGACACTCCACAGTTATCTCTTGCTCCCATTATAGATGCTACATATCGAGGGGAAATAACATGCAAATTATGGGGCTGTTCCCAGCTGTCAAAAGTCTGGGACCTGAAGGGAAGTAATAATACATGTCAAGAATGAACAACCAGTATAATTGATAATTTTTTTGCAGTTTATATATTTTATGCAGATTACTCCTAACAGTGTTGTACTATGAATTGTACACTAATGTCTAGCTCATTCTGTAACGCTGAATGCTGCCAGTGTATTTTACTTCGGGAAACTGTGTCTGCAATCATGACAGTGGTGCGAGATTTACAGTTAAATCTGAATACTAGTTTAGGGCAAACTCTGCAAAATAGCAGAAAGATGTACGTGGAGATAGTCACTTCTTCAGTATTAAAGATGTACTTGCCCGTGATGAGGAAGCAGGAAATTATTTTTAAGGTGCTGTTGTGAATACCGAAAGTGCTTTCTGAGCTTTGCTAGGAATGAAAAGACTTCTGTCATTCAGGATGTATGGCCAGAGTGCCTGATCTCACTTCCAGGCTATCACAGGCCCTGGGCTGGTACCCCTGTATTAAGCCCAATGACTAGTTTGGCTGAAGCACAACTTAGAAGAAGGCATCCTGCTAGGCTTAAAATGCTCCCACAGGCTTCCCTTCGCAGTTAATGCCAATTTTTTGTCTCTTTCTGTGCTCAAAAATGTGCTTCTGATTTCTAATTAGAGCTGTACTGGGGAAGAACAGCTGGCAATTAAACATGAGTCATGAACGCATGTTTTGAATGTCCCTTTAATTCTTCAGAGATGTGAGTAGACTGAAGACGCAGGAGCCCGACGAGAGCAGTTGGAACTTAATTGTGGGTAAGCAAGTCTGTCAAAGTGAGTCTGGCCTTTTTATAAGTCAAACTGTTGTTTGCGTACTTGTTCTGTGTACAGGGTTCCTACTGCACGCGGGAGCCCAAACTAGAACAAGGTATCTGCCCTGATGGGTTGGAGGTTGTAACTGCGTTTCTGTGAAATGAGGTGTCTCCAGAAAATTGTCTGGTGAAGGTGATGGTGGGAGGAGGATGTTGGGCAGCAGTGGGGGTGTCCCAGCCTGTTTCTGGACTCGAGGATGGTGCCGCTGTGCCATTCCTTGTGCAGAGGGAGGTGTCTGTGCTGTCCTGAAGCACTGGAGTGTTGCTGCATGGCACGCAGAGCCCAGGACAAAGAAATGGCAGTGAGAGAAGAGTGTCTTTCATGCAAAGCACGGGCTGTTTCTCAAAGATGATTATGGGACTGGAGCATCTCTTGTATGAGCAAAGGCTGAGAGAGCTGGGTCTGTGTAGCCTGGAGAAGACTGAGAGGGGATCTCATCAATACTCATCAATATCTAAAGGGTGGATGTGTACGGGAAGGGGCCAGACTCTTGGCAGTGGTGCCCAGTGACAGGACAAGGGGCAACGGGCACAAACTGGAACACAGGAAGTTCCATCTCAATATGAGGAAAAACTCCTTCACTGTGAGGGTGACCGAGCACTGGAACAGGCTGCCCAGAGAGGCTGTGGAGTCAAAACCTGCCTGGATGTGATCCTGTGCAACCTGCTGTAGGTGATCCTCCTTTAGCAGAGGGGTTGGACTAGATGGTCTCCAGAGGTCCCTTCCAACCCCGACCAATCTGTGATTCTGTGATCTTCTCTGCAGCTGTGTATGCCATGACCTATAGGCATCTCTGACTTTGGCGGTGGTTGTTGTTGATTGATGTCCAGGAGGGCAGTAGGGGTACCTTGTTGGGTCTCTTGGTCAAATGTTCATAGCACCACACTTCCCAGGATGGATTGCTGGTCTGCTTTGGCTTGGTGATCTCTAAAACCTGCTTCATCGTGTGCCAGTGCTCTGAAGTAGAAGTTGCCCTTCTGGGCTGTATGTGCCCTGAGCTGTTGGGGGACGCTGGGGAACTACAGAAGTGTTTCATTGCAGCTGCTTTTGCAGAGCTGAAGTGCTGGCATTACTGTTGAGTTATTCACTGCGCAAACGTACTTGTGCCTTATCCCAAGGACCTGGGGTTTTCTTACTGATCTACCATCTTCTCTGCCCAAAGGGTGACCAGTGCAGTTACATGAAGCAGTAGTTCCCTGGCAGGAGTCGATTGCACTGATGCTGTGTTTTCCAAGGAGGCAAAACCAGTTGTAATGTTGGCTGTTGGATGAGGCGCCAGCCCTGGTAAGGCTGCTTTGTGCCGAGAGATTTTTGTACCAGAGGCTTTGAGAAATGTTCAGTATCCACGCACCTAAGACCGAGGGCTCATCTGTCCCTTACCTTATGGCTTGTGTGGGTCTGTAATTAGTAGACGTTGACTTTTAAGCCCTAAGTCCCTCAACTTTTTTTTTCCTGAAGACTTCAATTGGTATTCTGAAGTGTAGCTCCAGATAGGGCTGTCACCCACACAAGTGTCCAATTCTCTTGGCCCCACTGAGCTGGTAGCCTTTGTGGCTGCTGTGCAGTGATAATGACTTCTGTAGTGTGTGTGCGCACACATTTCAGCCCCCTACTTACATAGCTTGATCATCCCTCATTCTTGATGTAAGGAGAAGCACTGATTTAGCTTTTATGTGGCTTTTGTTATTTTACATAATTCCCCAGCCCCTTCCAAATACTGTTTGCTTGGTTTGTTAAAAACGAAGTGTTTTTTCAGAGCCTCTTTAATGATTTCTACATACTTCTGTGTTCTGCAGCGTCATTATTGAGGAGGGTGCTGCCCAGATTGACCTAGATTTTGCATCGTGAATTCCTAAAGTGGTGTCAGAACTGTTTCTGTTTTATTTGGCATCCGTATGAGCCTCCACACCTCCTGGCTCCCTCCCATTCACTGCAGCTGCCCGTGCCACAGGGGCCTTACAGGGGCCTCAGGTAGGCAGTAAATCTGTGCCCAGCTGAAAGCAGCAAGCTCTCCTCTTGCACTTTTGCTGCCGCTTCTTTCTTCTAATATTTATGTGGCTGTGGGATGAAACAGATTGGAGCGCTGATCTGGCTGGAAACTAACCTGCCAAAATACCCCCCCAGGGTATTCTCTGCATGCACAGCGTCCCACGTGCTGTGCCAGCATAGCAGGAGAGGGTGGGAAGCCTCTCAGTGGCAGTGTGGGGTTGTGTCAGAAATTAATAGGCATGAAATCATGGTACTATGATTCCCTCTTGAGCCTGTAAACTGTTGGAAACCAATGTGACTTGTTCTAAAATTTGGTGCATTAGGACCATCTTGGCACACAATGATCAGAAGCATCCTACTCTGTTGGTGGGATTGGGAAAGCTTCTTGCCTTGCATTTCATATTCATGCATGTCACCAGCCTGCAACTTCTTGCCTCAAAGATGGAAGAGTTTAGTTTAAAACAGTGATTTCCCCTGAGTTATTCTGACTCTTTCCCTTTTTTTTTTTTAACTGGAACTGTTTTCCCAGTTTAACAGCTGGGAGTCTCCCCTGGAGTGAGACAATGTCAGGGGTTGAATGTGTTTGTTTAGGTGCATAAACACGGCTGTGCATGGTGGGGCTTCTGCCACAGTGTTTTCATTCACTTCATGAGCTGTTAAATGAGAAAAGGATGGGGCTCATTCCTGAGCTGTTTTGGAACAGCTGTGTCAAAAAAAAAAACCCCAAAACCCCAAGGGCTTCAGACAATAGTGAACTCTCTGCAAATGTTGCTCTTTTCATCCCTGTCTCAGCATATGGTGATGCAGGGGATCTCCAGGAGTTACTCCAGACTAATCTGGTTTGGACAGAGAAAGAAAGATACATGATTGTTTTTTGTGTCTCTTCGGTATTTCTCCAGAGAATTTGCCAAGAAGTGCAGTGATTGGAGGGGAAAAAATTATCTTTGGATTCAGACTAGAGAGCCTTTCTATTTTTGGCTTTTGTGTGCTTTAAAATTAGAGTATAAAAAGTACAAGGGACATGGCCCATGCATAATTATGAAATGAAACAATATTGCAGAGTTTGTTTCAATTTCCAGACTTCTGACAGAAGAGGAATTGGAATGAAAGGGTTGATAGGTCTTCTCTGTTTTGCAGCTTGGCAAAGGCAGTTTAAGGCTTTGGGTTTTTTCTCACCAGTGCTTTGTTATTAACCCAGCTGCTAGTAGACAGATTGTACTGTTTCAACTCCTTTTTGGTATCCTTGCAAAGTTATTAGGTAGATATATTAAGACATAATCCGCTTCCCACTGCAATCCAGTGTTTGGAGGGCTGCACTAGAGCAGAGCCTTGCTTTTTTCCCTCAGTGGGTGTACCTCAATAGACACAGCAAAATATCTGCTGAGAGATGATGTTTAGTTCAGTTGAATCTTTCTTCAGAGTAGAAATTGATGCTGGGGTCAATTATACTGCATGGTGGTTTGTGAGTTTGTTAGGGTTTTTTAGCAGAGCACTTTAATGGATAATGACTTGTCTGTTGGAATCTGCCTTTTCACTCCAATTACCCATGGGTAGACCAAGATGTATCTGCAGTTCTGCAATAGATAGCTTCAATGTGCATTGTTTACGTTTCAGATACCGAACCAGGGTGAAAATTGGGCTGTTCATACATTGTGATCTGTCATGTAGCTGAGTGTGACTGTGCATCCCTTCAGGCCCCATTAGCATGAGTTAGCTTTGTAATTGGGTTTCTGGGGCAAATGGGGACAGGAAGCAGAAGTAATTTGGCAGGCTAGGCTTAGCTTTTTTGTTCCGTGTGGTGTAAGTGCACAGAAAAGCAGAAGTAAAAGATGGGTGTGGAATAGCTGGAGAAATCCTAGCAAAGTGGAGGAGAGTTGTCAAAACTGCATATGGACGTTAAGGAATATTGCACAGCTATACCAAGGTGGGACTTTACAGCTGTATCAAAGTAGGATTTCTATAGCTCTTCTAGGCTTTTTGGAACCCTTCTCTTGCTCTCTTAAACCTGCTCTGTGTTTTCTGGCTTTCTGTCCATCTGGCAGTAACACTTTGTCTTGTAGAGACTGGCAAGCCAAAATGGGCTTGCTGACTGAAGAGCAGTTGTCACTCAGTTTTGAAACCACTTCACAATGAAGATGTTAATAGAAATGTAAGTTTTAAATTTGCTCTAAACTCTGTTCATAATCTCCAGTTTTCTATAAACAAACCACAAAGCAGAAAGTCTCCATTTTTTACTGTGATTTCTACAGTTTCAGCCCTTCGACAGTTTTGCTGAAAAGCCAGTTTTGGTATTTTTAAAAAAAGAACCACAAACAACCAACAAAACAAACAAACTTTAAAATGTTAGGGTTCTTGAGCAGGAGAGTCAGGTTTGGGGCTTTTTTTAAAGGCATTAAAAGTCATCTGGCTCTTTTCAAGTATTCAGTGTTGATTTACATGAGTGGAATTAGAATTAAGCTGCTTCATGGTACTTTTTAGAAACTACACATTTTTCAGTAAACAACTTTGCTTTTAAAACAACAGTCTTTATCCCAGACTAATCTTAAGACTTGCAAAAAGCAACACAAGAAGAGATTTTTAGTTTAAGTTCCACTCCTTCCTGGCATGTGGTGTTGAACTTGTTCTTAAACTCTTAGCTTGCTTTTTTTTTATGGTGAGCTCTTGAAGAGTGTTCTTTCCTCAGATGAATGCTAGTCTTATTCTGGTGTCATTGACCATTTTCTCCACAGGCGTACTTTACCACCAGTCTTCGATTCTTTTCTGTGCATGTCAAGTTGGTAACTTTCCCAGATGAGATAAAATCACCTGCAAGAAGATCCTAGGATTGAATCTCTCTGAAACCAGAAGGTGCTGAAAGTGATGTTGGCATGATTAGCTGCAGTTTATGTATCTTGTCAGCATCGTTTAACCAGGGTGACAAACTTCATGCATGCTTCTTACTTTGTTCTTGGAGTGTTGTGGGCTGTTTTACTCATGTTTTTTCAAGTGACAAGGGCTCTAATGTGTGCCCCTGTGCAGAGTGGGGGTTGCCTTAATCATGATCCCGATCCCATCTGTGATTTATCACTTGGTCTTTATCTGTTTTTCTTGTAGTTTCTCACCCCATCACTGCTGCTGCTTGTTACTGGTTGTCACGTTTTTAAGTAACCTGCGAGACTGGTCACATCAACAAAAATACTAGTGGCTGCTGGGAGCCTTCTCAGCTGGGGAAATTTAAGGAAAACAAACCCTTCTTTGTGTCCATGCATACATCATGATTGTCACGAGTTGTGCATGAGGCGTGCTAAGGAGATGCAGTCGGTGCTCGCTCCAGCGAGACCCAGCGGTGGGAGGTGGCTGCTGGCGTGAGCCCCTTCGTGCGGGCAGCGCTTGTTCACTGACTCTCTGGTTGGACTGAGACCTGTGGACCAAGAAAATATGGTGGAAATAAAATGGAGTTCAAGAACCTTAAAAATAGCAGGTGACTGAACATGTTCTTCACGCTGTCAGGAATTGTTGGTTTTGGCTGAAGTAGACTTGGGAGGGTGTCAGGTCTGTTTTATCTGTGGCAATTCCATCTTTTGTTAGCCTGGGGGAGAAAAGGCTTGTGCTTGTACAGCTGAATATCACATCTCTGGCTCAGGAAGTGTTAAATGCATGTGTTTATTACACTTAATGCTAGTATGTTTTTCATGTCAGCAACTAGACAAAAAACAGGGGACTTGCAGTTTCAGCTGGTAGAAATTAATGACAGGTTTATTGCAAAGTTGCACATAAAGGTTTTTTTTTTCCCCACAGGCATGGGCTGAGTGGGACAAGAAGGGACCCTTTGCTGCTTTGCAGCCTGCAGTCAAGCCTCATGACTGCAGACCCCTCTATAGACCCCTCTTTCAAAGGGGTCCTGCAGCAACCCCAGCTGCCTCTTGGTCTTGTGCTCTTTCCCTCATACCCACTCCTGTCTCTCTCTACCAGGCAATGAAGCCCCCCACCCCCCTAGTCCCTGGCCCACATTGCTCACATTCCTGAGCTCTGCGTTTGCCAGTGTGTGCCAGTGTGCCTGTTTGTACACACACGTGGGGCAAGGGAGGGCGGCTAGGCTGATCCTCTGCTCTAGCTAGGAAACTACTGTCAGTTGTGAAACCAGCCTGCCTCCTCCTCGTCTCCCTTAACATCCATCAGAGCCCCCCTGCCCACATAGCTCACATTCCTGAGCTGCATTTCATTTGGGACTGTGTTTTGCTTTGGAGGCTGTTACTGCTTGGTAAAGGAGTTCCCTTGTAGCTACATCTTCATCGAAGGGTAGTAATTTACATCCTCTGCTTTCAAGTGCAGTTTAACGCATCTGGCATCAGTTCTGGGTGGTTCCAGGTCTTTTTAGTGACTGCAGGTGAGTGAGGAGAGCGTGCAATCAGGGGGCCACAGGTTTGGGTGTGCACAGCCTGAAGGAGAGCCGTGGAGTCCTGGAGGAGGGGAGGCACAGTGGGTGCTGGTATCTCTGTGACTATTGTGTAGGAAGGAAGTTTCATTGTAGTTTCAGTTAAAAGACCTTTTTTCCCCTTCTTCCTTCAAGCAACTTGTTAATTTGCATCACAAAAGTGACCCAGGGTTATCTTTTTACTAAGTTGCAGAAAATAAGATCTCTTCAACAGTCTGAGTAAAAATGAGACTATTTATGCTTACTGGTACATTCAAGTACAACTTTTAATTGAACGTTTAATACTGTATTACTGCAATGTCCAGTTACAGCTGTTCTTGTATCGGTGCTCAGAGAATTTCAATACAAAGAAGACTGGCTGGCCTGTGATACTGGTGTTGCCCTGTAGAAGAACTAGCTGGGTATGTAAGGCCTTTTCCCCTGCACATCCAGTCTTCAGAAACACTGGGCTGATGTTCCCCATGTCTTACCAATGCTCTGCCAGAGATTCTTTGGGAAAATAAAAAATAACAATAAAATATGTATTTATGCACAGCTGGGAGCACCACAGCAGTGCTGGCACTTACATTTTCTGTCACCCAACAGCCATTTGTGTGTATATTAAAGCTTAGTCAAATTGACAGTGGTGGAGCTGGAACCTCTCATCACCTTGATTTCAACCCAGAAGTCGTCAAGCCACAAAGCTGGTTTGATATTGCTTGCCTTAATTTTCTGTAAGTAGGTGTGTGAGCAGGGGAGGCCCTTGAGAATGGGACCAGTGTATCTGTGCTGTAGATGAGAAGCAGTAGGTACTCTGTGTGCATTTTCTCTCTCCTTTTTGTCTATCTTCATACCTTTGCCTAAAACCTGGAGTAGTACAGAGGCTACAGGAAGGGCCAGAGTAAGTCATGAAGTCTGCATTTGGCATTGCCTCAAGATTCATGTTTCTGTGCTGTGTTGCAAAATTGTAATGTTAATGCTCTTGCTCTGAACAGAAAGCCTTTTGTGGCTGGCTAAACTTCGGAAAAGTGTTAAGCTTGGAGAAACACTTTCTTTTCTTTCCTTCCCCAAGCAGAATCTTCTCTTGGACTGACACTTGAAAACCTAGCTTAGGCTGTCTTTGCCCTGTCAAAATCCAGTGAGGTTTTCTTTGTCAAAACTGAGGTAAGCTCAAGATAAAACTTTGCATGTGATGAATTATCTTTCTAATTCCTCTAAGAATTGTGTTCTCTTGCAATGAATTACTCACATAAAAGCACTTGCTAAACCATGTCTAGACTGCAAAGACCTGGATTTGACTGAATCTAATTAAAGCAATGGTGCCTTGCAGGTGAGGATTTAACTGCAATATATTATCCTAGCTTTTGCTAGAAAGAGATTGACCTTAGCTGAGATGGTTTTGACTTGCAGAGGGATTGGGGGAGCCTTGGATGTTTAACACAACTGGTTCCACCCAGCTCTGAAAGAGCCACTGGAGTGGAAGTTGTGGTGCTGCCTGTGGGTCTTTCCCGGGAGATGTTTAGGATAGTTTGTATTGCAGTACAAAGAAGCATGATGGTAACTCCTGGCTTCTGGTAGTTTTACCTCGTGGCCTTGAATGTTTGCCCAGACGTGTCTGTGAAGCATCTCACATCTTGGCTGTACTCATGCTTTTGCTATTCCTCTGTCTTGGCTCTCTGGACTCCTTTTATTTCCTGTAACTTTTCTATCTAGCACATGCTTTGTTTGCTGCCTGTCAAGTCATGCTTACTCCTCCTCTTTCACCCTGCCCTTGACTGCTATGTTTATTGCACCCTCAGCAAGTTTACTGGCAACACTGGGCTGTGTGGTGTAGTCAACACGCTGGAGGGAAGGGATGCCATCCAGTGGGACCTTGACAGGCTTGAGGTGTGGGCCCATGTGAACTTCATGAAGTTCAACAAGGCCAAGTGCAAGGTCCTGCATGGGGATTGGTGCAATCCCAAGCACAGCTACAGGCTGGGCAGAAGATGGATTGAGAGCAGCCCTGAGGAGAAGGACTTGGGAGTGTTGGTGGACAAGAGGCTCAACACAAGACGGCAACGTGTGCTCGCAGCCCAGAAAGCCAACCATGTCCTGGGCTGCATCAAAAGAGGTGTGACCAGCAGATCAAGTGAGATGATTCTGCCCCTCTACTCCACTCTCCTGAGACGCCACCTAGAGTACTGCATCCAGCTCTGGGGGCCCCAGTACAAGAAAGACATGGAGCTGTCGGAGAGAGTCCAGAGGAGGGCCACGAAGCTGATGAGAGGGCTGGAGCACCTCTCCTGTGAGGACAGGCTGAGAGAGTTGGGGTTGTTCAGCCTGGAGAAGAGAAGGCTCTGTGGAGACTTAATTGTGGCCTTCCAGTACCTGAAGGGGCCTACAGGAAAGCTGGTGAGGGACTGTTTATCAGGGAGTGTAGTGACAGCACAAGGGGTAATGGCCTTAGGCTGAAGGAGGGTCGATTTAGATTAGATGTTAGAAAGAAATTCTTTACTGTGAGGGTGGTGAGGCACTGGAACAGGTTGCCCAGTGAGTTGTGGGTGCCCCATCCCTGGAAATGTTCATGGCCAGGTTGGATGAGGCTTTGGACAACCTGGTCTAGTGGAGGGTGTCCCTGCCCGTGGCAGGGGGGTTGGAACTAGATGATCTTTAAGGTCCCTTCCAACCCAAACTATTCTATGATTCCGTGTTTCAAAGTCTCTAGGACAATACAGAAAAGGCAGGCAACAAGAAGAAAATGGAACAAATAAAAGGAAGAAGTGAGAGCTGTCCCTGACAGAATTTGGGCTCCTCTAATCTGACAAGTAAAACTTTTTGTCTTCAGAAACTGTCTTTCCTTTCATGTTTTCAGCCTATCATCAAATTTCTGCTAGTTTTAAACTTTGTCTCAAGGGACTATCCCAGGAGTGGAAGTCATGAGCCAGCCATGCAATTCCTTTTCTCCTCATTGCAAGTGTGGGGAGGGGAAATAGCTGCCTCTCACAGTAACACAGCAGCAGTGAGAAACTACAGACTTTTCATGCTGCTGCAGTCTTGCGAGATGTTCTGCTTTCGAAATGGAAAAAGAAGACATACTGGGCTATTCTTGGTACCAAGTTCAAGCCTCAGCATTGCAGAGAAAATGTATGTGTATCTAATAAAAGATACACATACTACTTCGTGGCAGTTTGCAGAAAGGAAACTTTTCCTGGCAAGAAACATTGGCCTGAATCTTGTTTTGTCCATGTGTGTCTGAGAACTTGTATCTTTGTCATCCTCTTAGAAGTAGAGCAGAATTTGACCTGTGATAAACTACGTAGTGGCCAGGGGTCTCAATGCGCCAATGCTCTGAGGTGCCATTTAGTACTCTCTAGCCTCAGTTGTTTGCATCTGGGTGGTGTGTGCTGTGGACCAGGCCCCTTGCTGTCCTCCCCTCTGGATGGGGGCTGTGACCAGCTGAGCACTTGGCACAAAGCAGGTGCTTGCTCTGCCGGCTGCTCTCTTAAACTCTTCCTGCTTTCTGCAGGAATCTGGTATTTTCTTAATTGTGAACACTTTTCCAGCCTGATTGATGCATGCTTTTTGAAGTGGTGTTTCGATTTCTTTTCACTGTTAATCTGTTAATTGAGAGCTGGTTGTTACAGGGCTGCTTCTATTCTGGGTGAAGAATAGCCACAATTTTTGTTGTATATTCCTGTATAAATTATGTTTTATTACTGTGGAAAAAAGGCTGTTGTGCTCCATGCCAGGCTTATAATTCATCTTGGATGGCCTGATTGGGACTGAAGTCAGGTGAGGTGAATGATGGTCATGGTACTGTCAGTGCCAATGTTGAAGCTAAAGATGGAGTTACAGGTGAAGAAGGCTCCTAGTTATCTTTTTTTTTTTAAATGAAAAAAGGATAATATTAATCCTGCTAGACAGAGATGCTAAGCTCCTCTCTGATCTAGGAAGTCTCTACTAGCACCATCCACTTCATCAACTGTTCTTTCAAAACTTCAGTTTAAGTCATGGTTTAGTTTCTGTCTGAAGGGAGAAGACCCTTCTTGCTTTAGCCTTGCTGGCTATCTGGAGTGACAGAAATTGCATCAGAGGCTGGATGGGTTTTTTTGTACATGAGTTTCTCTTCCATGTGGCTCTGGCATTCATCAGTCCTGCTCATGATGGAAGTTGCAGGTCACTGAGATATTTTAACTCCTGACCTAATACCATGTGAGTGTTCCCTCTGCGCTTGCCTGGTTTGTTCAATTCCCTGTTTGGTCAGCAGCTGGGGAGCTGCTGGGAGCTTGGCTGGACCTGGGCTGGCCTTGGCTCCAGGTCACGCACAGCACTGGCTTGCTGCTGGTATTAGCCTTGTTTGCCAACCGATGTGACTGGCGGGCTGGGCAGGAGGCTGCAAAGTTAAAATGCTGTCAGTGCTCTCAGCCCACAGGCAGGGCTGGATGGCAAAGTCTGTCGGGCTTTCGGTGGGGGGACCGAGGGTGGCGTGGGCACACACACCTTGCACTGGGGAAGGAAAGCAGGCAGAGCCGGTGGTGGAGGCTGCCCGATGAGCCGGACTGTCATTGTACCTGTGTTTCCTTATGTTTGCTGAAGTGTAATTATAAACAGCCATTTCCTACTTTCTTCTTTGTACATCTCTCTTTGGTGTTCCTTTTAACCCTGATTTTTCCTTCCAGTTGCCTGCTACTTATAAATCTTAATTCCAGTTTAATGAGTTTTTTTGTCTGGTGTTTTTACATTATTTGCATCACAACAGAGCCCTGTGAGAGGCTTGGAGTAATGTCAGCTCTGGATCTGGCATTTGGCAGTTCAAAGTGCCAGGCGTGAGTTTTATCGAGTTGATCCCTTTTGTGCTGCTAAGTTTGAAGGCACTGATCTAGTTGGAACTGGGCAGGTGGTAGGTCAAGCAGCACATCTGAGAGTTGCCTGGCCACCAAAACTTGTTTTAATGAGAAGTAATAAAAGAATAAACAAGTCTGTCACAAGGAGAAGCTTCAGGAGTTCAGTTTTATGCCACCTGTAGTAAAAATAAGTTAATAAACATCAAGAGCATCTCAAGGGTTAGTCAGTTGCTTCTTTTTAGCTTTTGTATTATGGCCTGTTTGTTCAATGAGAATGTAGAATCAATTTCTCAAAGCCTGGTAATAAAACATATCGGTTAAAATGAGGATGGAGACTGGAAGAAACTACTTAGTTCTGTGGACTGTTTCTTTCAACACCTTGAATTAGTAATGTGTTTTTAATTAAGAGTTCATCATACCAAAACTATGTAGCAAGTTACATTTCTAATCCGCTTCCCCCTGAAGCTGCATTTCTTTTTAATTGCCTAGTGCCAAATTGGCTAGTAGAAACACAGGAAAATATTATTATATCTGTACTGAGAGAATATTTGAGGGAGGATGTTGAAAGCGGTCTGCTAGCATCAATCAGGTTTTTTGGTGTGTGTGGTTTTTTTTAGGTTGCAAGTAAGTGTGCGAACACTTCATTTTAAACAGGACAAAAAGCAGATGGCTATTAAACCTCAGCTCTGCCTTCACTTTCCCCAATTGCTGTCTCAGGTCTTTGTTAAGCTCACTTCTTGTTTCTTTCACTCAGCTCAGGCCCAAAGGTCACAAAGGGGCCATTGCATTTGGAGATCTGTCAGTGTCTAAGCATCCTTTGGAGAGCAAAGCAAAGAAAAAAAACCCTCCTCTTACCCCCCTCCCCAGTTGTAGTACATCCAACAGGTTTTGCTGTACTCTGGTGCTGTTGAAGTGTCCTGCAGCTGCTTCCCTGTTTGTGAGTTTTGGTGGATCCCTGTTCTGTCAGCTTGTATCAGATAGGTAGGAAGAGAAGGAATCACTTCTGCAGAAGGAACTTCTCACATGCTGTGAATGCAAATGGACCATTTGCTCCCCTCCCACCACCTAAATCTTTCCTCTCCGGCTGTGTGGGTTTTAGTGCCAGCTCACAAGACAAGGGCGACAGCTGGTTGGTGTCCAAAGTCCTTTGTGTTGTTTCAACTTGAATCAGGAAATGATTTGTCAGAGGATCAAAGCGCTTTTGGGTGAATTAACTTTTTTGCCAAACCGCGGGTTTGATGCAGATGTAAATATTGCCTGACATTTATAGGGACTACCAGTGCTCCTTGACACAGGAATGATTTCTGGCTTTCACCCAAATCATATTGGGGTTGGCATGATGAATTTCATAGAGCAACCTGTGTGGACTGTTAGAGATTGCATTTGGAAATAAGACCAGGTGTGTTGGTACTTGCATGCAGGTGGGCAGGAGAAGGTCTTTTAGCTTATCTCTGATAAAACTCTTAAACCATCGAACAAGCTTCCAGAGTTGGCAGCGACTTGTGTCTTTGCCTCCTTCTGCCTCCGTTTCTGAAAGACAGTTGTATGTCACTTGGCACTGCCTCAGCCTTTGGAGGCTTTGTGAGGCTATGAAGATGTGACTTCACCCCTGCACTGCTCTTGGGGCTTGTGCCAATGGCAGGGCTTAGGAGCACTTATTGTGCAATGCAGTTACGCAGTAGGGTAAGAGTCCTGGGCAGGATTTTGCAGTGTGTGTAGCTTGTGTGTGTGTTTGTAAACAGTTTACTGGAAATACCACGCTGTGGAAGAAGAGTGGGAGAAGGGGCGAGAACCTGCGCTTGAGATTCCCTCTCTCCCCGTGAGGCAGGCAGGCAGGGTGTTGCTGTGGGGGCAGGTGTGTGCATTGCCTGTGCAGGCAGCAGCACTGGTGGGAGAAGTGTGAGCCGCAGGCGCAGACAGAGGTGGTCTTTGGCTAGAGGCTGTGTGCTGGGAGCAAATGAAGCTGGCTGAGGTCTGGACTTCAGCTGCCTTTGAGACTCAGGTTGGTGCCTGGGGGGAAAGGTGTGCAGTGTGTGTGTGTGGGGGGGTGTCAGGGTGGAAGGCAGTGAGGTACAGACTGGATAACATCACCTTTCAGCAGCTGTTACAGCAAAGCTTGCTGGGGGGTGCTGCCTTTTGTTCATGCCAGGACATGGTTCTGGGTGGCTATTCAAGACAGCAGTCCTTGTATTTACGAAGGACTGACACCTTGTAGGAAAAGTGTGATTTTTTTTGTTTCTAAAAATACATCTAATTTGGGCAAATACACCCAGAACTGAAGTACCTTGCTTTTCCCCTAGTCTCTGATTTGAAACACCATGTTTGTCAGTCATCCTAAAGTTACTCCCCTCCCCTTACATGCACACAACCCCTTTCTGGGCAGGAGGGCCAGGCCCTGCTCTCCAGAAGCAAGTGGGTGATACACTGTATGGTGGTCCAGCTGTCTACCATCTGCCGGTATCTATCAGGTATCTGCAGGTACCTGAGTGGGCAGAGCCTTCCTTTGACAGGACACCTCTTCTTGACTCACAGCTTAGTATCTTCATGCATGGAAATTTGGGATGGCAGCAAGACCACAGCCTGCTCAGCTGCCTGCAGAGCCCTTGGGGATGTGAAAGTTGCAAGTGTGGGGGGGTTGTGCTCTGGAGAGGGGGGAAGGAGTTTGCTGGTACCTGGTGAGCTCTGGGCTATTGAGTTAGTATTTGTCTGGTACACCTGAGGGCAAAGTCGTAAGAAAGGGATGGTGTCAGGATGCCTGATGACTGATATGAGCAGAGTTGGATTGAGGTACACAGAAAAGATTTGAAGTGAGCTGTTAATCAGTAACAAACTGAGTCATCCTGCCACAGCTCGTGATGCCAAGTAGAGATGTACACAGTATTAAAGGAAGGAATGTGCACAAGTGTGTTTATTCCAAGTAGGGAAGGACTCGCCCTCACTTTACACTCTAAAAAGGGCATTTTATTGCTTTTGAGAAGGAGCAGCAGGGAATGTGTCCCTACACATTTTGTTCTTTGTCCTGTTCTTCAGATCTGATAGCATCGGTGGGAAATGCTCAGTAATCACCTAGAGGATAGCTGTGTTAATTCCTGCTTACCCGGTCTGGGTTCTGGCCACTGGCATTCCTGATCCAGCCTGTCTGCATCTTCAGGGTCCTTTGGCTGACCTCTTCCAGGTTACCTGTCCAAACAAGGGCTTGAAGCCAGTCAGTTCATCGGAGAGCTTGTACGCAAGAACTCATTAACCTACAATGGTGTAACCTACCATGGAGGATTTCTGCTCTGACAAGAAAAAAATAAACAGTATTTCTGTTGTTTGCCCAGAGTAAAATCTGGTATGTTTAAGAAAGCGTCTGGTCCTTGACATTTCCATTCTTTTGTTGTTGGCTCTGCATTGCACACCTGAGATTGAACTGCAGGTGTCTTCATATTCAAACCAAGTAAAACATTCTTGCTTCTCAGATTTCAGTCAAGTTTGTGTGCAGTGGTAAAGGCCAGAAACTATAATCTTTTTTTTCACAGGGGAAAAAAATGTAGCTGAGATTGCTGGGTAGGTAGAAAGAAAAGCAATTTCAGGATGGGGACAAAGGGATGAAAAATTGATGTAAGAAAACACAGCTGGCTAGGCTGCACATCTGTGGTGCATTCAGCAGGCACTCTGTGTGCCCAGGAGGTGATAACACAGTTAAAAAAAAATTAATAAAATCCTTTCCATTGCCTATGTTTGCCTAGTTGGCTTGTTGCTTACTTAGACCCATGCAGTGTGAAGATGTGGTCTTGGTGCTCCCCACTTTGCCATTGGTAGAAGCAGGTATTGAAGAGAAATAGTGCTGGGAGCATTTAAACATAACTGGAAAAGAGTGATGAGATTAGAGGTGCTTGTCCTGCCTCACCAAAAAACCCAAAATATTAATTTCAATAACTCAATGCTTTGTGCTCTAGCTAAAATGAGGGGCATTGCAGTCATTAATAGATTGAGAAGGATCAAAGTTGTTCAGATTATTGAGGCTTTGTGCTTGCAGGTGGATTTGTTACTCAGTTTTAATGATTGTGATATCCCTTTAGTACTTCAAAAGCCTATAGCTGAGCTGCAGATGTTTGAGATGACACTTGACTTAAGGCTGTATCTGCCTACTGACACCAGGAGTTTAACTCTTGCTGTCAGGACTTCTCTTGTTTGTATTGTGATAGTACTAACAGAGCAGCCTTGTGAGGCAAACAAACTATGGTTGGTTGTAGAAAGCTTGAGATTCTCAGTGTTAGTGTGCAGAAATCTTTCTTTGTGGGATCCATTGGTGTTCTTCCATTATTCCTTCTTTCTGACTCATCTCCTGTCTCAGTGCTCTTTCCAAAGAGCTTTTTATAGCCTTTTATCCAGGGTTAACTGAGCACCTAAGACAAGAGTCCTGCTTCCTTAAAGTGCTTTAGCTGCCTGTGTCTTTACCTGGCATGTCACCTGCACTCTGCATTCTGGTCCTGCCCTTACAGCAAGACACTTCTACCTTGTGGCAACTTATCCAGACATCACTTATTTCAGGGAAGCTTGTTCACCTAAGAGATGATGTGAGGTCTCCTCCTCATGTGAAGTCATCCTTTTGAAAGCATCTATGCCTGTGGCATCCTGACCTCTCATCAAAATCACTGTGCGATGTAAGTTGTTGCTCTGAAAATTAACCAGGCTTAAAATAATGTAGGAAAGAGTGATGCTGCTTTTCTTTCATCTTTTCTTGCTGCTGATAAGGAAAATGTTACACACTGATCTTGTGAGATGATTGTGTCTGTTTTAATGGCATTTTTTCAGAATGCATCAAGCCTCTTAAAATGCTATTAAGTGCATGTTCATAGATCAGCAGGTAGTTTGCAGCTAGAAGCTTTGCAGTGCCTGGGTGAGGAGGAATTAATTAGCAGCCTTCTTGCTAACTGGTGTCCTCTTTCACTCTTCTCAGATTGCAAAGGGTAAGAATGAGGAGAAAAAACTCATCTGATGATCTCTTTTCATGGTTGACGCTGACCTACCTGAGGCTATTTATACCAATTGTATTTTTTTTCTTGTGGAACCCAGGGCCTTTGCAGGGCAGGGCAGTTGCTGTCTCAGCTTCATTTTGTTCATTAACCATTACTCTAAGAAAGCAGTCTTTTATTCGTTTCTGTTTTGACAGAGTATTTGAGAATAAAGCATGGAAGTCAATCTGTTAGCTTTTTTCCACCCACATAGCAAAAATGAAATTTCTGCAACTGCCTTTAGAAGAGCAACTTTTCACTTACAGTTGTGTAGAAGATGTTTTGTGCCATCTTAGAGTCTATATATAGAACCCCCCTTTCCCCCATGAAACTTGTTGGTCCTATTGTTACAGAAGGCTTTTATTGATAGTACAGATATATTAGCATTGTAGCACGACATATACAAGCTGCTACTCTTGACCCCTGAGCTTTCTGTGGAAGGTCACATTGGAGAGGCTTGAATTCCTGCGTTAATCACACTGAAGCAGAATATCCTTGCTAGTTTTCCCAAAAGATTAACAGAATGATACTGCATTGCTTTGAAATGTGATCTCAGAGCATCTAGCTCTTGAGGACAGTTTCTTTCATGTTTAACATATGCATTGATTTTGTGTATTTTTAAATCATGTAATTATTACTCATTGGAATAAAGTGTGAATGACAGTTTATCACACCAGTTGGCTGCTGCTGCCTTTGTTTCACCAGAAGTTTTCAGCGTTCTCCTGTGTAATAGCAGTGAAAAGGAAGACTTTGTTTCCCTGGTTTTAGAATCAGAATGGTTTGGGTTGGAAGGGACCTCAAAGACCAACTAGTTCCAACCCCCCTGCTACGGGCAGGGACACCCTCCACTAGACCAGGTTGCCCAAAGCCCCATCCAACCTGGCCTTGAACACTTCCAGGGAGGGGGCATCCACAGCCTCTCTGGGCAACCTGTTCCAGTGCCTCACCTTCCCTTTTGTGAGGGGAATATTGTGAGGTAACTAAGCTGTGCCTATTATGCAGTTGCTCAAATGTACAGTAAGGTACAGCTTCTCTACAGTTTTGAAAAATAAACAAATACATAAAAAATGCCCAGCGGTTAGGCTTGATCGCTGCAATTCTGCAGGCATCTTTGCAGTCTAAGCTGTAGGTGCTGACATTGCTGTTTGGGGAAAGGGTCCCATAGAGGACTAGGAGCCTTTCCCTCCTCAAAGCTTGGCTTGCACAGCACGTAGCTCCTTGGCTCCAATCCAGCTATGCTGTGTAATGTAATATCAAAGTACCTGCTGCGTTGTGAGCAACTGGTTTATTAATTATGGGCCCTGGCATGGTCAACACAGCTGGGAGCTTTTGTAGAAGCCCATGTTTTTTACCATGTCTGTGGTTCTCTCTGCTCTTGTTCTGCAGTGGTGTCAGAGTACACCAGGGTGACTTAGCATTGTCTTAGGTTCTGGATGCTGAGTGCACTTCCAAACTGCACTGCACCTCCTGGGAAAAGATGAACATATCTGATTCTCACTGCCGTTTCCCCCCAGAGCAGTCTAGTCTCCAACCCTTCTGGAAACAGTCTCTTATTATTAATGATACAAGGTACTTTCAGAAGTTAAGTACTGATAAGGAGGACTGAAAAACTTGTTTATGCACCTGAATTTCCCCTACTCCCTTTTCCCCCAAACCTTGGTGTGTGTATAGACAAGCTGTTACATTTTTTTTGGATGGAAGCCCTCTATAATATTATTTTCTTTCTGTCACTGTTGATGAAAAAGTGTCATGAAGACACACACTGCAGGGCAGAGGGGGAGGTGTTCACATTTTAGTGGGTACTCCAGATGTTTATGTAATGTGCCTAAGCTTGCAGTGGAATACAAAATATTTGTGAAGGGCCCCCAGGTCTATCCATGGATAAGCTATTTGTCTAGGTTTTCTGAACAAAGCAGAAGGAGCTTAACTGACAAGCCCTAATTAGCTCTGTGCTCTAACAGCTCTTTCCCAGGAGAATGACTTGGGGAAGGTTGTTATCAAACCACTTCTAAATTGGAATCTTAAAACTATAGTGTTGACTTTTCCCTTCTCTCATATTTACAGGGAAAGCAAATAAAGACTTGGGAAATTCCTGCTCTTACATTGTGGCAATTAAATTATTCCAACCAGGATTTGATGCAAATTCAGGTCTTTGCTCTGTAGCAATTTCTGTGTTGAAATACACATCAATTTTCTTTTGGCCACAAACCACTTTAGTTTGACTTAAATCATTTTTGTCACATAGCTCAGACATTTTTGAATAGATGCTTTAGGTAAGACTTAAGAGGGTTGCTCTGTCATCTTTCAGTTGATTTTTAGGTTATATGGAAGAAAGGGAGAAACTTCAAGATAAAGATGCCCACACTTTTCAGAAGTGTGTAAGAAAGTATGCAGGGCATAACTTCTGAATAAACCATGATTTGCAAAAGCAGTTTTCAAACTAACACAAAACCAAAGCCTCCAGCAAGTTCTGCTAATAACTTGACACTGACCAATTTTCGTATCTTGAGATTTCAGATACTTGTGGAGAAACTTTGCTTGTAAGTTTTTACTTCCTTTCTGTGTGGTCATTATGGCAACTCATGTTTCCTTATGGCTATCCCGCATAGAGGGAAAAACACAGATCCTGGAAACTGCAAAATCTACTCGTGTATCTGGAGAGGTACTTCACTTTATGCATTGCTATGACCTTCAAAGGTTTTGGAAGTATATAATGAGGAAGAGACAGAGGGAGCTGAGCTGCTTGAGGTACAAAATAGAAGAATTATTGTAGAGTAATTCATGTGTGTCTGGTGGAACGCTGTTCTAAATGCATGCATTGTCCCTAGCGCATGGGGAATTAGCTGAAACAAATACTGTGTATTCCACATCTATTTGTGGCAAGCAAGCACAGGAAGTGTTTCATTGTGGAAAAGGGATGGACAAGTTAGATGCCCAGAACAGCAACGTGCGGATGGTGGTAGCAAAATAAGTTGAGGAGCAATGGGATCACAGCAGCTATAGACATTGCTGCGTCTCGCTTGGTCAGGAGTGTGGTTAGGTCTTGACTTTGAGAAATAGGAGAACTTAATGTAACAGGAGAAGAGTGTAGTTAGACATGTGTACATAGTTTGTCTGCCTTTGGGAACTGGGTTTTCTCCCTGCTAAGAAAAAAACTGTGGGTTTTGTTGTCTTATGAGATAGCCTTAAAAGTTTTGAAAGTGTTGTGTATTTTGCTAGGCTCCAGCTGTGAATATTGTTTTGCAGTATTTCATTGTTTTCTGGTTCTGCCACCCAAAAGATGAATGCTGCTTTCCTTGAGGGGAAGAGAAGGTTACATGCAGTGAGGGCATTCTGTATGCTTAATGTAAAAGGGATATTGCCAGAAGTGTAAGCAGCTTGATGTGAGCTGTGGTTGCCCATCTGTGCAGCTAGGAGCAAGTATGATGTTTTCTTTTCATTCACCTGCCCCATTTGTCATCCTAGTAGTGTGTTTCAGCCCGACCAACCCTATGGATGGACTGCTTCTGCTAAAGGTTCTTGGTCTGATGGAGCTGTGCTGAGGAGCAGGCAGGCACTGCACAGGTGTAGGAGAGAGGCAGCACCGTGCAGGAACGGGTGGATGCTGAGTGACGGGATGCGGCTGGTGCCATGGCAGGCATCTTCTGAAGTGCTGCATGAATGGGTGCATGGGGTCAGAGGAGAACAAAGTGACGCTACATTGTCAGTGGTGGGGAAGAAAGCTGAAAAATCCCTGGTGAGGTCCACTGTTGTCTTGGGTTTGAGCTGGCAGCACTGTCATTGTGTTTTTAACATATGCACAGCTTAAGTCCAAAGAAAATTTCTCCTGCTCTAAAAAATTTTGTTCTCTCAGGGCCTTGTGAAAAATCTTAATTGGTGGTTTGGACATAATCTAAGCCTGGAGTGTCAGTATGACATTTCCATTCATATTTGTTCACGGATGAAAGAATGTGTGGCAAATACCCAGCGTAATTATGCATGTTTCTAATGTTTCAGCTTGTATAATACCGCCCACCTTCACAGAGAGGTCAAGTTACTGTTTCAGGCATTGCAGTTCAATGATGTACGGTGTGCTAGAGAGAAACCGTGGACTAACAGCCCTGTAAGTTTAGTCTTTCTTTTTACTTTTTCGTGAAATAGTGACATTTGATCTAGTTTGTGTCACTGAGTAGGTTTTGGTGTTACTATCTAACAGACTACTTAAAATATATCTAAATGGGAGAGTACTTCTGGCTTGAAGTGGTGGCTTGTTTTTTGAATGGCATTACTTAATGTCGGGGAAGTATTACAAGGAGCGTGTACGCATGTTTGTGTGTGTGTGAAATACCTCTGTCGGTGTCTCTTTCTGGTGGATAAACTGTTCGCAAACTGTTGCAACAACCCGCTCAGCCTCGCGCAACTCAAAGCCTTCTAGGCAGAAGCCGTGACGGGACGACAATTAAGTTGACGATTTTTCATCCGCATTGACCCTGAGTACCCACAAACACGCTGAGCCTTCACAGTGACATGATAAACCAGTGTTGCAAAGCTTGGGCTGGCTTTTTCATCTGCTTTTCCACTCTGTCCTCTCCCTCCCCCGCCTTCCGCTGGCTTTGCTTGCAAAGGCGTGCCTGCAACTTTTCAGGCAGAATCGGTTCGGGTGGCTTTGCTCTGTGACCTTTGTGTTTTATGGACTCTGTGGGTAGAGGGGGGTTTTGCAATTTTATATTACTCTTTTGGCTGTTCGAGGGAAATGTACGTCTAGTTTGAGAGATTAGGTTGTTAGATTACAACCTTAATGTCCGTGAGCTGGACCCTGAAAATCCAGTGTTTAGTGTGTATATATAGATTGTGTGTGTGTACATATATTATATATAGTAGTAGTATCGTAACGACAATCCTCCCTACTTATTTTTTGGCAGAAAGGACGGGAATATTGCCACTTGTGTATGCCGTCTTTTGTGGAGTTTCTAATCTGTGACATTGCTGAATATGACAGGTGTGATAACAATTTCAACAAAGAAGAACATCCTGACCAGAACTGCATGTCTCATCCTTGTCCTCCCCTTGCTAGTCTTTCTAGCTTATGCTAGGATTAGGATCCAGCTACTCTTCTGCTTCGTTTCTGAGAGACACGGTCAAATGTCTCATAAGATGATAGGGCTTGAAATTAAATTGGGGGAAGCAATTCTCTTAAGACCTAGCAGTGGGAATCTGGAGAATAATCTGGCCTTTCCTCTGGAGACCACATGCTTGTTTGCTTAATTTTTTTTTTTTTGCTTAATTTTCCTGATCCCTGGAAATGGTTTTTTTTGTCTAGCACCCCTCATATGAAATGAATTGACATGTTTAGAACATGGTGCTCATGAAGGTATAAGGATGTACAGTGGTTATTCTGCATTAGTTTGCTTCACAGGCAGTAAATTCAAAAGTAATTTATTTTTAGCTTTTCTTGTTCATCATTGATTTGGAACATCTGATGAGACAGCAGTCCTACCTCTTTTTTTCCCTTTGGCACAAGGAGAACAGCATTGCCATGGCAATGGCCCTCAGTGATATGTGACTGTGTTAACACTTTTGAGGATTGCTCTTGTCATAGCCTGCTGTAGTGAGGGGCATACCCCTGAAACCTGTGCAGCTTGGGGTTCACTAACTCATTGTGTTTTCAAAGCTTTAGCCTGAAAATATGAGAGGCTTATTCTCATTTTGGTTCAGTACCAAAAATTTCTCAGACCTATTACAGGAGTGTGTGGTGGGCATTGGGGGTCATTCCCAAACACCACTGGATATTGGAGGCCAGTCTACCATATTCCTTCCAAAAATCTCATCCCTTAGCAGTATACACTCTGGAATATCACTAAGGAGGTGGTGGTAAGATCTGTTTGAAAATCCCAAAGGCAGCTAGGCATCACGCATATGGTAAGCCTGAGCTGCAAGGCCACGTGACCTGGTCCAAATTTTACCTTGGTGCCAGAGAAGGATGAGAGTCCTGTTGTGGTTTTTTTTTTTTCCCTGCCAACTCAAAGTCTTGGGATGTTGCCTGTCCCAAAGTAGGGAGAGCTTCAGCCTCCAGGACTAGGTACAGAGATGCTATGTGAGGGATGTGGATTCCCTCAGATGCAGGTTCTTGGCATGACTCTAGAGCAGATCACCTGCCTGTGTGTATTTTGTTGTTGGTTATAGCTGTGTTACACCCGTGAAGATATATAGTGGTGCTTCACAACTGGGGAATGTTTTCATTTTCTATGAGGATGGGGAAACAGCATGAAGAAAGAGTTTTTACAGAGGTTTGCTTTTGTCACTTGAAATCCAGCAGTTAAGAATTTTTGGGGCCCATCAAGGTTACTAGGGTTTCTGAAGATAATGGCAATCAGCTCTATATCTTTAACTTAATTTTGAATGTTAAGATTACTTCGTGAAGTATCTTCTGCTTTTTAAAAGCTGGCAGGCCCCTTTCCCTCCCTTCCTCTGCTTGCCCAGCTCGGATGGGACCAGAGGAGTAAGCAGGTGCTGCTCTCATCAGGGGCAGCCTGTGTTGCCATGCCTGTGTCCCACAGGCAGCTGAGGAGCCATCTGACCTAGGAACCAGGCAAGCAAGATAGTGTTTTATGATCCCTTTCAGTTACATCCTCCACCTTCCTAGTTCCTTTTCATTGCAAGACAAAAGGATGACCTTCCTGCCCTTTCCTAATCTCTGCTCTCCTTAAGGAAGCAAGCACAGATTTATCTTGTGTGTTGTTGCTTGTCACAGGTGTTTCATGATATGGTGATGTGAACAAGCAAAGGGTGTAACTGGATAAGGGATATTGTATAGGATATAACTGGTTTATTGAGAAAGGTTAAATGAAAATGATCTGTGGCTGAGGGTCTTCCCAGTTTTCCTTCTTTCTCAAACCACTTTTAGGTAACTTCACACTAGTGCTTCAGTTGTGACACCCCTTCTCCCTCTATTTCTTGTCTAACATCAAATATCTCAACTAAACTGGCCTTGTAAAGTCCATCGTGCTTTAGAGTCCTAGGAAATACATTGGGGTTTTTAATCTGGGCCATCTGAGTCTTGATGCAGACAGAGAACAAAGAATTAGGTCTGCCCTGCCCACGGAAAGGGGCATGCGAAAAAGGACGCCCCTGCCCCCCAAACCAAAACATGGGTGTGCTGATGACTTCACCTCCTCTTAATCTCTGGATATGAAGCCCTACGTATGGGTGATGAATTCCATGAGCAGTGAACTCCCTGCAGATGGGATAAAAGAAAGCACTGGGTGTGCTCTGTCGCTGTCAGTGAAGCTTCACCCATGGCAGCAGCCTCAGCTGTTAGAGTATGTATTTGTGCTGGTACTTTTCAGAAGTTTGCCTGTTTCTGGTTAAAGCTTAGGTTGCCGTGTGCCAGCTGAAGGTCTCCATTGCTGTGGTGATTGTGTCACGGCACTGTCCTGCCAAGCAAAGCTCTCCCTTCAGAAAGCCCATGATGAACTCTACAGTTTGTATAGGGAAGGTGCTGGAGGAAGAAGTGGGGCATGTCTGGCCTTTGAGGGTGCAGTGAAGATGGATGAGTCAATCTCACCTGACTTGATAGCTAATGGTGTTAAGGTTCAGTACATCTGTTTTTATGGCTTGCTGGGTTTTACTGTTTTGTCACAATTTTGACCATTTTTTGTTGGTTAGAGACTGAAGTGTTTATATAAATTGTCACTTTTACCATGTAACATTCATGAACACTCGGCCTTTGGGTCAAGAAGTAGTATTAAATGTTTTGTAAGATGCGGCCTTTTATTAGTCAGTCTTAAATCTACAATGTACCAGATGCCTGTGAAAAAAAAACTTACTGGTTTTGAAAGCAATCAGGTAGCAGATCTGTCTTTTATGACACCTTTCCATTTTTCATGAGCTGATGCATTTTGGGTCCAAGTGTGAGAACTACTACTTTAAAACCTACTTATGAAATGTAATTTAATTTCTCTTAAATTAGTGGTTATGCTTTCTACAGTGGTCTAGGATTTGTATTCATCTGTGCTGGATCGGGCTTATTTGCGTATTTGTCCACTCTGAGAGCATGAAAGGCTCAAGAAGGTTTTGATGCTGCTTATTCAATGTGGTTTCTCCCTATCTTGATGCAGCACACTTTAAACTAGCACAGTTGTCCCTGTGCTTTTTGCCACAGGAAACAAGCTACTTGTTGAAACCGGTGACTGACCACTGTAGTGCAAAGCCTGGACCAAGGTGAAGCCGTCCTTTCTCACGCTGCGACCTCTGCCTGTGCAAATGTGCTGAAATGCGAGAAGCCGGTCTTGCCTGCCAGGCTCTAGCAGAGCTGGTGTATCCCATTTACCAGCAACGTGAGTCCTCTCACTAAAGTAACTCATGCATAAATTCATGGGGCTGTGCTTTGCAGAAGGTCTGTGTTTCTTGTGAGAGGCCGTTGTTAAAGTCCTAGACTAACAGGATTGTCTTGGAAATGCCGCGTTTTTGGATGTGAATGGCCCTTCTCCATCTTCTCCTGCAGGTTGTACTCTATGTCAGATGTCCTTCCCTCTTGCTCTCTGGCTGCTCAAAAACCAATTCCTATTGGGACAGGCACTCCAAGCTGCTGCTGAGTTCATTATAGTGTGTATTTTAACAAGTCACAAGAAGCTCAAAGTCCATTTGCAGTCCATTTGCTGGTCTCTGTACCAAGAGGTGGCATCAGGTACAGCAGATAAGGTGTTCTGGCTTTAGTGCAAGACTTGTTTTATCACCAGAATGTTGAAAGGAAAGCTGTGGAGTTGCTTTGGCAACAATTTAACTTTTTTTAAATGTGCTAACAACAACAGTGGCTCCATTTATCTGCTATTTAGAACCTACTGACTCCAGAACTTTTCAACTAGCAGTACAGGCTCTCTCCTTGCTCTGTTTTGAGACCAGGTGAGATGTCAAATTGTTGTGGGATGAACTGCTGCACCTGAAGCGTTGGCAGATGATCAGAGTTAGCTCCTCTGAGATGATGTCCTGGACTTTCTGTACTGAGGCCTAGGAGAATGTCCTTGTATACCCTCTCATGTTCCTCCTCCTAGCAGCCTAGGATCCTCTAATACTGATTATTTTGCTAGATAGGTAAGAATTAGTGCAATGTATGGCTCAGTATTGTCTGCAGGTCATGGGCTTAAATAAGAGCTGCATGACAGTTTCTGAGAGGAAATGCCCCTCTGTGGGGAGTTCATCTTTGGTGTAAGACTCTTTCATGTGAAAGAGACCACTTGGGGCGTGTGTATGGCCAAATGGCATGATACATCAGCATAGGGAGATTCCCAAGGCAGCAGAGTAGTCATCTTGTCATGGCATCCAGCCCAGATTAATTAGTGTCTCTGCAGGGTTAATTAGCATGGTGCTTTGTGCCATGCAGACATAGCCTTAGTTATTTCCTTTAGCAATTATGAGAACTTATGCCAGTGAAGTGTACCAAGATTGAATATTGCTTTTGACTATTTAAAGGCTTTCTGTCTAAAAGTTCAGAACATATTCACCAGGAAATAGTGTCTTTACTGCTGGAAACATTACATTCAAATTTATTTTTAAAATAATGTCTCCTTCCCAGCAAGAACATAACTACCCTTCTGGTGCTATGCAGTGCATCTTTAACCGACTTTGAAGTGTTTGACGCAGTATCTGAGGCATATCTGAATATGTTATCCAGGCATGTCCTTGCAGTTGAGGGGGCTGGTGTTTTCTCAGACCAGCATAAATTCCTCTTTAGATAAGTGAATCTGGCTACTGTCTGCTGGAGGGGAGGGGCACGTGTGGGAGGCGGTGTTGAACAATATTAAAATGGAATATGTGTGTTACCTGCCTGAGGAGAACTTGTCAAGCTGGAGTACACTGTGAAGAATGTAGACTTTCCGTGGAAAAAAAAAGCAGCCATTTCTCTGGGAATTTAAGAAATAATATTTTGCACCCAAGCTTTGTTTAAATGTAAAATATTAACAAGGTTAAAGATTCCTGTAAAAATTACTTTATCCACCAATGTACTCCTTTTGTATATACAATATGTCTACTTAACTGTTTTACTATGTTTTGCTTACAGTATTACTTTTTTTTACATCTCCACTGTATCAGAATGTTTCCGAATGTTTGGTGTTTTTAGTAATACCTGTTAGGTGTGGTTTGTTCCCCCCGTAGGGGAAAAAGGGGTGTGCGGCCTAATGTTTTTTTTGTTTTGGTTGGGCTTGGATGCGTAGGAGTCATATGATTATGTATGCATCTATGCTGTGATTTGTTTGGGGTAAAAAGCAAAACTGAAGCATTCTTTCCATCTGGCGTGGAAAACAGTAATGTGATAAATCTTAGCCTCCCAAAGGGTTTCTGACATTTGTTCAATCGTCCTCTGTGAGAAAGAGGAGAGACTCCCACAAAGTTGTCACTAGTTCATCTCAGAGCTGGAGCCATGTCCTAGTCCTGGCCTTTAGCGTCGTACAGTTAATGTGCCTTCAAACTGATCTGGATCAAGTGTGGGCATAAGCACTCCCTTCAGCTGAATTACACAGACTATGTGGAACAAAGTTCATGCTACCTATGGGACAATGTGCAAAAGGGAAATCTGTTGGAGCAAAATTAACCCATGAAAAATACCTGAATGATCTTGACACCTTGTCATGGGGACATGGCATGCTGGGTTATGGTAGCAGGAGTTTGAAAGCCAGTTCTGTTGTGCCCTTAAACAGTGGTCCTGGATGTGTAACTATGAACTGAGCTGTTTAAGATAAGGCTGAACTCATGAAATATTCAGAATTCTTACAGGAAACTGCTGTAACACTTTATACAGAAGTGTAGAGCAGGAGGTTATACAGAAATACAATGATTGTGGTACTTGCTATTATCTGTGTATATATACCTCCAAGGACATTAATTTGTTTTCTATCATCTCAAGTTTCCTAATGCATTACATTTTTTAGTATTATGTAGATAGAGATACTTGCAATTATCTTGGAATGCACTCCCATTGAAATGTAAGACAAGCATTTTTAGGGTATCATGAATAGCTAACATGCAGTATAAAGAAGTTCATATTTTACCTAAATAGCTGAAAGTATAACTAAACAGATTGTGGAAGTGTTAGCTGGGGTGGGTGGTGGGGGAGGAGAAATTGACTCCCACTTCCTTGGGATAACTTAAAGAGTACTGAATGCTATTTTAAAGCTCACCTAAGCTTGGGGCTTTGGGGTTTCTGGTTTTGTAACAGATCTTGCATTTATGGTTTATGTTTCCAGAATGTAAGGTCTCCCACTTAATCCCACCTCCCACAGACAGACCCTTGTAGTTCCCCTTCAGATGCTACTTGTTATTTTAGTTTATGAAGACATTTAAACCTTAGGAGTCTGTTTTAGGGATTTGTAAGCAGTGTGGGATTAGAATAATATACATATGTAGGGACATTGATTTGTGACATCATTTGAGTGCTAGTTTATTTATTGATGTATAGTAAATATGCTTTAATTGATTCCATTGTGTTCCATTAAGCCCACACTTCTGTAGTTTTACAAACTGGGACAAGGATCACCATGTGATTTCATACCAAAGCTTTAGGGAAGTACTTAAAGTACTGGATTATAAAGAAGTGTCTTAAATGATCTTCAAAAATCTCTTAAGCAGCCACACTAGATATAGATAAATTGTTCCCATCGCTCCATAGCTGTCAAATGTCCCAGCAGCGTTGTTGTGCAGCTATTTGCCATCGGCACAGACCCGGGGTTCAGCTGACTTGGTTTGTGGCTGTGAGGTGGGATGTCTCTGTGCAAGGAATGGTGTCTCTGTGTGTGCCTGTGGTTTTGGGAGGTTTACTCTTTTGGGGTATTAAACATGCCAAGTGAGTTGGAACTGAAAAATAAGTGTCTAAACCTTGGTGACAGAGCGTGTTAGCTGGATTGCTGTGGAGGAAGAGCTGTCTTTACATGCAGTGGTGCAGGCGTGAACTTGCTGCAGTTGGAGTATCTTTACTCAGTAAGGGTTAAGAGTATGTGTGAGACCTTGCAAAATAAGCCTTTTTAAAAATTCTCATTCAGGGAAATGAGACAAGCCAGATGTAGATGTCTCCCCTTTTACAGCAGTCTAAAATTCTTTGATGTGTCTTTCATGAACACCAACATCCTGGCTAACATAGGGCTACTACCTGGCTCCCATGGGCTTCTGCTGCATTTCCCAGTTCAAATTAGTACCAGATTACCTTTTCTTAAGCTCTCACTGTTATGGTTCTGTAACTGACATGGTGTATTCTGACATGCCTGAAGCTTTATTTCCATGCATTCACATGGTTGAACGAAGAGTATTTGAATTGGGAAGGCAGTGCAGGGTAATGTATCTATTGCAAGATGTATGCTTTCATTCCAGGGTGCTGTAACCAAAATACTGTTTGTGCATTTCACCTTGGTTCAAAAAATGACTTAGCCTTTCATATTTGTGATTTTTTTAAATAATTTCATTATTTAGCAGCATGACTTTACCAGGCATCAGTGGTTTTAAGCATGTGATATATTGCCCAACATGTACAATGACTAACTGGTGCTTTTCATTTCTCTTCTTGTAGGATGACTCAGGTTCCTGAATGTGCTGTCAAATGCTGAAGTGTTGAACTAGCTGAAACCTGCGTTTTATGTCTGATGTTTAAAAAGGTCTAAAGGAAAGTAGAGGACTGCCACTTCCGTTACAATGTTTTAAGGTAAGATGCAACTTCTTTTGCAGGGGCAGAGGGAGGAGGATAGACATGATCCCACAGACTGTCCCAGCCTCCGACTCTTCTCTGTAATAAACCATACTAACACGAAGTCTTAGACTGGACCTGACTATCGGTATTCATTAGTTATGAGTAAATTTACTGACTTCAGTAAGGTAAAAATTGATACAATGAACAAATGACTTGGTTTCTTTTTGTAAATCACCAGTTCTACACTCTCAAGTGCTTGTATACCTTTCCATTGGAATGTCTTAGTCATAGATCTATATATTAATAATGTTTTAGTAATAGAGATTTAGTCTTCAGTCCTTATTGGATGACAGGCTGAGACAAGTTCTTCACCAAGAAAAATACAGGTAAGAGAAGTGAGGACTGTAGAAGCTAAATGCAGCTGTAGCTGGAAAAGCGACCATTCTGCTTTGACTACAGCTGCTGCCACCATTGTTTTCATTAGTTAATTACCCATATCTTATACCCATAGCTGGATTGTCCACTGCATCGTAGTGTTGCTGCTGGTTTCTGTCTCTGGGTTATAGACCAGCCACAGACTAGACCAACAGAGTGTATGTTTGTGCAATGCCCAGTGCAGAGCATAGGCTCCTCTCGCTGCAGAGTCGTTTCGGTGACCAGGGGCTGGGTGTAAGCACCCTGTCACAAGTGGGCTGTACAGAAATGTTGCTGTGCAAAGATACAAATCAGGTTAAGAGCAACACCAGAGGGAGGGTCTGAATTTGTAATAAAACAAATGCAGATGGGTAATCCTTGTGTAAAGGCTGCCTTTGCTACTGACTCCTGGACTCCCTCAGGTTTGACAGCTTCTGTCTGAAGTGGAGCTGGCTCCTGTTTGTATTTACTTTTGGTGACTGTCACTGCCCACCTTATATGCACTGCAATGTGCTGCAGGTTTGGATGAGAGTAAGACACATCTAAAACAATTCTGCTTTGACTACAGCTGCTGCTGCTGTCATTTTCATTAATTACCCATATTTTGGATTCATAGCTGGATTGTCCACTGCACTGTAGTGCTGCTGCTGGTTTCTGTCTCTGGGTTGTAGACCAGACACAGACTAGACGAGCAGAGTCTAGTTGGAGGCCTGTAGCTAGTGGCGTGCCCCAAGGGTCAACGCTCGGTCCGGTCTTATTCAACATACTCATCAAAGACCTGGACAAGGGGAGAGAGTGCACCCTCAGCAGCTTTGCTGACAACACAAAACAGGGAGGAGTGGCCAACACACCAGAAGGCTGTGCTGCCATTCAGCGAGACCTGGACAGGCTGGAGAGTTGGGCGGAGAGGAACCAAATGAAATTCAACAAGGGCAGGTGTAGGGTCCTGTACCTAGGGAAGAATAACCCCAAGCATCGGTACAGGTTAGGGGCTGACCTGCTGGGAAACAGCTCTGCAGAGAAGGACCTGGGAGCCCTGGTGGACAACAAGCTTTCCATGAGCCAGCAATGTGCCCCCGTGGCCAAGAAGGCCAATGGTATCCTGGGGTACATTAAGAAGAATGTGGCCAGCACATTGAGGGAGGTTATCCTCCCCCACTACTCTGCCCTGGTGAGGCCATATCTGGAGTGCTGTGTCCAGTTCTGGGCTCCTCAGTTTCAAGAAAGACAAAGAACTACTGGAGTGAGTACAGCGGAGGGCCACAAGGATGATTATGGGACTGGAGCATCTCTTGTATGAGCAAAGGCTGAGAGAGCTGGGTCTGTGTAGCCTGGAGAAGAGAAGGATCTCATCAATACTCATCAATATCTAAAGGGTGGATGTGTACGGGAAGGGGCCAGACTCTTGTCAGTGGTGCCCAGTGACAGGACAAGGGGCAACGGGCACAGACTGGAACACAGGAAGTTCCATCTCAATATGAGGAAAAACTCCTTCACTGTGAGGGTGACTGAGCACTGGAACAGGCTGCCCAGAGAGGCTGTGGAGTCTCCTTCTCTGGAGATATTCAAAACCTGCCTGGACGTGATCCTGCTTTAGCAGAGGGGTTGGACTAGATGGTCTCCAGAGGTCCCTTCCAACCTCTAGCAATCTGTGATTCTGTGAAAACTGAACTCATCTCTTGAAGAGCACAGATTTAGGTGCCTGGCCATTCCCACTGTTTAGTATAGCTCACGGCAGATTTGTGCTGCTTTCGCTGCTTCAATCACAGTGAAACCAAGCAGTGGGGGACAGCTTGCTTGGATTTTGAGTGTGAAGTATATCTTGTGCTTATTGATATGGTCTTGAATTGCTGACAGCTGTTGGGACAGGTAGAGGGCTACTGAATCTAGTGATCCTAAAGATGCAGGGGCACCAGCTGTTTTCCCAAAATGGGAAATGCAGTAATTGTGGAAGAGCAGATTTCCTGCCTTTATTCTCTGAACTTCTCATTTAGATGAGGTGTGTGTATGTTTGTACATGCATGCACCCAGACTCCACTGACTCTACCTTTGGCTCTCTTGCACAAAACTCAGTTCAGAGAGGGGCAGGGGATGCTGCAATGCACCTGTGGCAAGCTGCTGTGACTGCAGAGCCTTCATGCACTGCCACTGCAGACCTCATGCCAGCACATTTCAAATCAGCCCTGGGCTTTTGCTCCTAGAGCAGTTCCTGGTCCCGCAGACTGTCCCAGCCCTTGCTCCTCTGCAAGAGGTGCACAGAGTGGTGCAGGATGCTGTCCTTCGCTCAGGCATACCAGGGCTTTAGCTCTTCTAGAGCTACTTTTCACCAGGAAAAGCATTTGTCGGTGAATTTAGTCTTTTCTGGTGGTAAAGAAGTGCTTTGTACAGGAGTTGGGGGAAAGTAGCCATGACTGCTTCTAGGCCCTGAGGCATGGCTGTAGCTGGCAGGGAGCAGAAATGCTTACAAAAGGTTAAATAAGGAAACTTACTGTTGCTGTGGTTAGGCTTGTCCCAGTTCTTGTGCGGCTGTGTGCCACAGCCATGTCCTGGCTGTAGAAGTGTGGCCCTCAGCCAAGCGTGGGCTTGTAAGCAAAGGAGACGCAGATATGTGCATGGAGGGGCTCTCAATTGCCCTTGCAGGTCCCCAAATGTGGCTGCCTGGTGCACTGCAGCAGAGGTCAACAAATTAGTCACAGCCTGGACATCCAGCAAGGTGCATGAGTGACTGTGCAGGGTACGGGTAGGTGAAGAGGGGAAGAGGCTGTAAGATGTGCAGACAGAGGGGAAGAGTATGAGTGCATAAAAACTGGAAAACACAGAGCAGACTTGTGTCTGCTGTTGTGGAGCCAGAGTAGTGATGATTGCAAACTGCCTGGCTCCTCCTCAGAAAGCACGGGAGCACCACGTATAATCGCTAAGAGACAGTAAAGGCAGCTCCTAGGTCAGCTTTTGTCACAACGCTGTGACTACAGAGAAGAGCAGAATGAAGAGATGAGTTTCTTAGATGGTCTGAATTTAAGTACCCCTCATGTTATAATATGTACATAAATAACTTCTTTGCATGTCCTTAACACTGAGTGGCATAGCAAACTGTCCTGCTGTACGTATGACTAGTGCTGGGCTGCAGGTTGGTGTTACAGAGAAGGAAGTGTAGGCATTAATGGCAATAGCTGTCCCTGAAGAGAAGTACTACAAATTAAACCTCAATACACTAGGGCTATTAAATATCAAGTCTTTGGAGAAGTGGGCCCCATTTCTCTTAATAAAATACAGTGTTTGAAGACCACACGTGTCCATAATTGTATGTAACATACTAAAACTTTGTTGTGCTCAAAGCATCCCATTTTTACATTTGTAGAGACAACGGCTACTTGGAAATCCTAATGTGACCACCCCAGTAGTTTGCCTGTGAGTTGTAAAGCCAGCATCCTGCTGGAGCGACATGCTCCATGAAGAGGGCTGGAGACCATTTTGTGCGTCTCTGAACTTCACTGAATGTTATCCCTGTGTGGGTCATTAAAGCAGTGCACTTCTAATTGGAGTGCAGGCTTTTGCAATGTGAGATGAACAGTATACTTATTAAAATTAATTTCCATTTATAAAAAGCCAAGGTTGCTTCAGCATGATTGTTTGGCTTTTCTCAAAGCTGTGTCCTGTAGCCTTGATTTAGCCAAGGATTTTACTTCAATCTCATCAGACTTCAAAACAGCAGTTTTGCTTTACGCAGCAGGAACTTAATGGATTAAGTGGGGGGAAAAACCCGACCAACCTTCCAAGGAAATCCTTGCACTTCTGACAGGTTTAAATACAAATACCCAGAAGTTGCTTTCCTTAGCTAAGTCTTAAGCTGTTGGGTTTTTTAGATTTCTGCTTATCTTAAAAATCTTTAAAAAGTTTTTATGAAAAACATGACTAGATCTCAGTACAACTCAATCTGGGGTAGTTTCTGCCTGTAGGACAGAGCAGACAGATTCTGCTTTCACAGGGGTGAAGCAGCTCTACCAAAAAGTGGGGGTTGTTTGCCCTAGTACAGCAATGTAGTGAGAGGATTTAGTCAAGTCTGGCTCTTCCTGAATTTTTCTGGGCTTGCTCGAGCATGTAAATCAGACTTTTACATGGTGAGTGGTTGGCTTCAGAGGTCTGTTAGTTGCATCTGTAAAGAGGATCTGATTTTTTGAGAAAGCACACCTATTGTAAATGAAGTTAAACTTTGCTAAACAGTAATAGACACCTTAACTAGAAAATCAAAGACATCTGTAAATCCAATACCACTGGTCAGAGTTGTGTTTGTTTTTTTTCTCTTCACACCTGCACAATAAAAAGTCATGTTTTTTTTTTTTTTTATTTGGCCAGATATTTCCACTTGACCAACTTACAACACGTGGCTTAAGTCCTGTCTCTTGCATCCTTCCTGCTCTTAGTTGTGGTTGTGTTTAAATATGCCATGAAACCATCAAGCTACCCAGCTGTGCTGTGCTACATCCTCTACATTCCCACATTGTTCAAAAGTAGTTTTTCCAGGCAGGAACATCATCTTGTCATGTCATTTACGAGAGAGACCTGGAGGATCTGCCTGAAGTGGTGCTCTGGTTACAAAAAGGTTCTTACAAACCTCACACTTGCCAATATTTTTTAGAGGGAAGCTGGGCAGTGCAACTGTAAAAGAAACAGAGCAGAAGTCGGCAGCGTGACCCAAACCCACCTCCTGGTGGTGCTGCCATCCACGTTGTGGCTGGTTATACCTGACTCCACACCTGAAGCAAAGCTAGTGAGGACCCAGGTGGTACGTTGGCCACCACCAGAGCAGAGCCTGGGTAAAACTGTTGGATGTGCAGACCTGGCAGCTGCATCCTTTTGCTGCCGGCAACCAGCTTGTTCACTCCAAGTGCTTTGATGCTTTCTTATGTCTCAGCCATAGGAGCACTGGTACTGTTGTGGTAGGAGGAGGTGGGACTGATGGAAAGCAACCAAGCTGTGGCATACTGTCTCTTGGGTAATTTAGCCTGCAGAGGGACCCCACCTGTCACTTGTTTACTGGTCCCATTAATGTTGTTAAGGCAATTTCAGTATGATAACTAGTTCTTTATCTTGATGAAAGCCTTGTGTGTGCTTTCCTGATTTATGTGACTTGTGAAGGATTAAAAAATAAACCTATTAATCTTGGGAGCTACCCAAATGTAAACAAAACCCATCAAAACCATCTTTGGTTTTTAGCTCTCTTGCTGTCACGACACAACCTGTTCAGCACCTCTCTCAGGGCTTTCTGAGACTGACAATCAATTTCAAGTATAGAAAATAAGTTCTCTTGCTTCATGTTTCAATCTTAACAAATTTGAGAAGTTGCATTTCTTTTTTTTTTTCCTTTTTGCTACTTCTCTACATGTAAGGCACAAGAATAACTTATCTCTCCTTCTGCTAAGTGTACTTCTACTTTTTCAAAGGAGGTGCTTTGTCCACTAGGAACTGTGGCTCAGCATGCTAATAAAACTCACTTTATGCCTTTAAAATGTTTATTCAAAGTGGCCTGGCTGGCTTACAGTAGCTGTGTGGGTGGACTGTCCTTGAATTTTGTAGACTTAATTTAGTACTACACAATACACAGTGATGGAAAACAGCTATAAATTGTCTGTGCGCAGCCATGCATTATTGATAAAGGGTAGAATAAGCTCCACAATTTCTTTATTTGATGTTGTTAGTGCAACAGCTGGCTGATTTGTTAAGACTTTTTTTCCCCTATTGGCAGTAAAATATCTCTTCATTTTGAACTCTGAATTTCCTCCTGAATTTTGATTTGTGTGTGGGGGTGAAGGTTGGCTTTTTCTCCAATGCTACTAAATCTAATGGAAATGTTTCCACAGAGTAGAAACAAGCTTCATCTCTAGGAGACCTAAGTAAGATTGACTGTATGCAGAAGACAGGACTGTCTTAATTGTCACAAATATTTAGAAATTGAAAATGGAGCCTGAAATGTCATTGTAGATTTTTTTAAAAAATCCTTTAATATACATGATTTGGCACAGGCTTAGAGGAAATGCTTTACAGTGAGTTAGGTGTGCTTTGTAATTTCAGTGTTCCTTCAAAGTTTATGAAAAATCTCAACAGTCTTAAATTTGTCAAGCTTTTTTTTCCTGTTGACGCTTATGATGAGTAGAGAGTTTACTGAATATAATTTGCATATAAAACTGTGCTGTAAACTAAACAGTTCTTTCCCTGTAGTTGAACAAAGGTACAATGAGCTGCTCAACACACTGAAAATTAATAAATAAATAAGTAAAAAATAAAACTTGCCAGCAAAACTATCAAAGGCTTAGTATTCCCAACAAATGAAGCTTCATTTTAAGCTATAATTTCTGGAACGATAGCTTCCCACAGATTGTTATTATAATATGGCAGAGGGAATGTACAATTTGTGGCAAACTAGTATTGTATTTGAGTATGGAATTGTTTGTTTTCCTATTTTATGTGTGTGCATACATATAAGCATTCCAGAACTCTAACAGATTTTTTTGTTTTCCTGTTGTAAAAGTGTTAGGGTAGTGAAGAGTATGAATATAGTTGATCTTCATGAGCTCTTCTCATATTTATAATGGTTTTCTCTATCCCGTGGAGAATTGCTGTGTATTAGATTAGCTTTCCATAGATTTACAGCCTTTTCAGGTGAGAAGTCATTTAGTAATGAAGTAATTAAACAGGTTGTTTAGTTTCAGTTAGGAGGCAGGAAAAACTAACGGGGAAAGTACTAACGTGATTGACAGAGGCTTGCTGGAATTTACATTGAGAATAACTCATTCTTCAAAACTTTTTCATTTTCTGATGGAAATTGTGGGGTAAATCAAATACAGTGGCTATGAATGATTAAAATGCAGAAGTTATGAATTCTTACTGACTTTGTAAATCTCTAACTCCTTCACTGATAATATAAAATCATTTATCTTAAAGGGGTCTTGGGGCTGTAAGGATTTAAATGAAAGCTTCAACATCTTGAAGCAGACTATTTTGATATCCGAGATTATGAATTTTGTGGCTTGCTTGATGCATAGAAAGCTGTTGTAGAAGGCAAATGGGAGGTTTTCCATAGGTCATCTGATAGGTCTGCGATAATTCACCTGATTGATCAAACTGGCAAATTTTCCAGTATTTTAAATGTTTATGCAATTTAGGCGTAATACAGGCAACTAAAAATTCTGTGCTGGTTGAAGAGGATACCTTTGATTTAGTCATGGAGAAAATACAAACAATTGGACACTGACATGCCTGTGACTTCGTTTTTGGAGCAAGTGTGCAGCTGTCTGTATTTTCATACAGGAGGACAGAGTTCAGCCATATTAGTACAATTCTGGCTTTGTTACAACCTTCTGTTCACATGGTCTTGGAGCATGAGAGCATGTATAATCTTTTCTGAAAGAAGTATACTTTGATAGTGAAATATAATTTTGAAAATTCCTTGTTCCTGGTGCTTGTTTAAAAGAGCACCTTTCACTGGCATTGTTAGTGGCTCCTGTAATGAGAGACTAAGACAAGGAAACATCACAAAGTACAGTGGGGATGAATTCTCCTTTTCTGCCTCAGGGCTCTCTCTGCAGGCATGGATGAAGTTGCTTTGACCTTTTCCTTTACCCCTTTGGAAGTCAATCAGAAGTAGTTTGACAAATGCAAGAGAGCTTTAATGCAATTTGACATTTCTTAATTTCTTCGTACTAACAAAATATGTCTGAATCCAGAAAGGTCATGTGACTTTCAGGAGGTTACCTAGGTAAGAAATCTACTCTGCAAGTCACCTGAATGTTGCTTGCTACTACCCCAAATTGTTTACCCTTGGGAAAGCAAGTGGAGGAGGCCTTGAGAGTGAGATGGATGAGGTGGTAAGAGACTGACTACCTGGGACTGACCAATCTCTGCAGGCCACACTCAAAATACAGGGTCAGCTGCAGCAAAATCTTTTTACTATCCCCTGTAAGTACGGCTTTTCAAAATACGAGGAAAAGAAATGGAACAAAATTAGTGTTTGACTGTAATCCCATACAGCCAGTGCAGGTGTTGTCAGAATGGCATGATGGAAAAAAAAATAAAAAAAAATATATTAGTTTCCCCAAGGGAAAACACAGAGGGACTTTACCTAGCAGTCAGTATAAATGCCAAGTGGTAGGGGAGCAGTAAGGCAAGCGTGCTTGGCTTGTGAACAGAAGTTATCTGACTGCCTTCCATTACTTTTCAGTTCCTTTAAAATGGTGTCAAAATATATGATGTTAAATTCTTTTTCTTCCAGTGTAGGAATTAAGCGGGGTGAAGGGGACACACACCCTACCATTATTTTTGAAAAGTACTGCCTGAAATACTCTCTTTTTGAAGGCATGGGGCAGGAGTGTAAAACGTGTGTGGTCGCATCCATCCCCACCCAGGTGTAATGCAAAGTGCTTTGTCTATGACAAGTTGCAGCATGCCCTATTATAAGGGAAAGAAAACTCCTCTTCTTTCCCTTCTCCCTTCTCTTGGTACAAAAAGATGTATAAAGCTTGTTTGGGTGGGATAAACTTCAGCAGCCTCTTCCAGGTTTGATTAGTGCTGCAAAACCTGTCTTGGTTATAACGCAGATGCCTTGTGCTCTGATTACCTCACCGTTGAAATCTGCAACCCATTGCCACACAGCCAGGTGAAGCCTTGGGTGGGATTAGTGCTTATTGCAGAACGTAGTTCAGCCCGCCTGCTGTACCAACACCGGTTCTGCCGGCTAGGTTGCAGGACATGTTCATCCTGTGCAATGCGGGTATATCATCATGGAAAAAAAATTTTTTCTTCTCTTTTTTTGTTGTTACACTATATTGCCTGACACTGATTTGAAAGATGTGAGGAGGATAATGAATTAATGCTGATTTTAGCAAATTAACATTGATAATAATGCTGTTACCTGCTCTGAGGGGTTCTGCAGTGACAGAAATGTATTCTTAATGAAACCGTTTAATGAATTCACTGGATACCCAGCCCAAACTAACTTTCAGCTGTAGAAGTAATGAATTTTCTGCAAATCTTGCTTTAAGTAGAGCTGTGTCCTTCCCTAATGTCTGTAACCATGATAACTAATCATGTTTTGTCCTCGTAGAGGCCTCTGTTGATTATCTTTCCACAATGAAGTTGGCGAGCCCTTTCTTTTTTTGCAGAGGGCAGAAGACTCTTAACCCTCTTCTCCCAACAACAATTTTGGCTGGCAGCTCTCCTGTAGTTTCCATGAAATGTGGCGTGCCAAGGTGCATTACCCATCTGCTCTATATAGCATGTATAGCCTTGTGGTGCTTTCCTCCTCTCCTCCTCTTTCTTCCCCCTTTCCTCCTCCCTTCCATGCTGCTCTTAATGAGGGTTCTCAGGGATGGCTGCACAGATTTTCCCAATATGCATCAGTGCAAACATGGCTAAGCTGTATGCAGTATAAACAAATGTGGTTAGAAATGTCAGAAGACTGGCTGGGTAGGTAGAAAGTCAGCTATGTTGTTTGGGAAAATGGTTGCGCCTCCAACTAATTACAAAATAATTGAATAAGGAGTTATATGTTGCCTCACTGCAAGTATCTGAAACATGATCTATTTTTTAGTGCTGAAGTTTGCTTTGAAATGGAAAATGGAATAAATAAGATTTGGATCCAGCATGATCCTAAGCTGTTTTTCAAGGTTCCTTACCCTTCCTCCTTGTTTAATGCAGGATATTCTGGTGCACCTGTGCTATAAAAATGCAGAATTGTGTTTATATTGTTTATATTGTTTTGTTTGTATTGTTTTATTTATTTAGTGCTAGACAAATTGTATTTCTCAAAGCTTTCTGTAGTGTGCCTATAGGATAGGCAATGCTGGAAGGAGAGGTTAAAAAATACAGAATAGGCTGGAGAACTTCATTTTAAGGAGGCACCATGAACGGTAGGGTTTAAGGTGTCTTAAACCCAAGGAATTCCCCCCTCAATAGTTTTGAGGTAGGTACAGCTTTTAAGGAATCACCACCTTGACATGGAGCCTGTGGTTTACTTGGGAGTGATTCCAGCAGGTTTTGTTCCAGCTTTCTCTGCTGTCTTTGCCATGGCCTCAAATGTTTTGACTTTTTTTGCTGCCTTGCTTCCACACAGTGGCAGCTGATGAGGGACCGCAGCTGTGGAGATGCAACAGCAAGGATAAGTTATCTTCCCTGATACAGAAGGATGCAAAGGAGAAGATGCTGTTGCTTCCTAAAGATCAGTGTGAAGGTTCAGATGCTAACAATGTCACAGGCATGAGAGACAGTTTTAAGCACAGGCATTTAGGAGTTCTTCTAGTTGAAGGTAGCTGTCAGTCCTTGGGGTGTCAAAAGAAAATTTGTCATTGACTTTGCTGAAAGGCTGATAACTGCTATGCTTGAAATAGTCCTAAAAAACCTCAAAGTTAATTCTCTGAGAGGTAAATGGGTTTGATTTTCTAAACCAATTTTTAAACTTCAGAATAACTTCTAAAGGATCAGAGGAAAATCCATTTTCAAAGTTGCTGGAATGTGTCCATGATTCCCAAAGGGTAAAAGAGTTCCCATGCCAAATTCAAAAGAGTGGGAGAATGTCTCATTTTAAATCTGTACTCAGGGAAGGATGGATTATTGCTTGTTCTGGCCAAATTAAAAATGGTAGGAAAGAAGGGAAGTGTTTTCTGCCAGGTTACCCCTCATTTGTGAGTACTATCCCAAACTTGTTTCTCTATCATATCACTTCAAGTTAACTGCTCCCTTTGTTTTGCTCCAAATTCGGTATTATCAAATTAAGTACTAACTTCCCTCTACTTTAAAAGGAAGAAAAAAAAAAGGCATATTTCAGCAGGATTCTTGATGTTTTAAAGAGAAAAAGAGAAGCCAGGAGACTGTCCTTCAAAGTCACAGTAATTGATGGGATTTCTATTCAGGGAGGAGTTTGGCTTGTTTAGTGTAACTTTGCAACAGAAATATGAATCTCATTATTTTGTGTCTATGTTTAACTTTTGGCTGTGCATTTTAAGGTGCCTGTAAAATTCCTTTTAGTCATGGCTGAGATCAGACTAAGCAGGTAAGCATAGATTTAAATGCATGATAGTGTGGCTTGGTTGAGGTTGGTTAGCTGGGTTTGGCTTTCAATTGAAAATAGGTATAGGAATAAGAATCAGTAATTTAGATCTCCTTTTGGACAGCACAAGCAATGTTTCTTTATGTTAAAAAGAAAGGGGGGTTACTGAGGCATTGTGTCCTTTGCTGGGTATCTGAAACAATTTATGAGTGGTCACTGAGTAATTGCTTGGACTGTGTTGGAAATGGGTTTTCTCTTTAGACACCTAGGAAAAAAGTGCTCAGAAGTTCAAGGAATTTTGAAGGCAAAGGAGTCTTACAAACACCAAGAGAGCTTGGGGATGTGCATGGGCAATGAACTGTTGTTTGAAGGAGCTGAGAGAGGAAAATGAGTGTGCTTCTGCTGGCTCACTCTGCAACCTTGAACATCTCTTCTGTATCGGGTTTGCCCCTCAGAAGAAGAGTATCTGCTTAACTCATGCTAAGCCAGCGTTAGCTGTGGTGCTAACCTGCCTGCACAACGTTTTTTTGAATGCTTAACTTTGACTTAATTATGTAAAGATTTGTGCATGTGCTTTAGAGATGGGTAATTGTTTTTTAATTTTGAGACTGCTAATAGATTGAGCAACAAAAGCTCTAAAGCCCAGATTTTGAAAGGAATATCGTAAGCATCATTTCAGCTGTAAAGACCTTCAGAAGTTGACTTTCATGCTTCCTCTTCTGTAGGTGATTAAAAGTTGCCTAATATAGTACTACAAAATCTTCTATTCTTGGGTAGGGCACTTCTGAAAAGTCTCTCTGAGAGTGATGGTACAGATAATTCATTTAAGTCAGATATGAGCTGACGACAGCAGTTGTTACCCTGAGAACTCTGAACTGTGAACCTACATCCCCAGATGCATATGCTCTTCATATAGGAGTAATGAATATACAGGCAGGACCACATAAAAAGACAACGTGAGAGCATGTGAAAAGAGAAGACAGGTGTGAAGGAAGGATATGTAGGAGATAACAAGACTTCAGAGAAGATGGCAAGCCACAACACTGTTCCACTTGTGAAGACTTTTTTGATGCACTGTAAAGCTTCTGAGGGTGTATGGATCATTATGGAAAACTAGTCCTGTGGGAAGCGTGGGGATAGTTTTCTATTTTTTCTTACAGGGTTTGAAACTGAACACACTGAATATCTCTACAGCAACTAGTTTGTAAAGAGACTGACAAGAAAGAGACTAAGGGTCTGCAAGTTAAAAATCAACGTAGCATTTTTAATCCCAATAAACATGAAATAGGTCATAGTCCATTAATCTTCTGTTATTCATAGAATCATAGAATGGTTTGGGTTGGAAGGGACCTTAAAGACCATCTAGTTCTACCCCCCCTGCCCTGGGCAAGGACACCCTCCACTACACCAGGTTGCCCAAAGCCCTATCCAACCTGGCCTTGAACATTTCCAGGGATGGGGCATCCACAGCTTCTCTGGGCAACCTGTTCCAGTGCCTCACCACCCTCACAGTAAAGAATTTCTTCCTTATATCTAATCTTAATCTACCCTCTTTTACTTTAAACCCATTACCCCTTGTCCTGTCACTACACTCCCTGATAAACAGTCCCTCACCAGCTTTCCTGTAGGCCTCTTCAGGTACTGGAAGGCCGCAATTAGATCTCCCTGGAGCCTTCTCTTCTCCAGGCTGAACAACCCCAACTCTCTCAGCCTGTCCTCATAGGAGAGGTGCTCCAGCCCTCTGATCAGCTTCATAGCCCTCCTCTGGACTCTCTCTATCAGCTCCATGTCTCTCCTGTCCTGGGGCCCCCAGAGCTGGACACAGTACTCCAGGTGGGGTCTGACAAGAGCAGAGTAGAGGGGCAGGATCACCTCCCTCAACCTGCTGGTCATGCCTCTTTTGATGCAGCCCAAATGAAATTATTCCCAATTAATAACTTTGGAAAAGCAAAAAGCTTCATTGAGAACACCAGAACTTTGCAGTGGATTTTATTTGTTGTTTTGCTGCATGACTCCTGCTTCCTCATGAGTGAAGTTCCTTTTTAAAAAAAAAAAAAAATTTCCTATGTTCCTTAATTTTTTCTTCTTTTCTCTGTATATTTTATAATCTGTCTTCCTTGTGTTTTCTCCACTTGAGTGATTTGTAAAGGCCATCTGATTCAATAATCGTATTACATCATGAATATTGTTACAGCATGATATTTTGCCAGTGTTCCCTGTAGAGCAGTGAGAAATGGTGGCTGTAAAGTGGATTAACAGACAACTTAAAGGAGCTGTCATTCACAGAGCTGTATTAGTACCCTAGCTCGTTTAGTATACCATATCACAAAACAGGTGCAGGAAAGCAGTAGATGTGGATTTTAAACAATTGCCTGGTATTAGCATTCAGGAAAATTTTTGCTACATGGGTCACATGTGGAGTTGTCCCCCCACGGCTTCGTGCCGGGTTTTCACTGAGCACCCTCAGCCATGCGTGCTGCAAAGAGCCGGGAGCACGGATCTCAGAGGTCAGCCTTGGCTGTGGATTTTCCAGTGGGTAGGGGGGAGAGTGACCTCAGGTGACAGTACCTTAGCAGATGGCCAGTGATTCATGGTTCTTGCAAGGCTGTTCTTGAATTTATTAATGAGACCTAAACATTGTATATCCTACCCTACTGACAATCTTGTAGTTAACCGAGGTTATGGAACATACACTTTTCTTTAGCACTGGGTTTCAAAACTAAAATGGCCTTGCTTTCCCTGTAAATACTTAGCATATGTTTAGGGTCCTCGTTTTGAACAGAGTAGGTGTTGCTCTTACTGAGTGCAGGGTTTTGGTGCAGGAAAGGCATGAGTGTATTGCACTCTGGTTTTGAAAAGAGCAGATGGGGGGGGCAGGGAGCAGCACAGGAAGAGAGGATTACCAGAAAAAACTCTTCTTTAGCGAAAGTGAAGAAGGCAGGAGTGTGTGTGTGAATTCTGCATACAGCAGGCTGTCCTTCAGCAGGTTCTTCAACTGGAGAAGTTTCCCAGTCTGGGTCAAGGCTGGACAGGTGTGCCCTGGAGAGACAAGGAAGGGAGGAGAAACGCACAGTTTGGAAAGTGAGCATTGCTAATTCAACATGCTGGTCAGCAGAAAACTAACCTGATGAAAGAAAGATTTCTACTGTGTGAGCGAAATTAATTAATTGAGTAAGACTAGAGGGAGAACCCATGTAAGGAATGGGACAGAACTGCTTGGCAATGGTAATTTATCTTAATTGTTTTCTGTTTTGCCATTCACTATGTTACTCTTCACATGGAGGAATTCAGGGAAATGCTGCATGCTGGGTGCAGTTGCAAAAGCCAATTTAATCCTTAAGCAATGGAGAATGAAATGTAAAATTAGTCAGTTTCATTTTAGGAGTCAGCAGTTGTTCATGCTAAAGTCCATAAACGTCTCTTAGAGAGAAAACTCAGGTGTGTCCAAGATCATGGGTTCATTCTTTTGTTCATTTGTTGTAACCAATAAAAGCTGTTTTCATCTGACTACTGTTAGTCTTGGGCACCTGTAACCTTCTTATCTCCCGCGGGATTAGGAAAAATTAGAATCCTTGCAGAGGTTTTTCAGGTATTTCTGTATGGGATACTAATAGCTATTACAATACCCTAAATCTGACTGCTTTCCCTCCTCTCTTGGGAAGCAAGGGCTTATTTTGTTCTTAACTCTAACACTCAATGCATATGGAAACATGCATGCTTAGAAAGAAAATTAACTTTTTGCCAGCGAACCAACTATTGGTATGCTCTTGTCACTTAACTGTGTGAATCTGTTTTCCAAAGTGCCAAATTGTTGTGGAATTCAGGAGATTTTGGAGTCATGGTTCCCAAAGTCACAAACCCTGTGACAGCTCTGCAAGAGCAGGAGTTTATCCTATGACTACTGTATAAAGGAGAAGTTTATTTTGAGGCTAGGACTTGTGCTTGGGGTGGGTGTAGCAGGCAGTGTCCATTAGGTGGCTCTCGCTTATGGTACATACATTTTAAACTATATGCAGGTTAATTTTAAAAGACATTGGCTGCGTCTGTGTCCTGTCACGCAGTTAGAACAAACCAAGAGGCTGTAAATTCAGACTTTCTCAAAAGCCGGCAGCTTTTGGTATCCTGAACAGCCCTGCAAATACTGCTCTGTCTTGGCTTCTTCTGTCATGTATAAATTTTTGTCTGTTGCTGGCTCTACAAGTGAGATTGTAAGATGATTGGAGATAGCGTTATTGTCTGTTACAAGGCACTGAAAAATTATGCTGTTTCACTATGAAAAATGTCCTTTTCATAAGAAGCTGAAAAGGTGACAAAAGCACTCATGGGGGGGTTATGACTCCATTTTGCTGCTGCAAAGTTCAAGCTGCTGTCTTCTTTGCTCTTTAGATTAAAATCTGGTACAGAAACGAGGAAGCCATGTTCAAAGCAGCAGGTGATATTTATGCCTTTGAATATACAGACATGCTGGAGCAACTGTTCAGTGGACTAATCTGTCCTTTCTGTTCCTTTGACAATCCTGCAGAATAATGATTACAATTCAAATAGGTGATAATTACCACATGCACAGTTACATGTTTTGTCCATAACAGGTAGACTGATTTTTAGATGCCGTCCAACGTGCAAAGCAAATGCTGCTGAAATTGCGTATCACAATGCTGTGAGTTCTGCCACAGGTGCTTCTCTGAAGATCTGTAGGAGAGAAGAGTAAGATCAAGGCTATGCGTGGTAGTCCCCCACTCCCCGAGGCTGCAGCAGTATGGCACAGCCTCAGGCTTTATTTTGATGTCTTACAGATCCCTCCACAGATTGGCTATCTATGGGTGCCCAAGGAGAAGCTGTGGAAGCATTGACTTGTCTTGACTGTGTGTTGCAAGTGGGACAAATAAATCCTTTTTGGGGGCAGCGGAGGGAGGAAGGGCGCAATTTTCCTGCTGGTTCCTCACTGTCACTTTGAGAGCTAGCAGGCACGAGGAGGAACGGGTGAGAGATCTGGCCAGTGAAGAAGGGCACCCAGTTTGTGCCTCTTCGAATTAATTTGACTTAAAACTTCCCCACATGCCAGCACATCAGCCCATATACCTGCCTGCATACAAGCTGAGTCAGGGTATAAAACCAGCTCTACAGGGAAAAAAAAAAAAAAAAAGAGATTTCATAGCGGGCCATCTGCCTGATCAGCTTACAGCGAGGCACCCAGGCAGCAGCTGAGTGGTGGGGCTGGAAAGACCTCTCCTTTCAGCAGCCGGTGGTGAGATGAGCTGAGGTGTGTTGCAGGATTCCTGGTTTTAAGAGCTGCTGCTGCTGCCCCTCTGCAAGGGGACTCCTTGCTGTCTGCTCTGCTCTCCTGCTTTGTCCAGGGAGTGGAGATGGTGGTTTCCCAAGCACCTCACGTGCCTGTGCACAGGTCACACCGCTCAAAGGAAGAAGTCTCAGAGGAAACGGACTTTTTTCCTTTTTTGGCCATTTGTATCAAATGTCTTTCTGAAGGAAAGTAGGGCTGCTGGCTTGGGTTTCTGTAAGGGAGGAGATAAGCTTTAGAGAAACCAAGATCCTGAGAATCATGTATCGGTGACAAAGTAGAGACAGACTAGAAGGAATAGTGTATTTATTGTGGGTTTTGGTGCCTTACCAAGAGACAGTATGCAGATAAACTTAACTGGTGTTTTTATTTCAGCAAACATAAGAATTTTATACTGGATCTGGTATGTGTGATTCCTCATGTGTCTTCTGTGACAGTACATACAGATGCACACTCTAGCACTGCCACAATGGTTTAATTTCTGAAAGGCAGCTTGTGTACTCTGTCCTTATTTGATACTCTATATAGGATATATGGAAGTTTAACAAGAGCTTGCTGTACAGCTTCAGTCATTGCAGGTTAGTAATGGACAACTGTTCCACTGGTAGGATGTTCTTTTGTTATGAGAATTCAGTGTTAATCCCAACAGTGTTGTATTTTATGCTTGAGAGTGTTTTCATTAATCTTAATTGCAAGCCTGGCACCAGATGTATATAATGTATGAAGAAAACAGAATACCTTAGGCACACGGTGATCTGATCATGGGAAAATTAGTCTAAACTCTGCCTACACAGGAAGGATAATTTGGCAGCTTTATTGTGCTCGGGTGAGTGGAAACTCATGGTTTCTTCTGTGTTGACTGCAGACTTTGTCCTTAATAAAGAGAATTATCTTGGCAGTGCTGTTCTAGGTTTAAGATGAGAGCAATAACAGATATCAATCTCCTGCTTTTTTTTTCTTGTATTAGGCTTTGCATATATTTGTGTCCAAGTTTTGATTAATGAGAAGGTTAAAAGTTGCATCCAAGCAGTGTCTCTTAATGTGTATATTGGCTTCTTGATGAATTCTGTTGGTCTTTCTATTGTCTCCTAGTATTTATGCATAAAAGCACAACTTGCTTCCAAAATAGTAACAAGTGCTGAAACTTGGCTGTAGTGTTTCAGAAGCATGGTTCACTTCACGCTGAAAGCATTAAAGGCAGTGATACATAGTGGGATGGTTCCCAGGACTTCTGAGCCATCATTTCAATCCTGCCAAAAATCTTGCTAGAGGGGAGTGGGTGGACCTTGGCATTCATTTATGGACCACTGAGGCTTACAGCCTGGAACTAGAAGGAAGCCAGAGGTATGCTGTGGCACTTGCCCTCAGCCTAGGAGCACCCGAGTGGGCTGGATCCCATCCCCGGAGTTACACAAAGCCCTCTCTGGCACACTTGCACTGTAGCGGAGCCAGTGCCGTCATGCCGCTTCAATACCTCTCCTAATTTGTGGTGCCTTCAGAGCTCCGGACAAAGGCATGCCTCAGAGAAGCACAACAGCCATTCACTGGTAGCCACTTTGAATGCTGTGTCATCCCTGAGTCCCCTTCTGTGCTTGCCTGCAGAGCAAGTCTGGAAACCTTACAAGAGGAAGTGTGGGTTTTATTACTGTGCGGTACTTTCTGTTAAGCGCCATGTCTTCATGAACGTAACAGTTCATGGTCCCTCCATAGGCCGTGCAGCCTTATTTGGCTGCGGTGGGGCATTGCCTACGCCATTGTGCTCAGCAGCATCCTCTCAATGCAGTGTTACCCTGGGATGCTCCACACACCCTCCCTTCTGTCACCCTAGTCTTTCACACCTCCCAGCCGTGTCTGTTTTACAGGGTGAACTGTCCCTGGTCAGCCTTCCCAAAATGTGCTGAATGAGTCTAGGGCAGAAGTATAGCTCCTAAGAAAGATACTGTATGTGAACTGATCTATTAGCTGCCAGATGTCCTGCAGGACTGCCAGAGTTTTGACCTATGTAGAAATAGGATTGTTCTTAATCTAGCATGCATTGGATTGTTTAAAAAAAAAAAAGGCATTAATATTGCACAGTGTTAATGCTGTACAAATCATTCTGCGTTGGCTTCAATATCACATGCAAGAGAATTAGTTTAAGATTTGGATGTGACTCATTAATCAGAGTATCCTGCTGGCCTCCCTGTCTCCTAGTACAGAAACCGCAAGGGGCAAGCTGGGCAGAAAGGCGACTACAGATGGCTTTCATAGGCTCGTACAGTAAGTGCCGTTACTCAAATCTAGATATTGCCCATAGCATTTGTGACAAGGACACAACTGATAACCAGGATGAGAATCCCACACGGCGCATCCAAGTCTGCTGCCTGATGCCCCTCTGCCTGCAGAACTGAGCTGCGGGCAGCTGAGCAGCTGCGTCTGGAGCCCCTGGGGGACTCGAGCAGCCCTGTGTGCCCAAAGGGCTTGTGACAAGTCTCCAGGGGGGACTGTGCTGACAGCCTCCATCAGTCAGAGGGCTGCAGCCCCTCCCTCAGCCAGTGGGCTTTTGCTGTGTGGCCACGGGGAGTGATGCAGTTTGGAATTCATGCTTTGCTCCTGGTAAACCTGTGTGAGCAGTCTTTTAAGAAATATGATAAAGGCTTTGCTTTTTAAATGTAGGAATATTCTAGGCAGAAAACAGCTCCGGAGGCTTGGCTTTCCTTTAGGGCTCTGCCCTTCTCTTACCAAAAGTCCCAGTGCATGCAATAGGTAGCTCAACAGTGAAGAAGGTGCTGCACAGAGAAATCATCAAGATACACAACTGAGGAAGAAAAGCCAAGAATGAACAAAGCAACCTTCAGAGGTTCCCAGGAGTCTCTGTAACAGTCGCGAGGGTGAGCAGCCACAGCAGTTTGGCAGCAGGCATCTCTGTTTTTCTCAAGAGCCAGGCTGCTTTAGGACTAAGCTATCAGGTAATATCTCTGTAAATCTGCATGAGTATGCCCTGAAGGATGTACTCTCTCTCTGTTCAACAGGATGGCCTCCTTTGCAAACACTGTTTTTCATAACATGCTTTGTATATAAATAAATCACACTAATTAGAAAGGTGAGCAGATTTTCTTCTCCGAGAACAAATTTTCAGCACGACATGCTGTGGGTGTGAAAAGGACCTTTATTTCTTAGTCAGTGATAATCCCTAGATTTTCCAGGCTTCTCTCAAGAAATGTGTAGCTCGTGTTAGGCATTCCTTAGCAAAATGCCCTATTTGTGGATGAACAACACCCCCACAAACAAGTTCTGTCTGTGGGCACTCTCGCAAAACCTGGCGGAAAGCTAGTCAAATATTTCCATGCCTTTGAAATTTAGTTAGCAATTCTGGATAAGTTTTGGCATGTGTCTGTGGAGATAGGATGCAGAGCTTGTGCCTCCTTTGAAATATCATTCCAAATCGCTTGAAAATGCTCAACGTTGATTTTTTTAAAAACAGAAAACCAGAAAGTCAGCTGTCTGGAAAGCTTTAAGAGAAGTGCAAGTTCACCACACTACCCTTAAGGCTCTTTCTAGAAAGAGTTGCAGAGTTTAGCATGCATTTGTCCATAAAAAGATGAAGTTAAATACTTAAAAATTAACACAGTTGCTTCAGACCACTTCTGTTAACACTAGTGGAAGAAACGATCTGAAGTGGTGCTTTCCCTCTGTCACTTTACTCTTATTTATGCAGGTGTGGCTGTACTGGATCAGGTCAAGGTCCACGGGGTTCAGTCTGTTCTCCGGCAGCAACCAGAGAAAAGTGGCCAGGGAATATAACGTAACAACAGGGCAGGCATATAATGCATTCCCAGAACATACCACCAACCTCCAACAATTTGCGGTCCAGAGCTTTCTCAAGCCACAGGTAGTTTCTTTGTTTCAATAGCCCTCGGTGGATGAATACGCTGTATTTTTCTTCCATCGGGTTTTTAAATATGTAGACTGTTAGCACAGTAACTGTACTGTGGCAAGGAGTTTCATGGGTTGTTTATATGTTGTGTGAATGCACCTCATTTTCTCTTTTTTATCCTGCCTGATGTCCCCTAGTTTTTGCAAACTTGGGAAATGTTTGTTCCCACTTCATAGTTTTCAAGTCACACATTTATTATGCCTTTTTATTAATGAAAGTTTCCATTTTTCTCTCAGATACACCACTACAAAACCCTAAACAATCATTTAAAAAATTACTCAAATTTAAGTTTTAAAAAAATACTCAAAATGTTAGGTGTGTGTTGATGTTTATTGTACAGAATTTCTTCCTCCTGCCTAATCTTGTGTTATTAGCTGAATACTGGGAAAAATACCTAGTTGTCCTTGCTGTTGCCAAAGGATTTTTGTTAAACTGGTAAAAATATGATCATGGAACTTTTAAATGCATTTTTCTGTCTTCCACTTCAAAGTCTTTTGAGTATTTCTAGCCCTGAACAAGGAGGAGGAGAAGAACAGGAATCAAGGAGATCCTGTTCTGGTTTTGCATACATTAGCAGAGATGAGGGGTTTTACATATTTAACAAAGACTTGCTTCTTTTTTCATAGCATTTGATAGTCATTGTTTTAGTGTGAGAGAGGAGGAAACATTACGTTCTGCCACTGAAATGCCCCTCCTTCCTTGCCACTCAGGTTTGGTCTCTTTATTGCTGTGATATCATCAGTGTCGCTAGTGATGAGCGCTGCCTTCAGATGGTGAGACCTGAATTGCCAATGTGGTGAGCTGGCTGAGGAGCTGCCGAGTCGTCTTCCCTCCCAGACCAAAAAGACTATTTCCCTCCCTCCAGCTTTTATGGCTCTTCACCTTTTCAGTAGGACTTGTTGGCAGAGTGAAATATCACTGAGGAGTGTCCTTGATACCGAGTGACCCAGTACTGTCCCTCTGGGTTGTGACCAGGTGGCCACTAATGGGCTGCAGCTAGCCTGGACCCAGCAATGGCAGAGGGGAGCTGCAGGTAAGGGTAACACCTCCTAAATTCACAGGACCGCTGTGACTTTGAGAGAGGCTGTAAGAGGTGACCACCATGGCCCCTGGAGCTGGCACAATGACTGGTGACTGCTTTTGGGAGGCTAATACTGTCATCTTGCTTACCATGGTGTTTTCCAGACTGGGCCATTCGCCTCCTTCCCCCCTTACTTTTTGCTAGGTTGGGAAAGGCAAGGGCTTTTTTGATTTTTAGATAAAGGCTCAACTGTAGGTAATGGATCTATTCAGTTTCAGACAAAGCTTTTCTGTTGCTGAAGGACAGCAGAAGGGTAGATAGAAGTGGCTGCTGCCTTGTCCACACACAGCAAGGCTTGGTCTGCTGGTCACAAAGGTGACTGACTGGAATTGCCAGGCAGCTGTCTGTGCCGTGGAGTATTTACTTTTCTCTGCAGTGCCGTCCACTCCCCTCAAGCGAACTCTTTCCTATTACCAAGCAAAAAAGCTTTGTAATTCCACTTGAAAGAAAGGTGCCAGACTGGGGCATGTCCACTGATTGCTGATCTCGCCTCTCGGGGCTGCTGAGTGGCACAGAAAGCAACCACTTTCCATGGTGTACAAATGTACACGGGCTCCTGGGCTTTTTTTCCTCCAAAGATTTTTAGGGCACAACACAGAAAACTTCTAGGAGTTGATCAAAATGCAGAGTCTCCTTCAGACTGTGTCAGTAGCAAAGTATTTGTTCTTCCAAAAACCTTTAGACTCCATACTTGTATGGGTTTTTTGTACATTGGTGGAACCTGTTTTCTTTGTAACGAAACCAAAGAACTTTCTGTTCTCTTCTGGGATGCTGTTGAGAGAGGAAGCATCCCTGGATCACTGCTCTCGAGGTCTCCAGACCCACTGTGTAAAGGAAACTCATGCACAAGATTGGCTCTAAAGAGAGTTGTCTTTTCCTAACTGGAAAACCCCTCTGGTTTCTCTCACAGAGGTGCTGAGCAAAGTAACTGTGAGTGTCCTGTCTGAGCTGTGGATAGGCAGGCTTAGTCGGACACCAGATCTTCTGGTATAATTTTGATGAGTAATCTAGGGCATAATAAACAATGAAATCAGCAGGGTGCTGATTTAAGGAATTTTTTCACTGTTACAGGTGGGTGTCTTTTTCAGATGCCTTATATTGCAGGAGGGTGTTGCACACACATTCCTGCTTTTCATCTAGAAAAACCTCAAAACTGCTAAAAACTGGGGGCTTCCAGGTGTCCTGCAGAGGCATTGCTATACCCCAAGTGAAATGCAATATCCCTCATGGGATATTAACAGCATGTAACTTGGGCAGGTAATTGAAGAGTTGGGTTTCATTATTCTCTCTTTATGAGTTGATGGGGAGAAGCAGGCAGACTCCCACAGCGGGGAAGCTACAGCTTTTACTGGAAGTTTTGAGTTTCTTGGGACGAGCAGGATATTCCCCTTCTCTGGACAGAGGCAGGCCTCCACACTTACCCATGTAAGTGGGGTGCTAAATGTTACAGTCGCAAAAATCCCTTAGTTAAGGGGATACTAAAAAGATGGGGGGGTTTTTGTTGGTTTTTTTTTTTTTTTTTTTGGTTACTAGACAGTGATGCTTGAGCCAGACTCGATACCTAGTTGGCAATATGGTTTTCTCACTTATCCCTGCTGACCCAAAGAGGGACAAAATAGCCAGTGTGGACCCCTTAGCATTCGGCGATGCCCTGGTATCAAGTGACCAGCACTGTGTCCTGTGGCTCTGCCTTGTCCTTGGCAGGTAGCTGGGGTAGAGACTGGTCCAAAGTCCCGCTCGTTGCCTTGGTTGTTCATTCCTGTTCCTCTGTCCCCTCACAAACCGTCACGGGATGCAGCTGCGTAACTCTCATCCTCTGTGGTTTACTTCTGACAGCAACCACAGCCAGCGGTGCTTTGGCTTCAGATGTAGCGTAATGATTAGTGTAACACGCAAATAATAATTTTGTCGTAACATCTGCCACCCTCTTGGGGTGAGGCTGCGTGTTTTCCCCGTGGGCTGACACTTGCTGGATGCATTTCATTAGGTTCCCAGACACACCTTGGTTTCTGTATAATTGGTGTGCTTATTAAAAGGGGTGCAGAAACACCTCTTCTGTTCCCAATACCTCATTTAATAATAAACTGACATTTCTGCCTGTGAGCAACTTTTTCTTCCCAACTCTCATCTCAGATCTTTGGGTATTATGCTCTACAGTTACAGCAGTAGCAGGTATCTGTGTTGGCCATTGAAAAGAAAGGAGAGGAGAGTTTTTGCAATTCTTATTTCCTTTGCCATGATGCATGGGAGAAACACACAGCCTTCTCAATTAAAACTAGCAGGTTGGTTTGTTTGTTTTTCCCCCAAAATAAAAGTAACTCTTTGCACTAGATGGCAGTGTGGATAGTTCTATGGGAAATTGTTTTATTTGCAAAAATCATCAGTGTGATGGTAAACAGTATTCAGCATAAAAAGCACTCTGTAGTGATGACAAAAGCACCTTTCACTGCTTGTCCGCACCACATCCACGGTGAGGAGGAATGGGTATTCTGGGTCTGAAAAACTTTGGTAGGAGGTGCTCATTCTCAGGGTTGCAAATCATTGCATTTTTCTCCTTTCCATTTCCTTCTCTTACATCTCAAAAGAGCCAAAGTCCTGCAGGGCTGAGTGTTCATTTATTTACTTTTAAAGACACATTGCTGCTGTCCTACATACAAAACCCTGCTGAAGGAATGGGGACAACTGTTAAATATTGAGAAGTATGCTAAAACTATGTGCTACGATTACAGATTCCAGGCCAAGGTTTTAGTGGTGGATAAATAAGTGTGTTAAGCGCAGTTATCTTGAAGGAACTATCAAAATTAAGCTACAGATAAGAAAAATATGGTATCCTTCTATATATAAAAATACTAAGCACAATAGATAAATTTAGTTAAATAACAAGATGCTTGTCCTGTACTTGAGCATCAACATGCAAATAAAGCCCTGATTAACGTTGGCAATCTCTTATTGAAATTCAGTAGGGCTCCTTTACATTGGAAGAAACGGAAGGGCAGACTTGAATTGAGAAATTGTATCTGAAGTTCCTTTCTGAGTAGATGGTCATAAACCTGTCAGACACTGGAAAAAGTAAAGGTCCATGTTTTGAGCCATTCATGCCAAAGCATGTCTGTCTGTGTGAGATGGAGGGGTTTGTGGTCCTACATTTTCTCCTTATCAGGACCTGCTTGCCAGGAGAGAGAAGGGGCTCTCCTGGAAAGGAACTCAAGGTAATCAATTGCAAATCATAGAATGGTTTGGGTTGGAAGGGACCTCAAAGATCATCTAGTTCCAACCCCGCTGCCATGGACAGGGACACCCTCCACTAGACCACGTTGCCCAAAGCCTCATCCAACCTGGCCTTAAACACTTCCAGGGATCAGGCCTCCACAACCTCTCTGGGCAACCTGTTCCAGTGCCTCACCACCCTCACAGTCAAGAATTTCTTCCTAACATCTAATCTGAATCAACCTTCCTTCAGCTTAAACCCATTACCCCTTGTCCTGTCACTACAGTCCCTGATAAACAGTCCCTCACCAGCTTTCCTGTAGGCCCCTTCAGGTACTGGAAGGCCACAATTAAGTCTCCACAGAGCCTTCTCTTCTCCAGGCTGAACAACCCCAACTCTCTCAGCCTGTCCTCACAGGAGAGGTGCTCCAGCCCTCTCATCAGCTTCGTGGCCCTCCTCTGGACTCTCTCCGACAGCTCCATGTCTTTCTTGTACTGGGGCCCCCAGAGCTGGACGCAGTACTCCGGGGGGGGTCTCAGGAGAGCCAAGTAGAGGGGCAGAATCCGTCCCTCGACCTGCTGGTCACACCTCTTTTGATGCAACCCAGGATACGGTTGGCTTTCTGGGCTGCAAGTGCACATCCACTTGCATTTTGAGTTAGGATGTCAGGTGTCAGGTGTAACAAACTGTTTCTAATTACGCATGAGAGATATCTTGAGTAGAAAAAGTACCATGCAGGCACCTCTGTGGAGAACTCCTTCAATACTCAAAAATGTATTTTCACCAGGTACTTTGTGTTCTGTCCTTTACCTCTCATACATAATACAAATAAGAAATTAAAATTAGTGATATAAGACTATCAGAAAGGTTTTAAGGTCAAGATAATTACATTGGTAGCAGAAAGAATTATGAAATTTTTAATTGCAAATAGACAATATCCAGCTGCTCTTATGCTGAAGTGACATAATCTTTCCATGACTTGTGCCAGCTGCATGAGATAAGAGTATAAAAGACAAAACTTTAAAAAACAAACAAAAAAAATCCCCAAAACAAAAAACCACACAATCAGCAGAAGGAATAAACCTTGGATTGCAGACTATCAAACCTGACATTTATTAAGCAAAAGCTAATTGATACATGCCATGTTATGCACACCTATATAACAAAAGCTTTCAAATAAAAATGCACTTTGTTTTTGTAACAATACTGAGAAGACAGCAAGCAGGTTTGGGAAAAATAAAATTAGTTATTGAAGTTCTTGACCTGGGAAATGTATTTAATGCAAAAATGTTTTAATCCTTAAGGCCAATTAAATAGAAAGAAAATTGTCAGAATGCTTAACCAAACAAGCTTAACTTCCCTATTTGTAGGGTCCATATTCTTTGCTTGTCTTGTTCAGATATCTGCTTGTTAACACATTGGATTATTCACTAGTTTGAATACAATTGAGAGTTTATCCATATATTATGCTATTGGAACGAGTAGTTATTTCTCTATTGCCCATTACTCTTTGCTTATTTTTAAAACATGTTTTTAATGTTAAGTTCCTTATGAGGCAGAAATTGCAGTGTGGATATAGGCTGGATTAGATACTCAAATGCAGATAAAAATTACATTTCTTTCAAGTAAAGAGAGCAAATGGGGTGACATTTACACACATTCTCTAAGTGAAAGGGGCGTTGCTGTGAAATGGTCTGGATTTCTGTGTCTTGAATGAAAATTTATAAAAAGCTGATGCTCTGTCATAGCTCTGGCCTCGTAGGCAGTGATTTAAAGTATAGCTGTGGGAAGACATAGCAGGCAAATTAACAGCACTGACTTCACAAAGGAACTTCTTACGCAATTGCTCTGCTTTGACTGAGTAGCAAAGCTAGAGGACTATGTAAAACAATTACCACTTGAGCATGAAACCCTTATCGTGCTACTCCAGGGAATCTTTGCGGTTGGAAAAAGGCCCTCTTGTTGTCAGTGGGAGATAACTGAAAACACAGACAGAGATTAGGCTCTTGCTGGAGGAGCATGTCACATCTAAGTGCAGCTTGTGGTACGTTTGCAGCCTCTGCTAGTGTTTCTGGCAATTCTGCAGGCTGCTGGGCAGGGTTGGTACCAGTACGTGGTGCCAGCCTGGTTTCTTACCCACCTTCTTAGCTCCACCCCTTACATGGGTCTCTGCCACGATTCACAGCCATGCTGAAAGTTGCCGTCCTTTGTGCTACTAATAAAATCAACCTTTCGGCCACTTAAAAATATCTGGTTTTGCTAAACTGTTAAACTAACTGGCACTGTGGTGTAGTCAAAGGTGCAATTCATTCAGCACCTTTCATGTCATTGTTAGAAGAGACTGTATTATTTCTTTGAAATGGCTAGGATTTTGCTTAATTAAATACGGAATAAACTAATCTCTAACCGTACCATCTTGTTTTGAGATAGATAATGAGGTTAGAGCCACAATATATCATACAGTCATATTAGCATACATTTATGTAAGTGTCCAGCTGTCCTTCTGAAGTGAATAAGCAGTGACAGGTTTCATAGAAGAAGTTAGGAAAGATATTCCGGGTAAAGAAAATGCAGTTGGGTTTGTCTATAAACTGCACAGCATGTCCAAGTTTAAATAAAAAAAATATGGAGAAAGGATGCTTCAGTTTTCAGCTCTTCTGTTTTCTCTGCCTGTCTTGTATCGGAAAAGGGTAAAAAGCTAATGTCTTTTACTTTTTCTCCTCCTTTTTTAAAGTAAAAAATAAAAAATCCCCCCATACCCTTTCTGCTCTGTTTCTTTTTCATAATCTCCTCCACCTTGTACACTATTTGCACTGCAACCATTATAAGGGAATATTTCTGGAAAACTGGTTCCCTAGGGGTGCTTATTAAGAATCATTGGTATTTGTTTCCCACTGCGGTACTAAACAAACAAACAGAAACCTCAAACCCTCCTCCCAATTTGGAGTGACAGATGACCTTAAAAAGAGTTAGCAGTGCCAATGAAAAGGTTGTGGTCTACCAGAGATAAATGGAAATACATACATGCTATAATATAAAAGTTACAGAAAATTGGGTAATAACTGGTTTACATTATGCCATAACCACTGGGCTGAGTGTGCTCGAAGTCAAGTATATTTCTGTGAGTAAGAGAGGAGGAATTTGTTGACAGGAACAATTGTTAAATGCCAGTGCTTTGACCAGGGGGAAAAAGGAAGCTTACTTGTGCAGCTGTGTCTTGCTGATATGATGTCTCCTGCAGAAGTGAAGCCTCTAGGAAAAGTTGGGTTATTCCAAAGAAAGCTCCACCCAGTGTTCTTAGCACAGATTTTTAGAAAATTGTCTTGATTCAATACTGGTTGTATTAGTTTTAACTGAGAGGAGCATACAGTATCCTGAAGAGTAGCCACAATGCTGGGAAATGAGATTTCTGGTCTTTTTACTTATATGCTGTTTATTTACCGTTTTGCTGAAAGTAAGATTGATATTGCCACCAGTTTTTACACTGCCGTAGCCAGTTTTGCCCTCAATAGCTGAAATTGTGCTGAAAACCTTGTATTTTCCAGGCTGATCAGAGAACAGATATACGTATGTATATATCCTCTAGTTTCTGTAAGTTTTGAGACTCAGACTACTCAGTGGAAAATGGTCACATCTTGCAAAATAACAGCAGTATCTGCAGCTGGATGGGTCAGCGAGCACTGTGAACTGAATGCTTTGCCCAGAGGGGCTGACCAAGTTTAGGAAGTGAGTCGCAAAATTAGGGTTTACAATTTTGAGGACTTCTCTTCTTCAGCTGAGAGAAGTTTAGGCCTCACCTAATGGAGTTCAGTCAATCAGTGAATTTTTGTGACAGTTAGTTAAAACATTTTCAGAGCAGGTCACGCACCGAGACACGGGCCCATACAAGGTCAGCCATGCCATTCATGTGGGAGCTCTGATCCCAGCACAAGCATGTGCACAGCGACCGCTCTGAGCCTGAGCTCAACTCTACTGTGAATTCCCTGAAACAGCTGCTTATCAGTTGGCGTGGGTCACTGCTTGCACGTTTTTACTGCTAATGCCTGGGAAAGTTGGGTGTTTGTGCATCCTGTACTTACCTATTGTTAATATTCCCCATGAGATTCTGTGAAATAGGTGGGAATAATACCTTGGCGCTTCCTGTTAGCCTTTAGTTTATCAGCTCCCGGTACCCGCTGGCTTGAGCTATCAAAGAAATGGCTGGGCTGTAGGGCAGTGTAGGGTAGCCCGGGCTTCGGTTTGGGGGCATATGCGGAGTGAGCAGCGCTGCACATGCTGCCTTCAGCGAGTGCCAGCACTGCAGACTGGTTGGGGCACTAAATTACTCAATTACTAAATTAGCAGTGTTTTCTCAAAAGTTTTTTTCCTGCTGTTTTCATTCTCTGCATGGGCCTGCTGTGAGATCTTACCATCTTGCAGGAGCAAAGGCAAGGTGGTGCAAACCAGCAGCAGGGCAGACCACCAGCAAGCTGCGTGGGAGCGGCCGGCTGGGAAGGCTGGAAGTGGGGCTGGTCTTGGTGATGACCACTTGCAATGTCCCTTTACCATCTCCTGTGAAACTACGAACCACCCCACCCCCCACAAAGCCAGGGGAGATTTACAGATCTTGTAGGTATTTGGGTCAAAATTCAGAGGTTTTTAGGAGTCTAAAGGTGTAGCATGCACGCCTAGCGTGCTACTAGCCTGACTCTCCTAAGATCGCTAAGTTACAGCTGCTCTAGTGTATTTCTGCCTTTTGAAAATCAAAGAGTCCTCATAATTCCTTTAAATCTGCCCCTCGTTAGCTGAGGAATATCCATATTAATGTAGAAAATGTTCCTGGCAAAAATGACGTGCCTTTTGGCTTGCAACACATCTCCCTATCTTGTTTTACTTTGAATTGTGTTGGTTGGGAATATTAGGCGGTCTAGTGCAGCACCTGTGGTGCCGAGGCAGGAACTAAAGTCTTGCCAGGAGCAGAGTTATTTCCCTGATTACACCCATATAGAGACCCAGAAATTTTCTGAAGACAGTTTGCTAAAACTAGCACAAGCCTGCCACAAGTCAATGTGATACACTTTGATTTTGTAATATACATAAATAACCTTAATCTAATCAGCAGATCTGGTAAGGTCAAGAATAGGACTGACTAGGACATAAAGAATAAAGACAATAAATCAATAAAATTAATAAATAGTCTGGTCTAGTATTAGAGGTTGGTGTGAGAGAGTTGGCAGGAAATAATTAAAACACATTCACTGGGAGATTTGGTTATCTTTTATTCCTGTTATTTATTCCTCCTAACTAATGCAAATTTCCACCCATGCTATAACTGCGAGCTAGTGCAAAACACAGCTGGCCCTGGGGGATATTGGGAAGTCTGATGTCTGTTGCCCGCCCACTCCCTTTAGTGGATGCTCTGTAGAGGTATGCATTGCTATGCCCACTGACAGATTTCAGCAAATTTAGGAATAAACTGTGGAAGTTCGACCTGATGATGATCAGAAGCCACTTGCCTTGACACCAGAAGCTGAAGAAAAAAATAAAAAATTAATTCCTTCATAGTGTCCTGCATACAGGTTTTAAGTGTTGTGGTTTGAATGTTAAAAGTGAATTTTTATTGCCAATAACCAGTTTTTGGACACTGAAGATCATGATACTGTAAGCTTTTTAACGAGGTCACTTTCTGGAATTAAGAAAGTTTATTTTTTTTAAAAAACCTATTTTTTGTAGAAAAGGTGGTCACCATTGGGTGCATGCGATGTAACTTTTGTTCCTGTGGAAACTATCTTGTTTTGTTCTGAAATACTCCGTTTTGATAGTATTCTGAAATCTTACTCTGAGATGCTATCTTTCATTGTGGTCAGGTTTTTCAAAGTTCCTTTATACATAGACAAGGCGCACAGCTCCCGCTCAGTGATACCACTCGGAATTGTAAGTGCTAACTAACTGTGGAGACAGAGTCCCATTTTTTTTGGAGAGAGGATGGTGTTCAGTAGCCCCGGCTACTGATTTTGTTAAGATGAGCTCTACTCAGTTCTCAGCTGTGCAGCAGTTCGTATTGGTAAGACTCTGCAGCTTCTCAGTGCTGCAGAGGAAAGAGCTCGAGCATCTGTCATCCTCGTAGCCAGTGGTAACACAGATGAGCAGAGTTGCTCGTGGAACATGTTTTTCTACAGTATTTCACTCTGCAGGATGAATGGATGAAACTAATAATGTTTCTGAAGGAGTGTCCAAATATCTTTGGGCTGCTTCTTGTCTCTCTGATTTTATTTTGGCCTTCCTTCAGAAACTGGCAAACTGATTAACGTATACTTTCTAATTAACTACAAAACTCAGTCTGCAATATTTATTTTTACTGTAACTAAGGCCTTGAAAGTTGTTCACAGGGAGAAATTAATTACATCTTTAGACAATAGTTGTCTCTTTCCATCATGAGTCAACACTAATTTACAGTATTTATCAACACTTTTTAATAAGATTAAATTTGTATTTACAGATAATATTCATATGCATAGGGTAGCTGGCATTCCTAGAGATTTTTTTTTAAAGTGTGTTATCTTCATTGTTGGTTTTGAATGCTATTTTATTATTGCAGCAATGTAAATACATACTAATCGTGCAGCTTCTGGGAGAGGCTGGCTGGTGTCTTCACAGGTCTAGAGAGTATATGAAGCGATTTCTGCTGTGTTGTCCCACCTTGCCTCAGCAACCCGTGTGCTGCTGAGAACCAAATGTTCTCCCAACAGTCGCATTCCTTCTGCCACTGTTCATTGCTGCAAGTCAATAAAACAAAGTGGCATTTCTTAAAGCTGTTTTTTTTTCTTTTTTCTTTTTTTGTGCCTTTAATGGTTTTTGCTTTCCCAGAAAAGGGCTACTGCCACCAAATGTTATGCCTCTTCAGGTTTCACCTTCCCACATACTTGCTAATTGGCACTTTTGGGAAGGTTTGTTCTGTAGCTTTTTGGGGCATAGCAGCTGCATGCAAAATGCTTCGGGAGGGGAGGTGATAGAGTGGCGTTCACATGCACAGCTGTGTTTATTTCAATATGAGCTAAAAACCACTCAACTCCAAAATACACTACCGTACGTTTGCACCACCAGAGCAATTGTAGGTCATTGTATACAGGGAGTCAGGGTTTATGCGCCTGTCCTGCTGCAAGGCCAGCTGCCTCGAGCTCTCAGCAGAGAGAGGTAAGCGCCATGAAGAGCTGTGCATTCATGAGTATCACTGAGCTCATGGGGAGATGATGGTGGGAGGCACCTTGAAAATATCGATGCATCTTTATAGCTCTTGTGTGAAAGGCCACCTCCTACTTCAGACAAAAATCCCATTAGTTATGGAACAAGAAATGTTGCTGTTAACACCGGGGCTAAGAAATTTGACTGCTTTCTATGCTACTGCTTTCCCTAAACCTGGGAGTAGACTAGATCACAGAGAGGGATATTCCCATCTCTGGCAGCTTGGGGATGCCCTGCTGTAATTATCAGCAGTTCTCTCAGTGCACTTTGGAAGTCCTCTGCTGCTTCTGCAAGTCCTCCATGAACTCCCTAAGGCAAAATGAAGTGCCAGATACATCCGAAGATCTGCAGTCTACTTTTTGCAGTTGTGGTATCCACCACTAAGTTAACATTTCCTTTTTCTATCACATTTATTCAAGAATGTATTCTGGTATCTGAGATACAGTATAAGATAGTGGCTGGTGACTTTGTTGTGATACTCTGCAGCATGTTAAGCCCCACCTGTTTTATAAAAAAAAAGAAAGCCACCCACTACAAACCTCAGCAGTAATCATAGCTACCTAGTTAATATTCTAAAGCAACTGTCCTGTGTGATTTATGCACCAAAAGACAAATACCACAATTCTCTTACAATTAGCTGAGAGATGGTTTTAGTTTAACAAATTGATGCATACAAACTGGTGAGATTTTATGTTGCAGCTGCAAGACTTCAATTAAAGATAAAGTTTGCAATCATTCAGTTCTTTATTTGCTATCAGCAGCGAGTGTAGTTGGCAGTGAAGAATGTAGTGTGACTTGGCACATCAATTTGCGAGATGCACGGTGCCCAGGAAGGCTTGACCAACAGTTTAGATCTGTCCATGTTTACTATCTGCTTTCCTAATTTTGGTGGGAGTGGAGATAATGTAAACTGAAGAAGTTTCCACAGGAGTTTTGTTGTTTAAGTGCCATTTACCTTTCTTAAAATTGGCCTTTAAAGAGCATGCCTTACTTGATAGTTGCTGATGAAAATAGTGCTTGTCTATGTGCCTTGAAGGCTCATGTGCCTGAGCTATCATATGATGAATTTTAGCTATACTTAGAAGGGAACTAATGCTGCCTTTCACCCTTCAAGAACTTTATTTTGATGTGTGACCCAACTAGCCTTTTCTCATTCTTGGTAATGTCTAATTTTCATAGCAGTCAGTGCGGAGTGTGATGGCAGCAGGTAAGAAGCATACAGTAATCTGTTCATGCCCTCAGATAACTAAAGATAACTTTAATCAGTTTTGTATTCTTTTTTCCAACTCTGAATGTGCTGCAAAGTAATTAATATATAGCAAAAATAAACACTTGAATTGTAATATTCAGTTACGTACATAAATATAGTCTACTTCTTAAATCAGAGCTTTAAAATAGTAATTCACATACAGTATTCAACATTTCAGTTCTTAAGGTTCCTCTTCCACGAACTTTGTCTTAGCATTGTTTGCCTGATACTACTTCTCTCTTCAGATTTTTGTGGTGAAGCAGGTATCTTTTTACTGTGTTGGAAATGTTGTTATCCTGTTTACAAGCTAATATTTCGTACTAGTAATTCTATACTGGTAGAGGTAAACTGTAGCAGTTTTTGTGCTCTGCACTTTTGTAGTCTGTGAAAATCAGATCGTGTTTTTCTCAACAAGGTGTTTCCCCAGCTTAAATGATTGCAGAGAGCTTCCACCTTGGTGGCAGCCTTCCTCCCTGAAAGTGGAACTGCTTTTTTGCGTAGGGAAATGTAGACTATTTCTAAATACTGTGCAATCTAATTTCTTAGTCTTTTATTTACTGTATTGCTTAATGGCACAACATGGGATATGCCCTATGTGTCAGTGTGTATATGTAATGGCATTTAGAAATAGGGAATTGAAAATTAAATGTTTACTTAAGGAAACTTTTGCCTAGGTTACACATTTTCTGTTTTTGAAACTTCACTGCAGGCTAACATCAGCACGCTGCCTTCTTTTTGTTCATTTTCTTGGTGACATTTTGCTACTGGATGTACATTGTCAGTGAGAACAAAAGGCAAAACATGGATTAATAATTAGCAATAAATGTGTCAACAGAAGTTCAGTTGTAACCTCTGTGCTTGCTTTTGCTATTGTATTGTAGGAGGAAAAAAAAAAAATAACATCATTCCAGTACAGCGGAGAGGAGCAAAGGGTAAAAGTTACTATTTCCTTATATGGTGATTACATAGCTTTAGAAAAATAAGAAATTAAAAGTAGGAGGAGGAAAAATATTTGCAAAGGTCTTTAATCCTAACATGCTGCACTGCCTTGTAGCATTTTTGGCTGGCTGTTCTCTTCCCTCTCAGTAAAAACATACGGCAGTGTAACAATTGCCATTGCTTGCTTTTCGGCACTGGACCTGTTGCTCCAAGGAATGGGAGCAGGTGAAAATTAGGGCTGATGAGTCCCAGGTAAGGTGCATACATCCTTGGTGACAGAAATAGTGAAAATAATTAGTTCCTGCAAATAAGTAAGGTAGGGGGGATAGAGCTTCAGCCTATCTAAGAACAAAGCCAGGGAGAAAACTTCTGCTGTTAACACTCTTCTCCTATAAAAACACTTCTCAAGATTTAAAATTGGTAACAGATTATCTGTATCACTAAAAAGGGTTATTTTTAGGCTTTGTAGGGAAATTACACTGACTGCAAAGGGACCTTTAAGTTCTGCTCTGACCCAGAAAACCAGAACCTAAATTTGAAAAACTTTTCCTTTTTATCTGACTGGGACAGATCTCATTTAAATTCAGCCTCTCTGTTATTGATTATGCATGGAGTGAGGGAAGAGAGGGACAGGTACAAATAAGTCGTATACTTTCTGTTTTGCAGATCTTCCAAGAAGATAGATGGATCTGCCTCTAGCCCTGTATTGGTTCGTTCACTGTGGCTGGGTGTTTATCACAAATCCATGGGCACTGGGGCTGAGGAGAGCTCAAAATATGGCTTAGCTTCCTGGGGAAGTGGGATGTGGATGGGAATAATCTCAACAAAGTTCCTCTCTGCTAGAGCCTTGGTGGTAGGGTTTGAGGAGGGCATTGATTATTGTGCAGTGGCTTGTTTTGCTCTCCAGGTAATGTGAGTGAATATGAAAGCCATTCTTTTTGCTACTAAGAACATCTGATTTAGTTTTAATACATGCCACATAGTTTCCTGCCTAGGAGTGGCCTTCTGTGAAGAAACGCATGAATCACATTGAAGATGCATTGTTTCATTGGCAGTCTTGCTGTGTTGCTCTTCAGAAGATTAAGTTCTTATTTTGCTTTTTTCCCAGAATTTGGTTAGTGGTGAAAGAAGCACTGCCATATATTTATGTCTGTGTGCTCATATGGTGACTGATAAAGATACATCTTATTTTGCTATTTCTTTATTAATGTGCTGCTATCCAATAATGTATCGACCAAAAAGATTTTAAAGGTAACGTTTTTATGGATCTCCATAGAAAGGTACAGTTTTTCCAGTTTGTGCTGGACTTGATCCACTGTCTCAGGGTTATAGGAAGGTGACTTTCAGATCCATATGTCATTTGGGGAATTACAAATTTGATTCTAGCTTGACATGCGCTGTAAGATATAGATGGCACCTTGTCCCTAGAGCATGTCTGCTCATGTCAGCACCGAGATGTCCTTTTGGCTGATAGACAATTTGAATGAAAGCCGAGTTTATTGGGATGTGATTGACTGGTGCAAAATGAGCGTCAGTGCTGCGAGCCTCGATGCTGCACGTGGCAGTTGTACTACACGTGTCCCAGCAGCTGGACATCCGCTTGCTTGTGAGCACCTCTCCTTCCTGGTGCCCCATGGCAGAGCAGTGTGTGCCTCGTGCCAGCAACCAGATGCAGGGCTTTAGATTAGAATTTGTAGGTGAGAGCATAATTCACCACGTTTTAATGCCCGGCTCCCTAAGGTGAAAAGTTCTTGTGCAATTAGTTGATCAGCACACTTTTGTTTGCAATGGCACTCTCGGAACTTGCCACTCACTGTACAGCTGTTTGAAAAAAGAAGGGGGGCATGAGCATGAAAAGATGCTTTGAATAATTAATACAAGTGTTAGCTCACTGAGGAGGAGGAAGACAGGTTATGTGAACTCTATGCTGACTTAAATTACTCAGATTAAATGACAAAGTCCCTGAGCATTAGGAACAGGTTGTTTAAATGTTGGTTTGACTAGTCGTCAGAGAGGAACACCCCCCGTGAGGGACAAGTGCGTTGCCCCAACTCGTGGTCCTCTCCTTTGGGTGGGTAAGTTCTCTGCAGGTGGCTACATGCAGCAAGATGTTTTTTGCGACATGCAAGGCAGAGGCAGTATGACACTTGCAGAAAGCTGACAAGTCTTTCTGTGCAAGCTGTTGAGCAGGAAGAGTTTGGAGACAGCCAGCTAGCCTGGCTCACACGCTCTGCTGCAGGTGCTGCTAAACGGTCTCCAGTTAGTTCATGCCAGCTCCAGGTCAAAATGTCACTTGGGTTTGGTGACTCTTTGCATGCTCAGTAACGAGAGGCAATTTTGTGTGTGGTGGGGTGGTTGGCAGGGTTTTACTGCCATGAAATCCCATGTCCCTCCCACCACAGTGTGTGGTCCATAGCCTGTGGTGTGGAGATGGTGGCTTTGGAAGAGGGACCAGAGAAACCTGCTCATCCCTGGGATGGATGCAAAAAGCCTCAGAGAGATGGTCTTTGGCCAGGAAAGGAGGCAAGAAAAATTGTGCACGCATGCTGGCTGTTCCTGAGGGATGCTGTGTGATGGGGTGGGAGGGGAAAGCAGCCTGTAAGTTAGAGGCTGGCCCTTGCAGTATTGTCTCCTTGCCTCTCCTTCCTCACTGTAGAAAAAGCCTGTAATTTCTCTGTTCCCGTATGGTAAGGACTGGTTGATACTGAAGTCCACAGTACCCTTATTAGTAGGAAAAAAGAAAAGGAAAAGAGCTACCAGTATTTGGGTCTTGGTTTTGTGCAGGAAGCTGCATTTGGGACTAGATGGGGACAAGGCTGTCTGCTGCTGGAGCTGTCTCACATAAAGATGCACCTTCAGCTGGGATGACCACGGAAGAGCTACGTAGTTAAATGCTACTGGACAGAAGTCTTTGAACTTACCAACCGTACCACAGCATCATGGTTGCAATGCATGCCACCCTTTTGCCACAGCAGATTTATGGTTGCTCTATGTATAGCATGAGATGCCTAAAATCAGGAGACAGACTGAGATTTGGCTGTCTGCCTCTAAATATGTTTCATGCTTGTGCACTGCGTATGAAATGCCACCGAAAACTAAATACTTAGGTGCTTCATAGAAGAGTTAAATTTTTTTATTTACCAGAGTTTGTGCCTTAAAATCCTTGCAGCTTGTCTTAGATGCAAAGTCTGAATGAGATCATAGTGCATTTCATGAGCTGTTTTATAAACATCCTTGATTGGTTTATTTATTTGAACCTTCAAGTTTATCTACCTTTAAATTCACTTTAAATAAGCAAATTCGTTTTAAAGTATTGGGATCTGCAGATGTGTTTTTTACAACTGTTATTCAACTTCTAATGTTTAAGCCAAGAGAGTGAAAAGGATGCTGTGTTTCATCCTGCCCCATGGGTAGCTTATGGGCATGCTGTAGAGGAGAAGGTGGAACTGCTTCTTGTGCCAGGCACAGTAACTCCACGGTTGTCAGCACTGGGAGGCCACAGGTATACTGCGGCTGGCATGCATGCATGATCCCAAATATGCATTTGTTCCTCTCCTAAGTTAACACCTGTTTTGGAAGCCTTTTCATTTGTTATTGGCTGGATTTGGGTCTTTGTCATGGTGGATGAAAATGCTGCTCAGCACACATACTGTTTCATTTCCCTCTTGAAGAATGACCTGACTGAACTACTTCAAGCCATGGAAGTCTCAGCCCTCCTGCTTCTCCACAAGAAAAATGTGGATAGCCCAGTTGCATCCTTTGGGCTCCCTGTCACAGCAAGCATTACAACCCATAGTAATATCATACTGGCCTGAATTCATGTACTTTCATGTGACTCATTATTCACTGGCATAAACCAAAGGGAGTGTCTTATACATCACCTATTAGGAATTTCAGGTATATATAAAAAAAAAAGTTGTTTTTTTCTACCCTGGATTGTGTTTCTTTTTCTAGTTGATTTTTTTTTTTCTCTAATATAAGCAGAAATTGGTTTCTGAGTTACAACAATGTACAGCCTTCTGAAGGGTCGGGGTTTTTTTTGCTTCTGTAATATAATGTGATGACAATGATGTTGTCAGGAATGATTTCTAGAAGAGATGGGTGGTCTGAGAAGGTTCGCAGGGTGTGGGGGGCCTTGCAGCACTGTGTGATGGGTGTCATCCGAACATACCTGTCCATGTTCAGGCTCACAGCACATGAGTGGAGATCACGCTCTTGCACTTGAGACATGGGCCACCAAGTCAGCAGACTGGACAAAGCAAGAAGATTTTAGCCTCATTCTATTTAGACAAGAGTGTCCTCTTTATCAGGAGTGACAAAAGTATGCCACCTATGATGTACAGAATTTATACAAACGCTTCCTTTTACTAGCGCACGCTGAACCTGATAGTGAGAAAATAGCGAGAGCTGCCACTCCTGCCTGAGAGTGAGTCTGCTGGATCTCGGAGAACAGGTAAGGTTGCCTAAAGTCCATTAGGCTGACCTGATGTGTGTTTGGATATTCGGGAGGGCTGTGTCCAACCTCTGGCCTATACTTGGGCTGCAGGTAAGTTCGGTTTTGCTTTAACTCTTCTCTTGCTTGACAAAAATTACTAAAACTGAGGTTTTCCTTCCTGTGTATTCTGGTTGTTAGAGCCAAGCTCAGTTATGCTAAGAAAAGTATTGAATGTACTTTACCCCATTTTGTAAGATCATTCTCGCAGACAAGTTTTTAGTAAGATGCTGTTCATGATAAGGGTCTTCCGCATGGTGAGTATACATGAGAGGATTCAAATAGGGCAAGTAAAATGATTTGGAGATGGAGTTGCCATATAAACTGGGAGAGAAGATTGAGGTTTATAAACTCATGAAGGCCATGGATAAGCTGAATCTGCACTGATGTTCACCAAGCCCTGTAATGCAAGAATTTGGTGGCACTCAGTAAAATTTGTAGGACATCAGTTTAAAACAAGAAAAAAGTATGCATTGGGTATTGACAGCCTGGGACTTCCTGCCACGCAAGGCAGCAGAGGCAGGTGGTATCAGCAGGGTCAGACAGAGGATAGTCAAACCGGCAGGTGACTTAACGTGGATATTAAAATGACACAGTAAGGATATACCTTTAGATATTCCCAGTCCAATCACTGTTGGTGCTGGGAGAGTGCAGAAGAATGGACTCATCATCAGGCTCATGTACTCTCCTTAAATAGTATCTGTTGCCACTATTGAAAACAAGATAGTCTAGATGGACCATTTGTCTGGCTCCACTGGATGCTTGTTATGTTTGTGTTTGCTGGATAGCATTTTGAAATCCTTCCCCTGTTCCTTGGTACTGGCAAGTCAATGAGTCACTTGTGTATAACAGCTGATTTCTCTTCTGGATCCTCCAGATCCACTTGGGATAACTCCATATGAAGGGAGATTAAAACCGAACAGCTGATGGTGGAGCATTGCTGTCATCGCTAACAAATGTGACAAAGCAAAACTAGGGGAAATTCAGAAAAATGCTGTAGCTGGAAGGATTTGATGCCTGAAAGATTTTCATATGTGCCCATTTTCTGAGGCAGTGTCTGTACTGAAGCCTGCCCAGTAAAGCCCAGCTCCTGTGCAGTAGGTAGGTGGCTTGGGAGAGTGAAGTAGAAGCTTTGTAGAAGCCCAGCTCAGGACATGAAGAGGAGACTATGTTCAAGCATGCAGAAGAAACCCCCTCAGACCCTTATGTTACTGAAGGTTGGACATTTATTCTCTGTTTGCAGAAATAACAAGGCAAGCAGACAGCTTAATGCAAGTCTACTTAAGATGAGGGGAGGTAGACAGCTTAGGATGTCCCCATGAAAGTGACTAATGTTTAATTCCAACATAACTTGAGAATTAGAGCCTGGCATTGCAGTAGCTGGGAGTTTGTGGTTCAAAAGCACCCAAGCTTAGACTCAGGCCTGATTTTTTTTGGTTTTGTGGCAGAAGGGAAGCACATGTCCTGGCTGAGAGCACTCTGACTTCTTTTCTTCAGCTTGCTGACTCAGGTCCCAGAGTTTCTGAGCCATCACGCTCTTCTTAACAGAGCTTAGCTCAGCTTTTGCCTGAAGCTCTGCTGTAAAAAGAGACCTTTTACAGGCCAATGCCATAAGTAGAGGGAGTGAGGAAGGCTGGCAGGTAAATTCATGCTGACCGTAGCCGTATCTTGTTAATTAACTTGCCTGTTGAAAGGATTTACAAGGCTTCTTTTGCTCCCATCGTACTGCAGATCCTGCAGAAAAAAACATACCATAGTGAGAGGTGGCTTTTTTTGGTTGCCTGCTTAAATATAGTCCAAAATATAATAAGAATCATCCCTGTATCATCTCTGTTGATGGAGGACGATGAATCACAATGGACTGCTGCCTGAGAGAGGCTGCAGGAAACACTGATCCCAGGGAATTTTTACTTTTGCATTTTAGGGTGGCCTAGGCAAACAGCCTGTGCTAGTGATTTATTTTGTTTAGTTAATGAGACCTAAGCAGCAACTGAACTTGCATAGTTTTTCTTGTGATTTGGATACAACATTAAAAAGACATTCACTCTAAAAAGTATGTGAATAGGTTACATGATTAAATAATTAAGTGAAATTAAAAATCATTCACAGTTTACCCTTCTCTCAAACTTGACTGCTCTGTGTCTGACCTGAAAAAAAAAAAAAACCTCATATGCCTGCATTCTTACTTAGTTTTTAACTGTAATTATAAAAAAAATAAAAATAATTATTTCTCCCATACAAACTTTGCCTCTCAGTTTATTGGCCACCTGTTTTGCTAAACATACGGATAAGAAGAACACAACCCCAGTAGGGTAAGATTGAAAAGAAAATATCAATGAGATACACAGTCATTCTCCCAGGGTAGATACCAACCACAGAGCAACTCCCCACATACTTTCTCTTTTGCTGTTGCTGGCTTCAGCCTTTGCTTCATTTAAATTGCACCTGGCATATTTGGTTGAGGATACGAATTAGGTTGCAGACATTCCTGTTTCCTGTAGAGCTGCACAAGTTTGGAAAGTGCTTGCCCCTCTGGCTGAGCAGGAGGAAGGATTTCCAGTGCCAATTTCTTCTTGCAGCTACTGAAATTACCATCTGTGTGTTTAGATGGGTTTTGCATGTATCTTGGCTCTTGTTTGCAAATGTTATCAGTATCTTGCAGAATGAAACTGGGCGAGTTCTACAGCTGGGACGACCCACATGTGAGAGGGAAGTGTCAGGCAGAAGTCTTGTTGCACTGATGTATAACAGGAATGGAGCAGTACCAGTTCTTCCTCGAATGTTGCATCTCATGGGTCAACTTGCTCTCTCAAACCCCTCTATCCTAGGCCTAGTTAAGTCACCACTTTGTACTTGCTGGACAGGATTGTAGAGCTGGTTTCCCTCCTGGGATTATCCTCTGAGTGCCTCCATCTGAACAATTGGGGGCCAGTACTTTTGAATCCTGCACAGCTCTGTCCCACAGTGTTCCCACTTTTAGTCCAGATCTTAAGCAATTGCATCTTAGTGTCTCAGCCACACTGCAGATCTGGAGCTTGTGTTGAGTGGTTGATGTGACCATTTACTGTTAATAGTCTGTGCGTGCCATGAGAAAAAAGAAAAGCTATATGCATATTTACTTAGCCTAAAGCCCCGTTGCCTGGGAAGCCAAGGCCTGTCTTCCTGAATCCCCCAAACAATTGTGTGTTCATCACCATTTCCCATATGTGACTGTGGCCCCTGGACAAGGAGGACTTTCATGATTGCTTTTCTGTTTAAGAGCTGAGTTATATCTCTAATTATTGTGTTGCCCACATGCCATTCTACAACCATTCTTAGATCAAATCTCAACTGTTTTCTGTCTTAAGCCTCTCTTGCAAACATCAAACTAAAGTGGGAGCCTGGATTTTCTGCAAGATCTTGCCTCTTGAGTCTACAGCTCTGCTGTGTGGATGCCAGAACTGATGTATTCAGATATTTCTGGTGCAGAAATGCTAGCATAGGTGCGGGTGACCTGACAAGATGCAGCACAAAGGAGGAGCAAGGTTCTTGTCCCTTGTGATTAGGACAGGATTAGGACATAGGCTTTACGTTCTGCCTAAAGAATCACCATTCTGGAAAAACCTGTAAAAGCTGGGGTGTCGTGATAGTTTGCAGAAGCTGAGAATCATGTGTGTTTAAGGTTTCTGCTATTGAACCTCAGGGCAGAACAGAGTTTGAATATCTAATTCAAAACACTTTAAACTGCTTCATTGAGCAATAATACTTCATATAGCTAGTCTCTGCTTGTTTTGCATTTGCCCTAGGGTCTGTAAATCACAGTATTCACAGGCAGGCATGGGGCGAGCATGTAAAAACACATGGGCAGAAAGTTGAAGAGTTGGGAATGGAATATATAAGCTCCTCTACTAATTTTCTTCTGTAAGATATCTGTACTGGAGAACATGCTTTGCTGTAGAGCAGGCTGATTTTTCCTCCTCTCTGTATTCTAGTTGGCCTCCAGTATTGCCCTTGCCCACAGGAGACACTTCTGTCAAAGTGCAGCTACTGGTGTGTGTGTTGCTGAGGAATTATGTGCAACACCTTTCTAAAAACGGTCCATGTACGTGTTGACGCAATTTCAGAAATTCAGTTCCCAATGTATAGTTGTGGCTCAAAGCAGTATGAATTACGTTCCTCCATGACTCCGCTGAGCTAGAACAGTTTTTTTCCATACTTTACCAGCTGTTTAATAAACAGGTTGTCAGCTGCGGTTAATTTCATCTAAAAAGAAAGGAACCAATTCTTCCACTTATCTTAGGTAGCAAATTATTAGACCCTATGTTTTTCTCTTCTTTTTTTCTTTTTTTCTATCTGTTGGACTGAATTTGCTTCCTGAATTATTTTATTAATCCTCATTTAAGCTCAGAAGCATCATTGTTTTAACTAAAGGTGAGTTTGCTTCTTAATGGAGGCACTTAAGCCTGCACAGCTTTGAAACCAATAGAAGTGTACCCAGAAGGGAGTTTGTACCAGGTCAATTACATCTCTTTAAGCCACAACAAAATGTAGACCTGAGGCCCTGTTTTGGCTTTCAGTAGTGTCTTTATTAATTTTATGTCAATTCTTACCTCAATTGCATTTGCTTCTCGCTATTAGGAAGCTCTCCTCATGCGTGCCCGTGATGGTGACTAGTGTTTTTGAAACTGATAGGATGAAGGTTAACAGATTTTACTTTTAAACCCATGACAAGTTTCCAGGCATGCTGCACCATGGGTTGTAAGTCAGGGCTCACTTTTGTGGTTGACCCGCTCTCATTTGGGACCGCATTGCACCTAAAAGAGGTGGGTCCCCCACAGGGCCCCCTCCCACCCGTCTGCCCGTACCCATCCCTGGGTGCACGGTCTCGTGTCTCCCCTTGTACAAGCATTAGTAGTGGTGCAGCTGGTGGTGTGAGATGAGCAAGCTCCAGCAGCTAGCTAACATCCAGCCCTGCAGAAGCTCTGAGAGAGGACCCGGGAGGACTTCGGCCAGATGGATGCAAATCTCATGTTGTGTTTCCTGAGCAGCTTCCCTTGAGCTTTCTTTGCTGCAAGTGGGATAGGAAGCTGCAGATTGGCAGAACATGAGTTGCCTGATAAAGCAAAGGCTACGTGTGTATTTTACGGTCCTTCGTTGGTTAGGTTTAGAGTGGTGCAAGCCTGCTGCTGCAGCAGTGTCCAGTAAACATAAATAGCGAAAGCAGGGAAGCATGCCTCTTGCAGTGCTAGTGAGAAGCACAGGGCTGTGCTGAACAAATTAGAAGTGGGTGAATTAATTCAGCCCTGTTTACCCTTGGGTGCACTGCTGGTAGAGTCTAATGTCCAGCTAAGTGCAGCCTGCTCTCAGACAATGGCTGTCCTGAGAAACTTAACGTGGAGATAGATGAAGATTTTTCACTAAGCATTCATTGTGACTCAGTAAAATCTGCCTTTTTTGAACTTAAAACGTAACTCTATATCCTGATCACAATAGCAGAGATGGAAGTGGTCCTTTACAGTGTCTCCCTTTGAAGGGAAGTAGTTAATGTTTTCCTAAAAGCTTACAGATTTCAAACTTTGGTCCTGGCTGCTAACTCAGCCAGCAACATGCTTTTCTATTTTTTTTTCACCATACTTCATTGTTTCAGAAATCTGATAGTTATTGTTATGCCTGGAATCTTGTGATGGACCTCTTTACATCATGGTCTGTGCCAGATGCCTGCTTCATTTTGTTGTTTGTAGCCTTTTGTTTGTACAGTCTTTATGACAGCTTCATGTCCTGCCCTCCTTTCAACCAGAGATCGTAAATTTAAGAGTATACAGCAGAGCCTGGGGAGGAGGAGTTGCAATGGAGGTCTTTCTGCATTCTTGGAAAATTGATGTCAGGATTGTACTACAAATGAAGTGATTTGTGCTTGTGTTCCTTGAAGGGGAAAGCTAAGCTAAGCCTGTGTGATGGACTTCTGTCAGTTGTAAGAGACAGTCAGCTTCTCTGTCAGTCGGTATACCTTTGACTCAGATTCACATTGTGCTTCCACTAATTCACTTCTGGATTTTCTTTTCCTTTGCTAATCTGCTTAGCTTTTAAATAATTCCACGCATGTACTCTCAGAGCCAAATCAAATATAATTGGAAAAATGAGACTGGTTTGTTGAGGAGCTGTCAGCATAAGTCAGACTGGGGTCGGTGAAGCAGAGTGTTCTTCATACACCTAAGCTCCACTTATCTGAGTCAACAAAATGAAATGCTGTTTGGATTGTAGAAAACATGAAGCAGAGCCAAGAGGAGGTGTCTCTGCAGCCCTGGATGAGTCAAATCTGCTGCTCTGAGGATGAGGGTTGTGATCATGGCTGCCCCCATGGTGGGCAGGGAAGGAGGAGCAGGAGCCCCGTTGCAGAGCCAGCCAGCAGCTACCTCACCGCAAAACTGCTGCTGGTTTTGCTTCTGCCTCTTGCTTGGTTTCTGCTGGGCAGCCACCTGCCCGGGGTGACAGCACCCTTTTTCTGTACCCACAGCCGGAGCTTCGGGGGGGGGGGGGCAGTGCTTCTCAGTTGAATCGTCCACATGTGGGTTGGAAGAAAACTCACGCCCAGAAAACCTGTCGCTGCTGGGACCTGCAGGGGAACAGGTCTCGCAGTCAGCCGTGCACCATTCCAGCCGTGCCCCATCCCAGCCGGGGCCCCTGCCAGCTCTGGTCCCTCTACCGCGTCGGGTTTGTCAGGCGGTGGGGATGCACGTGCTTGCTTTGGCTGCATCTGCTGTGGGGTCCTTCTGCCCTCACCTCCCTGGGGGACATCAGAGCTTGGAAATTGCAACTGGTCCCCCGCTTGCTGATACAGCTCTTCTGTAGGTGCTCTTCACCTAAAAATCCTCAGGCTGTGCCTGTGCGAACCTTTGGGTAGTCTAAAACTTACACAGGTGCCAGCAAATGTGAGGAAGCTGCTGCTGTACAAGGGAGGATAGGGACAAACTGCAAAAAAGCTCAGGGCAGACAAAAAAAAAACCAAGGCCAAGTGCAAATGCAGCTGGTGACATCCTCACTGAGGACAGATCTGGAGCAGTGGTCCTCCTTCGAGGCTGTCAGAGAGCCACAGTTCAATTTCAGATGCCAGGACAGCAGCGGGTTTTGTGATAGCTAGGATACCGATTAAGAGGAATATTAAGTTACTGCTCTGGTGAAGTTTGCACTGAAGATGAGACTTTAAACACTTGGAAATGCCCAGTGCTTAATGTACCTAACTTCTTAAAAGTGTACGTTTTTAACTGCCTTTTTCTTGTCTGTTCCAGGTTGCATGTCTGGTTGGACTTGATGCATGACATTTGCATGACACCTAACAGCCTAGCTCTGGATGCGTCACTGAGCAAACATGGCCTACCCAGCAAATACTAACGGCAGTGCTACAGGTAACTAATTGGGAACACTTTTCCCCCTTTGGATTATTAATTTATTTTTTAAAAAACTTTTTTATTTAATTGTGAAAGTATCAGAAAAGGGAAGTAGCAGTAGCTAAAACTAAATACCAAGAACTAATTTCCTGGTAGATCAGAACCTGTCTCTTCCCCTACTACCACCACCAATAATCTTTTAAATATTTAAAGTGTGGAAAGTTGTTAGCAAAGATGTAAGGGCTGGCACGCGGTTGTTCAGCATGCAGTGCTCCCTGCTTTCAAGGACCTACGCTGGCTTACACCAGACTCTGAGAGGCCTAGGGCTTTGCTGCAAAACGTCATGTGGTTGTTATCCTGTGTCAGTAATTAACTTGCGAGATTAACCAGCTCTTACACATCGAATCCCCAGCCCTTCCTGGTCACCCTTATTGGTCAGGCTGATTTTTATTTCTTGCTTATCAGCAAAACATAAAAGCATTTCTCAAGCAACGTCAAGAGGAGGTGTTTATTTCAGGTCACTTTTTCATTACTTTAAGAAGCTCCTGAGATGTCTATTTTGGTTGGGTGATACTTTTTGAAATAGATCACTTGGCATGTTCAAAGGTTGCTGAGGAGGACTGAGGGATCAGGAGGGGGCAGAGATTGCAGAACAATTGATAACAGCACAGCAGCAGCGTTCCTCCTGCAGTTGTGTCAATATTTTCCTGTTCTGACCACTGCACAAACATAGCTTTAGCCCACTAAAGCTGAGGCTGCTACACTGGTATTATATGGAAAATTTCAAGTGCATGTCAGGAGCTTGGGGGTGCTCTTCTGAGACTTTCTAATGTAGGTAGGATGGGAAATGGATTTATCAATGAAGGCTGGGGTGGCTGGGAGCACTTTGAATATCCTGGGAAGGAACATTAAATACCTTTTTTGTTATGCATGTAAATAGAAATCTGAGCTTTTTTTCCCTCCCTAAGGCTCATGCACTCGTGTTCAAATGCTACTAGCTAAATCACAACACACACATACTGAGAATTGGCTTATCTGGTGGATTTTAGCAGCAACCTCCTTTGAAAGTATGTTCTGGTACAGAAATCCTGAAATACTCACTGTGCTCACTGTAGTATTCTTCTAATTAGTGCAAGGGATAAAAGCATTTTGTGTGCAGGAAATTAGAAATACGGAGTGTCATTATCTGCAATTTATGCAAAAGAACAAGCAATTTTTTAAAGGCTAGTGGAAGTTACATGAAAACATTGGAGTTACTTTTATCTGTTGATGATTTAAGGCTAAATTTACCAATGATGTTAAATCCTGAGACCACTGAAAAAGGATATTTTCTTTCGCCCCCCCCCCCCCTTTATACAATTAAAAGTATGTTCTCTAAGAAAGAAACTATATCCTTTTGTAACCTTTTGTAATCCTTTTGAGAGGCGAACTTAAGAAACTCTGCTGTGTGACTTCACTGTTGCTGTTTACTGCCTAAACCCCCCACATAACTTGACTTTTTTTTAGTAATACACTCTTAAGTCATGCGGAACAATTCCCTCTGCTTACAAGGAAAGAAAAATTGTGCATGGACTGTTACTGATTGGTTTACTAATTCTGCCCCCTCCCTGCAGTAGAACTGAAAAAGTTGATAAGCTGACATATAAGTCTAAAAGAAGCTAAATGCTTTTACTGGGGATGTGTTAATGCAAGATGAAGTTTTAGTTTCAGGATTGTTATGCAAACAAAGCTTCTTGCAGTGTAGAAGGTGTTTGTTCCCTTATTCGTAGAAAGACACTATAATGAATTGCAAGTATTTAATTCAAAATTAAATTGGACAACATTTTGCAGAGACTGTCAGGACTTGTTGGCTTAGCAAACCCTTGAGGCCGGCGTTCTAACATGCAGCTACGTACGCCCGTGTCTCCAAATCCTCAGCAGTTCGTAATGGACAGAGTACTGGGCTGCGAGTACCTGTGATTTGTTATCCTGCTGTGCTGCCTGGGAGAGAATGCCTTTGGATGAGCAGGAACTGATTTGGGCGTTGGAGGTATTGAAGCAAGTTTCTTAATTGCATGGAGCTCTAAGAGTGGAAAGACAAACTTCAGGGGTGGTGTTTTCTGCACCCTCTGAATCAATCAGCAACAGGAAAAAGAACTAGAAAGACTTGTTATGGACTACTAAGCTGCGTTTATGTTACTTGAATATTTTGGCAAGTTTGACCACACGTTCAGCTGCATTCAAGTACGAGGTGACTAAGGAGCAGTGGTTTGCTTTGGTTAACTTGAGAATGTGAGTACTTGCACTGTTAAATGATTATGCCTATGTGCCATTTTGGTCATTTTTTCCAGTATACGAGCCTATATGGACTGCTGCTGCTGCAGATAAAATCTGTAGAGGAATGCTTGAATTTGGAACTTGTTTCCAGGAAAGGATCAAGCTATTTTGCATTTGTATAGAGATTTTTTTTTTTAAGGATTGTTATGGGAAGTACATTTGCTGTAAATATTTTCAGTGAGTGTGTATGTGAGATAAGCTACAAAGCAAGTGATGACTTTATCATGAAACCACCTATCATAAATTTCTCTGCCTCTTGCATATCTCGGTAAAGATGTGAACTTTAAATGTGGCGAATAAATAACAGGGGCTGTGATTTAGACTTCAGTACTGTTTGTCAATAGTTTTGTTTGCTGCTGACTTACAAGTTTTATCACTGTGTTCCCAGTTTCACTGCAGAGAAGTCTTGTAGTGAGCAGTATTTCCGCAAGCCGCAAGCTTATTTGTTCATCTTTACACATTTTGGAAGTTGGTTTAGAGACTTGATACTGATTTTGGACTTGGGTCTGTCAAAGTTGTGTCATCTGCTTAGAAAATAGCCGAAGTCTCTCTAACACTAGTGATATATAAATTTGTGCTAGCAGAAAAATTTGCTTTATTTTATTAGTTGGGTGCTGGGTAGTTACAACTGTTTGCTGCTTCGAGTCTGCCCAGGTTGCGTGTGAGCTTACTGCTCAGTCCGGTAAACTTAGTGGGGTTAAGGAGTGGGGTGGAAGTCCAGAGGGTGTCATACAGTCATCCAAGGAGCTGCAGCAGGAGCTGGGAAGTACCCTGCGTCTGTGGGGAGCTATTGGGAGGCTGGACTTGGTTTGGTGCATGATACAAATTAATTTCCCTTTGCATAGTACAAGAAAAAAAAATAATAGGTGATTGTTTCTCAAAATAGTATTAGTGTCTTCATTAACCGCTGGGTGAAACTTCCAGTAATTGTTAGCTTCTGTGATTGCTAGGACTGATGCATAAATCATCTATTTAATGAGGCTCTGCAAACTTTTCTGTAGTGATATCTGTAGAAAGGTCCTCCAGTCAGCTACAAAAAGTACAGTGCACACCAGCCTAAAACTTACCAGACAGTCTGGAAATACTTCTGGCTGGATTTTCATTCCTTTCATACCTGATTAGCTGAAACTTTGTTTTCAAAATACATGTTCTGAGAGGCATTGAATGGTGTGAGATTCCAGTCCAATTCCATTTATTCTGATGTAGAAAACAGGAAGCAGCAAAACAAACATAGGAGACTGATTAAAAAAGATAAAGGATTAAAAACTGTGTTTGTTTCTAACTGTAATGAAAACATCTGTTTTATTTGACTTCCCTAAGCACCTCATGCCCTGTATCCAGAGTCTGCAGAATTGTCAGTCATCTCTTTAACAGGGACATAAAAAAAGTGTTTTGACAGAAGAGCTTTTCCCGTTTTCCTGAGTAGGACAGGCTGCAGGGGTCAGTATAGCAAGGCCAGTGCACACTTTCTTTAGTTTGCTGTGAAGCAAATATAGATTGTTTTCTGTACATGCTGCCTAAGATTTCCCTGATCCTTTCTCTTTTCTCCCTTCACTTCTGTCTGCACCTTCCCCCTCACTCTTGTTTAAGGATTTGTGTTTCCATGCCTTCCCACCCCACTTGTAACATGCTTCTACTTACAGCAATACTACATCTTACACAGATTCATTTGAACTATTTTCCTGTGTGTTTAACTCAGCTTTATGCTTTACCTCATTCAGATTCCTACACCTTTCTTAAAGCAATTCACCATCATTTTTACTTTACTCTTTGCAACTGTAAAGCCAGGAACTGCTGCTGTAATAGCCAGCGTGCAGGCATCAAGTGTTTTTGCTCCCAGTTTACTCCTTTCACTTTCAGCCTCCCGAGGAGGGAGAGATGTCCCGCCAGCATCCACCTCCGCTCTGGAGAGCACGCCAGGGGCTGCAGGGCCGTGGGTGGTTTGGCAGACACAAACCATGTCGGATTGCTGGTTCCCCTGCAGCACCCTGGTGTGTGTCCCTCTGGTTATTTTATATGTGCACAGTTACTCTGCAGCACCCCGTGGGCCTCTGGTTAGATTTTCTTTGTATCTGAGCAGTTTGCTTGACTCAAGTTATAACTATTCACCAGTTAAGCAGAGAATGAGGCCACTACAAGAGCCTGTTGCCTGAATTAATATTGTTTGACATACTAACATCAGTGTGACTCAAAGACCAAATGTTTAATAAATGTGTGTTCCATCCGCTGGTATATAAATGCTTAAGCAAGTGTTGTAAAGTATTATGAAAATCCCTGTTGACTTCTTAACTCTTTTTATTGAAGCCACAGAAGACACATTTGCTTAGAGCGAATGTTTTTATCATACATGTCCTCTGTGTTGATCTGTAACAACTTTTACCAAACCCTTTTCCTTTCAGTGACTGGATTATTCGAGTTAGAGTCTCTCCTATGATTTGATTATCCTCATGCATATAATCATAGGCAACATGCATGGAGTTTTGCATGATTTCCAACCTAATGGTCTGAAGCGCAGTCGAAGAATAAAGTGCCGTGCACCAGAACATGACCCCACTGTTACTAATTTTAGCAGAGTATCCACCAGTTTTCATTACAGACCCTCAGTCAATGAATGAGAACTTACAGACATGAAGAAGTTAGCAATGGGAAGTGTTTGATTGCTAGATAGCAGTCAGTCCGATAGAGCCTTTACTCCCGAGTATTGCAGGTGCCTGCCACGAGAGCCCATCCGACAGCTGCTCTCTGCTGCCTAGCTGCAGAGTAGGTGTCACCGAGCCATCATTGCGGTGCTACTGACACCCCAGCTCTGAGCTTAGGAGCCTTAAATGCACTGGGTTTGCTTAGTTTAGCAGATGCAAATGACCAAGGTTCAGGTGAGTTTGTATTTTTATCAAATCAGCTGTGCAAGCAATGGTAATTTGGTTGAGTCAGGGCTGTGTGATGAGAGCCTATTTAAGCCTGGCTTGCTCCCCTACCATCCTCCCTGCTCTGAGCCTGCATCTGATAACCATCAGAGTTAATGGGGATGGGCGTACGCCGAAGGAGTGCTTTGGCAGTTGGTGGGAGACTCTTGCCATCGGGAGAGGCTGCTGAATTGACTTGTGCTTTCTGGATGGGCAGATGGCATGCAGGGCTGTCACTGACTGGGATCCTGCTCCTGCCTCACCCACGAGTGCTCTAGTGAGTCACTCTGGTGGTGGCCCAGCATTTAAAAACAAGCTAGGGTGGGACTCTGAAGTCGGTGGGGTGAAGGGTAAGGGAGCCTCCAGTGGTTTCACATCAGCTTTATCATAAGGCGTATCAAAATTTCCATCGGTATGCTGTAGTACACTTACTGATGCCAGATCTGCCTTAAGGACCGATGGCTGGAGATGGAGGATGCAATCTCACAGCCAATGCCAACTTTCTACTTGAATCAATACTTGTTTCTTCTGCAATTGTTAGCTGTTACCTATAAACCAAGGATGCATTTGCTGCTGTAACAGAAAGCTTGAAAACACAGTGACTTGTGTTTGCCCAGCCTAGAGGCTTTTAGCAGATCCCAGAGGATCAGGGATCATGCGTCTTCTTTTACATAGGACTTGTTGCCTGAAGAATGCCCTTCAGGCCTGATTTTGGAATCTGCTGGAAAGAGAAGGGGCAGGAAGGAGTTAGAAAGGATACAATAAGTACAGTGTCATTAGGAGCTGAGGACATAGCAGCCTGGCCCAGGTAGCCCAATCCTTAGAAATGGAAATTGGATGTGTTGGGAAGCAGATGGCCCAAGACACAAAGACATATAAGATTCAGATGCTTTGCAGAAGGACAAAGCGCTGTGAGAAATGGAACAGGTATAATTGGTCTGTGTTTTGTTCAGAGATTACTGCAGTTGTGTCTTGCTCTGGATTATCTTCTGCAGCTGCCCAGAAACTTCTTACATCTCACCTAGACAGAGGACTGAGGACTGTGTTCATTCCTCTCTGACACAGGCTTGCTCACGGAGTAATGCTCTCGTTCCTTGTCTGAGCTGTTGTGATGCCCTTGCATGGGCAGCACCTGGACCTTCTCGTGTGGCCTGCTGCTGCTCCCTGTGGAAGTACATGCCCTTTACACCCTCGGAGGCAGCTAAGGGTGCTGATCTTGTATTTTAAAGCCAATAACACTCTAGGGACTAAACAGGTATGCCTTGCTGTTTGTGGTACCCTGCAACCTCACTGAACTGGTGGAGATTTAACAGGGATAAAAGCCCTTAGGTCTTGTGATGGAAGCCACTGCTTTCACTGATCTGGTGGCAGACTCACCAAATCTTCCAGTGGCCATTTAACCCAAAACTATTCTACAGTATTCCTCACTCCCTTCCCAGATTCTCCTGCAGAAAGTAGTTTATGAATAATGCCCATGAATCTCCTCCCTATGGGAAGGGAGGGGATTTTGTTTCCCTTAAGAGGACACGGTCCCCCAGGGAAATGGCCTGGATAGAAATAGCCTGATTACAGCTGGTTGTCTTCTGTTTGTGAACACTGAGTGCCTGCATTTAGACATGTTCCTTGCAGAAGGAACTTGCTGGAGTAGAACTCCTTCGGAAGCTTCTTGTAATGGCCACCTCTCTCCTCCCCCCCTTCCATGCCATTTGCAAGGCTTTGCATTAGCGATGACAGAAGGGCAGCCCTTCCCGTATCATGTTTTCACAGCAGTTCTAGGGGCTGAGGGAGCACTCGGGCTGCCCACGTTGGCATTGCTGCTGTATCTCCATTTCCTTCCTCTGGAAACATGACTCCCCTTGGTGGCAGAGTACAGATTCCTGCCAGGATGTCCCCGTGTGACCAACTTCGCAACAGAACTGTGCTTGTGGCCATCCTCCCCTTTCTTGCTCCTGTTGCCTCCTCTGATTTCATCCGGAAATCACACTTACCATATTGGCTGAAAGCAATGGTTAACCTTCACCGTGGGATGCACGTTCCAGCTTGCTGTGTCTGGGGGTTAGCAGATTGACCAAGTCCAGATAGGGGGCTCTCTCCCTCCCCCATCTCTCTAAGTCTTTAAAACTGTTCATAGCATGTATTTGGCCTGCGTTAGATACAGTCTCCTGAGATTCTTCTTCACCTGATGTAACACAACTTTGACAAAACTAAGTGCTTAGATGCTTGGAGAGGTAGGTGAATGTGGAATCCCATCACATTATTTCATGCCTTCGGTCCACCTGTCCCTACTTACAAAACCTTGTTCCCTGTAGAAGTAGATAATGTGACCCTTACTCCCTCTCACAGCCCATCCCTTTTTCTTGCTCAATTTATCTACCCTAGTTATCTCACACTGTAATGAGTGTTTTATGTAATTGTCTTCTCTTTTTTTATTCATATATTCCTATATATTTTTTCTTCCTAACAGTGTGTTAATTTCCTTCAACATACAAGACCTGTCTGTGATATTTTTGTATTGCCCTTCAGTATGGGTTTGAAAGTAGGAAAGGGAGGGATGGAGGGAGGGGGTGGAAACTGTTTTTAATAGCTGGGTTTGAAGGTTTGGTCAGATTAGGGTGAGGATCAAATTAACTGATAATTAGGAACAGATTGTTCTCCCTCTGTAAACCAGACATCACTGGTCTGGAGCAGTCCCTTATTGCTGAGGGGCATGTTTGTTGATGTACTCCTAGCCCCTTCCATACCCTCTCTTCACAAAACCAACCCCTCTGCCTGGAGCGCCGTGGTATGGGTTGCAGAAGATCTAATAATAAAAAGAAAACGCTTGTGCAATTTAGCTGCTGTTACTGGAATTTCAGGTCTAATCCTAGTAAACAGGTCAAGTTTTAACACTTCATGTACACTGCTTGGTAAATCTAAAGTGAGCAGCTTTAAAAAAAAAAAGAGCACAAAAACCACAATAAAATACATGGTTGTGGTTTAAAAAGTGGACTGACATTTACATATGATAGAAGCACAAAGACAAGATCAGAGCAGTCGTTTTAAGGGATTACGAGGATCAACAGTGTTTTTTCACTTCAAGAAGTCCATGGCTAAGCCCTTTCTCCCCTTCTTCCGCCTCCCTCCAGCAGAAATTGTGATTCTAAAATTTTAGATAGGTTTTTCCATATCTTAATTTAAAAGGTTAAAAAAAAGTATATTTTAGAATCATTCTCTTCTGCTCCTGTCCTCTTTTTCTACATGGAGACAGATGGCTGTTACGTAGCTTTTAAGTTTGCCAGTACTTCAAAGTGCTCACAAGGCTGTGCATCCACTGCATCGCCCTTTAGACTCACCATTCTCCCTTGCCATCATTAGTTACAGTCCTGTTCCCTTCCTTCCTTCTCAGACAGCGTGTCTGCCATCAGGGATGCTCGTCCTTTCCTTTTTTTCCCCTGACATTCCTCTCAGCCCCTTTTCTCCCTTGGTTTTACCTCAGTTCTCCCTGAGGACACACAAGGACTTCTCCCCGGGTGCCGTCCCTGCACCTCCCCCTGATATCCAACCATCCTATGCACCCCTCTCTGCCTTTAACTATCAGAAGCTTCTCGCAACCTGTCTTCAGTGCTGTGGAAAATACAATGTTGACAATTCTGGGAAAATTACTTCCCTCTCCCTTTGCAGAGGAAGGTTGTAAGGCTACAACTCCACAGCTCTGGCTCAGCCAGGCCATCTCAGCTTGTGTCCCTTGTAGGACAAGACACCAGGTACAGCCAAGACCACAGCAGCAGGAGAGACATCTCTGTGCAAAACTGAGCATAGCATCTCCTGCTCCACTCCAGCTTTACCGTCCTTCGGCAGCTCTGCTGCTGCATGATGTACTGCAAGCACTGTGTATCAGTTACGTGCCACATTAATAATGGCCATGTGTAGTCTTGCCTGTGGGTCATCACTAGTTATACGTGGCACTTGTTTTTTTTCCCTGGTTTATGTGGCACTTTTCCTTGCCTGAGCCTGGATTAGTAATTGTTTCTAGAAATCCATGGCGTTTGATTGCAAAAATCAACTGGGAAAGAGGTGCCTAAAACTGTAGCCTGTACAGTCTCTCTGGCAAAGGCGTGAGTTCCTTCCTGCACCCCCTGCCTCTGCTCAGCTGGGGAAGTGGGTTGGCGACTGAAGGACACGGGATGCCTTCCACGCTGGCAGGATCCGCCACCTGACCCTGAACGACTCAGTCTGCTTTTCTGAAATGCACCAGGAGACAGTTGCTAGGCTGACACCTCCGCTTGAGTTCCCAACAGGCAGAAGGTCACTTTGCATCCTTGTCTGTGGCATAAGAAGCGCATACATGTATTTCCAGATTTGAGAATGCATGTCTTTCTTTTACAGCCATGGATTTTTCCTTTCTCTTGTGTTCATGTTTAGTGTCATTCACTTTTCATCTCTGCAAAATGGGAGAACAAAGCTGACCTGTAAAGCCCTGCTGGAAGCTGCAGACTGAGTTGCTAGGTCACTTACTTCTAGCACCTCAGTAGAAACAAGCAAGTATGCCTGACTATCCATAAAAAAAAATAAAAAATAAAAAAAATTCACCAAATTTGAAGGCTTGAATTGTCTATTCACTCCCTCAATAAGACTTCTTGCCATAAGCTTTTCCAAGGAGTCATACTGGGACATGAGTAGAGATCATGACTTAACCTCATGTCACACAAAATACCAAGTAGTTGAAGTTTTTTCCATGTGAAGTTAAACCAGGTGGACACTTAACAATGACACAGGGCACATTTTTCCATTGCATCCTCTCTCTGGGTCAGTGCTAACTAGTGAGGGACCTACCTATAGCCTGCAAAGTCTCTCATATGGATGTTCGGAGTGTTATGTAGTCATTGGGTCACATTAATCATCCATAACTGTATCTCGAGGCATTTGACCAGTAGATCTCCTTACAGTACTAACACATCAGCTGCAGTCTGACATTTTGAACCCAGTTATTGAATACCTCCCAGCTAGTCTGAAAATAAACATTTGACACTGTGACTTAAAAGCCATCCTGGACCACCCCTGGTTCAGGAAGTCTCTGGGTCACAGGTTTCTGGAAGCCTACAGAAGAAATGTTGCTGTATGTTTGCTTTCTTCTTATGCCTTTCCAGAGGCGTTTGCTAGGGAGGAGAAGGTGGGTAGGCCAGATCAGTCTCAGGTCTGACCTGAATGGCTAGCGGGTTTTAAGCCATTCTATGGAAACAGGCTGCCAAATTCTGAAAGGCTGTAAAGAAAAACAAAAACCAAACCCCACAGCAATGCCACCCTTCTCTCCCACAACAAAATCCACCAAAATAAAACAGAGAAGAACCCCATATCCAACCTTCATCAAAATGCAACAGCCGTGGTTTTGGGGGTAGGAACATAAGCCTGACCTAAGTGGTGGGTCAGGCCAAGCTCTGCGCCTCTCTGGACCGGATTGTTGCAGTCAGGCAGATTATTTCATTCTTTCCAAGCAGAGCCACTCCATGGAGGCCAGGAAATGGTCTGTTGGAGGTAGGTGTTTTAAAGAGCTGCATCCATTGCCCTTCACAGATTCATTGTGCCCTCTTTGCCTTTTGTTTTCAAAAGGCGTGTGAAATAACCTGCTCTGTAGATAAGAATTTACCAGCTGGATAGTTGCCCATACACCAAGTCTTACATTTGCTCTGCTACAGACCAAGTCAGGTTTTTTGGTCACTGGGGAGCTGTGCTCTGACCTCAGTTTTGTTTCTACTGTAAACAGTAGCTGAATGAGTTTATTTGGCACCATAATGGTCTCAAAGGCCATAACACACATGAATGAATACACATGTGCTCTCTGCCTTTAGATTTTACTGTGCCAACCCAGACATGTGCCTCCACATTTGACTTGCTGGAGAAGGGATGAAGTGCTGATACACATTATGGGTTATTGCTTGCACTTGCGGCAGGTCTTTCTCAGCCTGTGCTGAGTTGTCCAAGCTTTGAGGAGAGTCTGTTGAAGGTGCGTGACTTGATGCAAGGACTTGTTCAGATGTCAAGCCCCCAAAACCACAGAGTAATGATAAACAGATGGAGCATGTGGAGACAGCTGCTAGAATTTGTTCTTCTATAAACAGGATATCATGCTTTTTTTTAGAAAAATGAAATCATATAACATTAGAGATTATTTTTTTTTCCTATGAGCAGAATCCTAACTCTTGAGAAGGATATTTTGACCATACCTTCTATTCTCATAATTTATCCTGGATGTCAGGGTGTTTTTCACAGCAGAAAACTAGATGGGTATTTTCATGTTCTTCCCTTCCTGGTGTGAAGAACCTGCTGATGGAGCTAGAGATGCCCACCACCCATTGCTGCAACGCACTGCCTGTCCTCACCTGGCTGGTCACTTGCTCTGCAGGTTGAAAGACAGAGTTTGAAAGGCAGCGAGTGCAAAGCGGTGGCTGCAGGCTCTGGCAGTGTTTCAAAGGCTGAATTTTTGCTTTTGTTTCCCTGAACTGAAAATGTGTGTCAGGTTTCAGCTGCCTTAGAGTTTTCCTATCTTCTAGGAGAAACTTCAAAGCATGGTTAGAAGCTGTTCCTAAAGTGTTGTTTATGGAGAGTTGCTTTTCTTTATGGATAGGGTGGTTAGAGCAGAGACCAAACCAAACCAAGTTCACTTAAAATTCAGTACCTTCATGGTCAATAAATGTAACCAGTTGGCTACATCTGGAGACCTTCTTCAAACTTTTTTTGGGAGCTCGTGTTTTATAGCGTATCCTACAATGATTTGTAATTCAAGGAAATAAATGTAAATTTGCCTAGAGGGCAGGACCTAGTTTGTAGTCCAAAGGCTGATGCCTGCAAGTATTAAATATTACTTTGCTTTGTATTAAATACCACTGAAGTCACTAGACATGTTCAGGAAATACTTTTATTGGAAATCTGTGCCATTTTAGCTGAAGGCGCTGTGGAGGACTTGGACCTCTCTCCTGTCATTTCAGCACAAGATCCCACTTCTGTTTGAAGCACAACTCTTCCAATCTGCAGTGATACTGGAAATTATTTTAACAATTCATGTCTCTTTTTTTCTTTCTTTCTCTTTTAACTGTTCTTGCAAATCTGGATGGAAGGCATGGTAATAAAACTATTTTCCTTTAGTCCTGTGAAGTCTTAGGACTGTTTTCCTTGTAAATTAGCCTCTCCCCTTGCCCATTTACTTTTGCAGTCCTTGTTGGGCTATACTACAGCAACTGTTACTGTAAGCAGAGGTGAAGAGAGATGGAGCTGAGGCCTTTGAGGGCCTCTTTATGATGCTGAGAAGTGACCATTTTTGCATCTGGAATCCCAGTTATCTTTACTTGAATGAATACTTGGTGTTATGTGGAAACAAGAAAATTGAATACAGAAAAAATCAAATATGTTTGTGCATCATTTTGAAAATGATTGTACTAGCATGAAGGGTGTCTCGTGTTTTGGCTGTTTCAGAAAAAAAGAAAACTGTGTCTGTAACTTTTAGTATAAAGTTTTTATTTTTATCCCTCAAATTATAAGTTGCATTTGAGAAGAGTAAACAAAACCAGATTGAATGTAAGACAGGCAGAATTGCAGGCACTGGTGGTTACAACAGAGGTAATTGTTCTGCCCAAATTATATCAATGAACCTTTCTGTGCTCTCAGTCCACATGTGGGAGTGAGAAATGAGGGGGGGTGGGGGATGAAGGGCTTGGGGAGGAAGGGAGAGCGGCTGGAAGAGAAGTCACCTGAACATGTAATTCCCTCTTGGGAATTAAATGTGTCTTCATCGGAGAAGAAAAAAGTTATCTTTTTAGTGTGCCATTTGGTACAGTTCCTTTTGTCCTGCTGCCCATTTAATGAATTTTAACCCTTGAGGAGGCGGAGGTGTCACGCAGCATCTGAAGTGTGGTGAAGGAAATCACTGGCGCTGCGCTGGGCTGGCTGCCGGGCTGGGACTGTCTCAGGAAATTCCAAATGAGTATAAATAAATGCTCTGTAGCAACCTCTGGGCTCGCTGCCTGCTGATGTGTCAGGAATACGCACTCCCTTTAAGGCAAAGGAAAGCGTGCTTCAGACCTAATTTCCTGAAAAACTAAACGCAGCAACGTCCAAGGGTTTTCTTCTGGGTGGATTGGTGAGTGAGACCCTTGGACGGGGTGGGGGGAGAGGTGAGGTGCTCTGCTAGCGCTGCGGGCAAGCTGAGAAAAGGGATGGGGGCACCCCGGGGTGGCACAGCTGAAACCAGCCCTCCGCATTCTTTTATAGGATTATTAAGTTGGGATTTTATTTTTTTTTTCTTTTTTTAACAGTGCCTGGTTAGCTGGGTCGTCTCGCAAATGCTGTGGTCTGAAGGGAGTTTGCACTTGCCATTTCACACGCCTCTGGTAGCCTCTTTGTTGTTGTTACATACAGAATAGTCTGCTTCCTTCAACAAACCCAGGTTTTCTAGTGGGAGATCAGTGTTGTGAACGTACAAGTGAAGGGAGCGCTGCACCTATTTACTGTAAGGCATCGTTTCAACAGCAGAAAGGTAGCTGTTACCCTCCAAGTTGCTAATTGTGAATATTATTCATAGACTTTCAGTTACAAGCCATTGTTCTTAGCTAGTTAGATTGTGCATAAAGAATTAATTCTAACAATGACTTTTTTGACATTTTCTCTGATGATCACTTTTTTAACTTGTTGGGAGAAAATCAATATATCGGTCTGAACTATTTTAGGCGCAGAGAAAAACCTTTCAGTGTTTTTGGAAAATGCAAATCGCTTATGCTTTTGAAGTCTGGAAGGCAACACATGTTTTATCTCACAGAAGGAGTCAGTACTAGATTAATATAAAAAAGGGTAGGAGGGAACAATTCCCGGTATTTCAAATATCATACTGATTATGCAGCATAAACCATATTCCTTATGGAGTTAAGCATGTGACAAAATAATGTCCTTCCAGGACTCATAAATACAAATATTTGTAGAACCATTCTTGCAGAAGACAATTCTTCCATTTTTTCCACCCTGTGCACAGCTGTAAGACCAAACTGAAACTGTAAATCAGTTTTAATATTCCACGGCAGGTTTATATCCCAGGAGTCCAGGTTCTTTACTAATGGTTACTCTTGTTACAATAGCCCTATGTATCTGTTCTCCACTTCTCACCTCTTCAGAAATTTATAGGCACAGAAGGGTAATGACATTATAAATCTAAATATTTTGGTTTTGTGATTCAGTTGTTCTTGGCTATAAAGCAAACAGCCGCCTTTGCTTGGGCTTCAGCAGATAACACAGATGCACAGTTGTGTTAAATGACGTTTTCAGGCAAACACCTGGCTTGCATCCATGGCTCCTATGGCCCCCAGAGGGGGTGGGGAAATTATTAGGATGAGTGAGGAAAGAAGAGAAATATTTGGGGGTTTGCTCCTCTTCCACTTTGCCAGTCCTCCATCTGGGTTTTGTGAAGCCCATCCTGCTATGTAGATGCAAGTCTTGGTCTTTGTAATTATTTTTTCCTCTGTCATTTTTGTTGTGACAATGAAGTGGTGTAAAGTAACAGGGGAAGACGTACTGTCAGAAGAGCGGGGCAGGTACGCCACGTTTTCTAGGGTTGGCAAGGGAGGTAGGGGAGCTTTGGGTTTCTCCTGTGCAGCAGAGGACAGCAAGCTGCCTTACCAACACTGGAACTCAGCCTCGCGTTCATCGGCATCACTGGCTGAAGCAGTTAGCCCAGGTCTGTTGGGATGTATTTTCGGAAAGGAGTGATATCGTGGTCAGAAACTGAGCTGCTCTCCTACTCTCTCTGTCAACAGAGCACTTCGTATGTCTTTCTCCCAGGTTGTGAGGAGCTTGTGATTGCTATCTACTGTTTTCCATAACTTAGATTATTTTGCCAGGCCTGAGTTAGTCTGATTTGTGAAGTATCTTTAAATTGAATGCTCTTCATTTGCCACAATGTGCCTGCACCTGATAAGTGTGTGCACGGTAAAAACCGAATGAAATAAATGCTTCATGGAATGGTGAAGGGCAATTCTCAAGTAAACAAATACTGCAAGATGAAAAAAATGCACATGATATCAGGTGCTTGGAAAAAATAAATTCATACTGGTTTGGACTTGCCTTGTTGGCATCTGGCTTTTATACGGAAATAAACAGGACTGAGAAGACCCCCATTTCAAGCCCAAAAGTAAAGGATGGCTGTTGACAATTCATCACTCTTCCCAGTGATACCTGAGAGAGCAGGAGGCTAACTTTACTGGGAGAACATGAGTGTCTTTCAAGGGACAGCATTTTCTATGGCTGAACCAGCTAAGCCCCCCGTCACTAGTGCAGTGGTTTACTTTCAATATCAGGCAAGCTCTTTCTTCCTCAGTTACAGTTTTTGACACGGTCCATTGGTTGAAGTGGCATTTGCGGTGGGTGATTTGGGAAATGCATCAGTGCAGTGCAACTAAGGCTGCCACTTGCTTCTGACTTGCTTGATGGTGGACCTGCTGGTGATGTTCAGAGCCACAGTGCACCCACAGGCTTACTTGTGACTGCAATTTGCCCAAGTGGCCACTGTCTTTAGAGTAGTTTCTACCCAGTGGTGGCAGTGCTGTTGACAACAGCAGCAGCCCCCACCATGGTTTCTGCTCTGCTCCTCCTCGTTGCTGGTGGGGCAGTTCACAGAATAAGCTAATGACTGTATCCCTTCCCACCCATGCCCTGCTTCCTGCCAGCTGTAGTTTGGTATCCCCTGGGACCTGTGAATCAGAAACTGGATGGAGGCAGAACAGACTACCCTCTTAGTTTTGAGGTTCTGTGGCTAGCAACCTTGACGTGGTCCACATACAAGATGTCCCACCACAGAACTGCCTGATCTAGAGCTATTCCCAGAAAGTGAGAGCAGTTGAAAAGGAGACTTATTATCAGCCTCAAATAAGAGAGCTGTCAAGAACATAAAGCAGATTTTGTGAATTTTGATAAGGGGCCATACTGCAGTCACTCTCAGGAGAGTTCGTGGTGTTTTTTTCCTCCTGCTGGCCCACAAAATAGATTTCTCATAAACAAGATTAATCCTTTATTCAGGGTTAATTAATTTGCACAGCTTTCTTATAGCCTGTATTTTATATTTTAAATTAACTTCTGTTTGAACTGCAATTTTTCAGTTCAGAGATTCTAGAAGTATAAGTTTTAGGCATTAAAAAGATCAGAGATGGTTAGGAGGTGTGTTTTTTGAAAGCAGCTCACAAAAATAATTTTTAGTTGTGGTTAGATGATGTTCAGATATGAACTCTGTAGGTGATTCTTTTTTACCATGTGAAAGAAAACGTTTAATGGTCTAAAAACAGACGATGTGACCTTGAAAGTCACCCTCCTGTCACCAAAAAGGCTGTTCACTATATATATACACACACATACACATACACCTTTGGGTAGCAGGCTGGTGAGCATTCTGAGCATTTTCTATGTGATATCAAACTGCTCTAGTTTTTGTAGCTATGACAGTAGTCAGCACATAGTTAGCAAACATGCAGCAAAGGGAGAAGAATGAGAAAAGCCATAGTCTTCTACAAGGTTAAGAAATGGTTCTGTGGTTTAGGAATTGACCCTTGAGGAGGAGGTGACAGTGGGACACCTAGACTAGTGCATCCATCTCATCATCACTACCACAGTGAGAGCTGGCTCATTGTTTTTGCTATAATGCTACGCAATTAATTTTTTTATTAAGTTTTTAATGTAATGTTAATCCTAATGTAATGCTAAGTAACTAAGATTTTTCACATTCAGGGGAACATTAACTGCTTGAGAGACTGTGGGCTGATCAAGGCAATGGAAAAGCCCAGTTAAGTCAATGGAAAGATTTTTTTATGCTGTTAAACCTTTGCATTGTGGCCGTGACTATTTTGAGTTTTTATTTTATTGCTTTAATGGTCCTGCTTCTTCTAGAAAGAGCATGGTATTAAGACAGCAGATCCATTCTTTAAATGCTGTCTTTTACCAGTGTCGTGTGGTAAATGTGGGTCATAGCCCAGCGCCCTAGTGTTTGCGTTCACAGTGCTACCAAAACACAGCAGCCCTCTGAACCATCTTTCTTCAACATTGCTGCTGGTTATGTTCATTGACTTAAGGTGGTGTCCTTAATTCACTTCTGTGAGGCTTGCCACTACAAATATCTGAGCTGGAGCATCTACATCTTGAAATAAAAACCTATTTATTACAGAGTGTTGTAGCTTCAGCCTTTCTTTGTTTTTATTAGAGAAGTTGCTATCCCCCATTTTTTTATTACAAACCCCAACCCAAAGTAGTGAATATTTAGATGTCAGACTTAAAAGGTCAGGTCCCCAGCTGGAGCATTAATACATAAATTTTAAAAAGTAATCTAAAAGCCTTATAAAAATATTTTACCATTTTTCTGCTCGTTTTTCTTTGAGATTAAATTCGCAGCAAACATTTTTCACTGGAGATTTATTTCTTCAGTAAAACATGCAGTAAGTGGAATTGCTCTGCAACAGGAGAATCCTCCACACTTGTAACTGTGGCATTGGTAGCAGGATCGATCATCCCTCTCTGGCTGGGGCGTTTTTGGTTTGGAGGGTAGTATCCCATGCCCCACAGCCTTAACTCCCCTTTGCTCCAGGCAAAGCTGTAGCCAGGTAATAGCAAAACAGATTACCTTTCTTACAAGGCAGTATTTATTGGTTGTTTTTCCATAGCAGAAAAAGAGGGGAAGGCGTTATCAGCCAGTCTACACTATTGTGCAGCGCGCTGGGCAGCTGTGCCATTGCTTGTACAAGCGGAGCTGGGCCATCCAGGCACTCCAGCCTGGCACTGCAGGCAGGGTGGCTGAGGCCGGCACCGGGTATTGTCACGGGCAGCTTCATGGCTTGGTTCTGCTGCCACAGCTCTCCTCCTGGTGGGAGATGAGCAGCCAAATGAGGCCATCTGTGCTCCACACCTGCGGCGTACGTCACGCTAGCGCTGTGTGCTTTCACTGCAAAGGGAGAAGTAAAACACGGGATGCTCCTGCTGCGTCTGGCAAAGTACAGAAACAACTTTTCCTCAGAATAAAATAAAAATCTGATAGGTTGATTGGTGTTTGGGCTTCCCCCACCCCCCCAGCTTTGAAAATACTGAAGAGCTAGGCTGAATTGTTGGAGAGCTAGTAATTTCAAGATTCTTCTGTATATTGCTAACCAAAAGAAAGCTGATCAAATGATTGCGTTGCAAGGCCTGAGGTCTATTTTCCAAGTGGTTTTGTTGTTGTTTTATTTACATTCAAATCCTAACACTTGAGAAAGAGAATGAAGGAAAAATTGTTAATTACTCCATTCTGCTTTTTCTTTTTAAACAAGTGCTCAGCCTCGTGTGTTTTGGTTCTTTTCAGAACGTGAGGCTGATATTTCTGAAGAACAGAAAGAGAAAAGAACAAAGGCAGTATTGCGTGTGGGAGAAGGGGAATAGCATCAATTTCTTCTCGGTTGCAGTAAAGAATCAAAAAGAACTCTTTTTTCTATCCTCTCTTCTGCTGCCCCAGATAACCTTTCAAAATGAAGTTGAGCATATAAAAATACTGCTCCGACTCCATTTATGCCAGCTATTCCCTCTGTGTTTTTCCTCTGCAGCATTCTTTATAAATTGTCTTAAGCCATAACTCTGGAAGGAGACTCTGTCATTCACAACATTATTTCAATAGAAAAGACTTCTTTAATAGCAGTCAGATCCAAGATAAAAATGCCTTAGAGCAGATATCATAACCAGATGGGGAGAGAAGGCTTTAGATGTGATGTCTGTATTTTTGAAGGCACCTTAGACTTTTGGCTTCAGAAATACATCTTCATTTGCTTCTGTTTGCTCTTCCTGGACCCTCCAAGGTGGCTCTACAGTAAAGTTTTCCTAGTTTGCAGAACCAAAACTCTGTGCATGCCCACATTTTCACTGCTTTTCTCTCCCTCAGAAGTCTTGAAGCGCATCAACTAAATGTCCTATTTTTTTCCAGTTCTCCTGGTCCGGGAGCAGACATGATTAGTGTGGACTTGGGTAGGGCTGACTCAATATTTTAATATACTGATGTTCTTGTGTAGTGCATTGGATAGGATATAATTTAATAGAAGTTGGCAAGACTGGAATGTTTGGACAGAGCCAGTCTCAGCAGTGCAGGAGGGGAGAATTGAAGAGTGCATTTTTAAAATGCTGCTTGTGTCCTGCCGATGGTTATCCTGCAACAGGGAGAGGGAAATGAAGTTTTTTGCATACTTCTGGAGAAATGCATTAATAATGACAGTACCACAACGAGGCCTTTGTGCTTCATGGAGTGTTTTACTTCATGGGTACTGGACTAAAAGCATGATGTGTGTTGCATTTAAAGACATTTCAGAAGAAAACAGGAGTGTCTGCAGTGTTTTCACAGATAGAAGTGTCTTGTGTTTGTGAGTCTGCACATACTGTTTCAGTGTAACAAAACAACATGATTAAACTTTGCCTGATCCATTGTAGAGACTGGGGAATACTTCTGATTTTAGCAGTGCCCATGATCAGCTGGCTAAGGACGAGACAAGACGTCTTAACAAGAGTGTTTGTACTGCCCAGTATTTGCTGCGATACTGTTGGGGCAGATGGGGAATCTCTTGCTAACTTGAGGTCTCTGACCATGAAGGCTTGCCTTTCTGGCTGAAGGGCAAATAGATACAGCTTCCTCTGAGGTTTATCTGAGGTGCCTGCTTGTGTAGCACTTGGTACTCACCCACCAAAGCTAGGGAGTAAGGGCATCCGTGGTTCAGCCAGGACTAAAGGCTGAAAGGAAGAAGGGCTGCACTCTTAGCGGGTGTTTATTCATTCCCTTTTTATTAGATTTTTTTTTCTTTTGGAACCAACAAAACCATTTTTATTGCTTGAAAACTGCCATCCATTTTGCTTTGTTCCATGCTTAACAGGCACACCCATTTTGGCCCTTTCTCCAAGACAGCAAAATGCACAACGGCTTGGTGCAGCTCCTGCACACTGTATCAGTGTTGTGTTGTTGGTAGATTGCATGCTTGATCCTTGTTTGTTTTAATGTACCAAGAAACATCTCCAGAGATCAACTCGTAACACTGTTGGTGGAGTGCTTCACAGCGTTGTTTTCAGGAGAAGTAATGGGCAGTCAGCTCTGCACACGGTCTCACGCATTTGGAATGGCAGATAGGAACCGTGACCTGGTAGTACTGCCAGCTTAAGCTGAGGACCAAAGGGATGTCGTTGTGAAGACACTGAACTGTGTGCCAGTGTGTGGAGAGGTTTAGTGAGGGATTCAGGGTCAGTGTGATTATTTTTTTATTATTATTTACTTTTAACAGGTTTCTGTTGAGCAATCTTAATACCATTCCATGAAGAAGAAAAAATGTATCTGAGATTCCAGTTTGGCTCTCATGACTTAACATGAGATTTGCATGTCTTTTTAGAGGTTTTATGAATATTTTTCCAAAGATGCATTAATTTGTAAGTCCTGGGACTTCCAAAGAGTCTGTTCCTCCCTCCCCCATCCAACGCTTATGCATTGTGCCTAAAGACAGCTTAGAGGAGCTGCCTGACTTCACTGGTATAGTGATGGGAGAATTGGAGATGTTGCTGGGTAGGAAGACAAGGACTGAGACAGGCAAAGGAAAGGAACTGGGAAAAATGAGAGAACAGGTAAAATCGATGGTGCTTGAATTTACATGGGCTGAGTGAAGTGACTAGAACCAAGCCTAGGAGGAGGGGCAAGAGTATAACCAGATTTTGGGGTTGAATTGGGCAAACAGATGTAAGTAGAGAAAATGGGTGAGAAATCCAAAGTGTGGGAAGAAGGCAGAAAAAAACCAGAAGATTACAGGGGATGAGGACCAGTGTGACAGCAGGGACAAACCTAGGGTGCAGGTGGGAAGGAAGGGTGACCAGCCTCGGGCAAGGAGCTGTAGGATACGGAAAGGAGACTTGTCCGTCTGTGGGGAATGGAGCAGGATAGGAATCTGGGAACAGAACACTAAATTTGGGGAGGAAGAGAAGTAATTTGGAGAGTATGCTCTATCTTATTGCTCTCCCTGTCAATGGGAGTCCTGGAGACTTTTTCCCTGCCTGACATTGAGGCAGTCCTGCTGGAAGGAGCCGTGTGTGCTTATGCGCTTAAAGTATGTGCGTATGCATGTATTTTTGCTTCCACTGTGGTATTTAGATGGCTATTTTGGGTGCATCTATAAGTAAATACCACAGCATGCTGAGACTGGTCTTTCAGCAGAAACGTGGTCTGGGGAGGGGGGAGTTGTTTGTTTCTGCTGAACCGTCTGTCCACGCTGCAGGACAGAGATACCAATGTGCTCAGGTCAGCCCCACTTCTGTTGCTCTCACATGTGCCTGCCTCTGTCTGTGACTCCATCCTATTCTTATCCCGTGCCGGTGAAGGTAGGTTTTCCCCAAGCAGCAGCAGCATCCTCCTGTCTACTCTTGGGGTGTCCTGTGGTAGCCAAGTGCGTAAAGACTCACCACGAAAGCAGTTATACTGTCTGTAGACAAAGTTTTTCTTAGGCATGCCAAGGAAACTGGAAAAACAGGAGCTTTTTTTTTTTTTTCCCCTTCTCCTAAACCTTTTCAGTACATTAAGTCACTTCCTGTAGTTGCAGTAAGTCGAGTGTTACTTAATTTTTTTTCCTCCCCGCTCCGAGGCTTATAGTCCTTTAGGAGGACGCGGCTTCCAAACTTTGCCTTTTAAAAACGAAACAGCTAAATTCGCTTCCAGCCGCGGTACCAGCCCGCTGCGCCCCGCGTTGGGGGCGGGCGGGAGCTGGGGGGGCGCGGCGGGGGCGGACCGCGCACCTCGGGTGGGTGCGTGGGTGGGTGGGTGAGTGGGTGGGCGGGCTGCCGGCCGCGGGAGCGGGCAGGGCAGCGCCCCGCAGCCCGGGCGGAGGGAGGGGAGGGGAGGGGAGGGGAGGGCAGGGCTGGCGGGGCTCGGCGGCGGAGCCGGTGTGCGCGGCCGGCCGTGGCTGGGCGGCTCTTCCTTATGGGGTGAAGAAGGAGAAAGCCGGGAGGGAGGCAGGGCTTCGGCGTGTGACACATGAAGCTGGGGCTGCCATACGTGGCTGGAAAATTTGCGGCGTGGGGGCAGAGGCGTGTGGCTAATTCAGGTAACCGGAAAGCTGCCTTTTATTATTCCTCCAGCTTATAACTTGCAACAGTCGTTTTTTCCTTCCCCCCCCCCTTTTTTTTTTTCAAGTGGGATGGGAGGAGCAGGTTATATAGCAGTGCTGCGTATAAATACTCAGCCTAGGGAAGTCCAGCAGATCTGGTGAAGTTTTATTTAGATCGCTTTGGGGATAGGGAAGTCCTGTGTCTCTCCCTGGACGGGTCTTTGTCACGTACAAGGCGACATTGGGGTTTCGGACCCTGCTGGAAGGGGGTCCCACTGCCTGTCTTGATGCTGGGGGCTTCATGCAGTTTAAAATGAAAGAGGCAGAGGCGCTGGTGGAAGTAACGTGAGCTGAGGTGAGAACAAACTGGTATTGCTGCTCTTGTGGCAGCAGTTCCCAAAGCCATAAAACAACTGCAGGTCTGTGTAAAGTCTAATGCCATCAGTTGCATAAGGAGCAGGGTCAGAGTTCCTGTCACCTGCTCGAACACACACTCTACAGAAGTTGGGTCTCCAGATGATTTGTGTGGTACGTTGAAATCCCATGGTCTTTACGTGACAGCATAGTGTGTGTGAAAGCTTTGTGTGATGCGGGAAGGCTGGTGGGATTCAGGGAAGGACAGCTTTGAGCTACTAGCTCTGCTACTTCTGTGCCCCTTTGTTAACAGACTTTATCTCTGTGTGTGCATGTGTACACATTTATGTGGGTATGCACTTCTCAGCATTTGAAAACCTACTGATTAACTTTTTAAAAGTTAATCAGGATTTAGTGTTGAGGGTCAGTCAGCGGAAAGCTGGTCTGCTCGCTGAGCTGCAGCAGCAGTTTCTGCCTCCGGCGTGCTGTGAGCACCCATCTTTCTGCGCTTGTGTTTCAGTGCATAGCTTACTGAGACATACTTTCTTTTCCAGTTATGATTTTCTTTCTTCTTTTCCAGAAAAAGAGGAAGTTATTATAAATGGAGAAGATGAAAAAGAGCGGAAAGACCCCTATTTTGTGGAAACACCTTACGGCTACCAGCTAGACTTGGATTTTCTGAAGTACGTGGATGATATACAAAAGGGGAATACCATTAAGAAACTAAACATCCAAAAGAAGAGGAAAGCCATACCAGCCTCGGTGGGTACCAAGAACTCTGGTGGCCAGTGCGGTGGCTGGACCTCCACAGAGTCTCTCTCTTCGTCGAACAGTGATGAGAACAAGCAGTCTTGTCTGGCAGCGAGGAGTCAAGTAACATCGTCCGTCGCTGCGAGACCCTCGGTTTCCTTTGAAGCATCTCCTTCCTACTTAACCGTCCCTGAGAGCAAGCAGCTTCCTCCTCCTTCCCCCCAGCCTCCTCGGCACAACCTCCATGTAACAAAGACCCTCATGGAAACGCGGAGGCGACTCGAGCAGGAGAGGATGATGCAGGTCGTCCCTGGAGATGTCCGCAGACCCCGGCTTTCCAGCTTCGGAGGCATGGGCTCCACGAGCTCCCTCCCTGCTTTTGTGGGATCCAGCGGGTACGGTCACATGTCTCAGCAGCTGCAGAATGGGTATCAGGGGAACGGCGACTACGGCGCCTGCTTCAGCTCCTCCTTGGGCAGTTCCATTCGTCACAGCCCCATGAGCTCGGGAATATCCACACCGGTCACCAATGTGAGCCCGGTGCATCTGCAGCACATCAGGGAGCAAATGGCAGTTGCCCTCAAGCGTCTCAAGGAGCTTGAGGAGCAAGTCAAAACCATTCCTGTGCTGCAGGTCAAAATTTCAGTGCTACAGGAAGAGAAGAGGCACATGATGGCCGAACTTAAAAACCAGAGGAAGGCCACTCAAAATGATACGTACGGTTTCAGAAAACGATCCTACAGTGCGGGAAATGCAGAGCAGTGGGAACACCTGTCTCAGGTGAGAAGAGGTGGAGAATTGTATATAGATTGTGAAGAAGAGGTGGAGAGTGTGGAGCAGAGCTCTCAGAGGATAGAGGAGTTCAGACAGCTGACTGCTGAGATGCAAGCCCTGGAGAAAAAAATCCAGGACAGCACCTATGAAAGTTCTGCAAACCTTCGGGTAAACAGAGAAAGCTTGACAAAAGAAACCCGGTCTGTTGCTGTAGGTGCTGATGAGAACATGAACAATGTGGTTATATACAACAGATCTGCAAGGCAACACAGAGAAGTAGCTGTGGGGACAGAGAAAGAAATGAGAGAGTCTGGGGTTGGGGTGACAGAGGCCATGCTTGGCTTGTCTACGGAGGTTGAGAAAGAGATAGAGCTTCAGCAGCAGACCATCGAAGCCCTTAAGGAGAAGATTTACAGACTAGAGGTTCAGTTAAAGGAAACTACCCATGACAGGGAAATGACCAAATTAAAACAGGAGCTGCAGGCGGCTGGGTCTAGGAAAAAAATGGACAAAGCTGTGATGGCTCAGCCCCGTGTCATCAGCCAGATGGTGGAGGCTGTTGTGCAAATGAGAGACCAAATGGTGGGAGACCATGTGGACATCACTGATTCATCAGTGGGAGACCACCTGCAGATGAGCAGCGTTGGCACCTCCTGCAGACCTGCCATGCGGAGCGCGGCTGCGGGCCCTGAGCTGCTGATGAGCCGGTGGCTGGTGAGGGAGAGGGCAGAGGTGCGAGACCAGGGCACAGGGAGGTCCGTCGAGCTGTGCGATAAGGCGGTGGGTGCAGAGACGAGCATCCGTGAGGCAGGCGTCAACACGGAGGAGCTGGCAGGCATGCCGAGCCCCTGCCGGACGGTGCAGTCAGTTGGAGCGGTGAGGTCTGTGGGCTGTGGGGATTGCTCGGTGGACGTGGTAGTTTGCATCCCCAAGGAGCACGTGTCCCGTGAAACGGCCACAGAGGCGGTGCACAGGGCAGAGGCGACGGTAATGGCCGTGCCTTCTATGGCTAGCCAGCAAACCAGCACCGCTTTGGAGATGGTGAGCCAGTGCACCGGCACCGAGACGGCCTCCCTGGCAGACTGCGGGACAAACACCTCTCTGAGCAGCTACGATAAACAAACCAACACAGAGAGCGTGGAGACACGGAATGTGGCAGTAGGAGATGGCCGGGTGAAGGACATTCATGCATCTGCTAAAACACGTTCTGTTGGAGTGGGCACCTTGCTCTCTAGCCACCCTGGCTTTGAAAAGCCCTCTGCAATAAAAACCAAAGACTGTGGCATTGGGCAGATAAACGTTCACGAGAACTACCTGGTTGGTCTTAAAATGAGGAGCATTGCCTGTGGACCCCCTCCACTGCCGGTTGCACCAGCCGGCACCAGGAGCATTGGTGTTGGGGTAGAGTCTGTGTGCGAGCCGGTGAGCAGCCTGTTGGAAAGCCCTCTGCCTCCGCCTGAGCTGAGGGTGGGCTTGGATCACTACATCGAGCGTGTGCAGAAGCTGCTGCAGGAACAGCAGATGCTGCTTGCTGAAAATTACAGTGAGTTGGCAGAAGCCTTTGGGGAGCCCCACTCCCAGATTGGATCTCTCAATTCACAGCTCATCAGCACTCTCACCTCCATCAACTCCGTCATGAAATACGCCAGCACAGAGGAGCTGCGGAGCCTGGACCTTCAGAAGCAGTGCATGGAGAGAAGCACCACGTCAGGTAAGCCCAGCGTCCAGGCATGTGTTTGGTCCATTCCTTGCAAGGGCCACAAGTCACTCGCCTGCTAAGCTCTCACTTAGTCTGGAAGCAGGCGTGTAATCCTCCCCGATGAAATGCAGAACATAATGTTGTTGCTAGACATGCCTGTTGGGTATTCTCTCCAGCCCACCACTGGTAACTGAAAAACCAGAGGTGGTTTTACGTGTCTCAGTCCAGCAGTCTCTGAAGGGCTTGATGATGATGACCATGCAAAAGAGGTATCTAAAAGTATGCAGGGTTTGACTGCCATGCAAGTCCATTTTATAACTCCAAGAGTATTTGAGGGTAGTGCCTCTGGGTTTAGAATTTTGTCCTTCCTTTAAACTTGGCGCACAGTTTTTAAAAACTACGGTGTCTGATTTGACAGAGTTGAAAGTCACATTCAACGTTTGTATCAAGCTGACTTGCTTCCACAGACGTTTCCCTGCAATTTGTAGTGTTTCTTCCATTGCCTTCATTCCTGTTGCCTCTCAGCCAGAGCAAGCTGTGGGGTGCTTTCCCCATTCCAGCAGGACTGATGGCTGTATAACAGGCAACTCCAGAGTGCTTCACAGAAACCACATCTTGCATCTTCTCTGTTCTGGTAACTGTTTGTCCTGATCCCTAATTACAGCCTCATGTTTGAAAAGCATAAGCTGTAATTACTGCTGGAGGTTTTGGTGGCACTCAGGAAAGGCAAGAATTGGGATTTAAATACTCCTTGCATTTTATTTATTAACTTTAAAATCTATACAATTAATTTGAGGGATTTCTTTATTCCCTGGGGTAAAGTAGCTTACTTTATTATTTTTTGGGTGTCTGATAGTCTAGTTTAAAACTTAGCCATTTTTTTCTAATACCTTATTGGTGAATCCTACCACATTTCTATTAAATTTATAAATGTTGGCTTACTGGAAACCAATAAGTAATGCCCAACAGTGACTGTTAGATACCATCGTCTTGGTCCTGCCATACAGTGATTGAAACAAAGAGGTTAAGGAAATGGGAAAAACTTGTGCAAATTCATCTGTATCGAGGGTGCTGAATTGGAAAAAAAGTCCTGAGTAAATACCATTTAATGTCAGCATAATATTATTGGTTAATGCACTGCTATATAAAGCTCTTGAGGCTTATTTACTGTCTTAAAAATTACCTGTTTTTGTTAAAAGGCAGCTTGGTAAATCTGATTCTTTTCATTGTTCATGCACTAAATAGAACCATCCATTAAATGAGCTGAAGTAAGAATTTTTGCTTCCCATATTAAAGCAGTAAGCAACATTTATGTAGCAGTAAAGAAAACATATTATATCTTGTCTTCATACATGCAATATGATACTATATATGGGATATTATTATCTTTCTGGTATGCACTTTATATTTTGGGTTTCTGACAAGTAATGATACTATAATAATAAGAGTATCTAGCAGACATCAAAAGTGTCCTTAAAAACAGTGAACCAGAATTTTTACTAGCTGTAAATCCTCAATTCCTTTCCCTGCTTTTACTGCACAGTATCAAATGTGTAGTCTAGAGACTTGAAAGTATTTAGACACAGGTGGAGCAATGGATCATATTTTACCAAAGATGTTCCTACTTGGATTCAGATTTCACATTCTTGATAAAAATATTTTGGAATAATTTTATTTTAAGTTGTAATGCCATTATCTTTAGCGGTGGATGCTTAGTGTGAAATCTCTTTATTTTTAGTCCCTGTTGAGAACTGCATGCCAGGACTGCGTGCATAAATCAGGCTCTGGGCTATAACAGTTTGGACCCATGGAGAATTAGAGTGGGAAAGAGGTCATAAGCTTGAAATGTTTCCCCTTCTTTTTCTATTAATTTCAAAAATACTGTCTTTACTGCATTTATCTGTGAGTCCTGCTGCCTGTTTATGTAGTATTACAAATCAGGTGTTACTTTTTTCTGTAAAAGGCTTTTTGCTGAATGAAGCACTAACTTAAATAATTCTGTAAGCACTGGAACTAATAAAGCCTTTTTTTTCCCCATGCCTCAGTATCTCATGATAGCTTGTGAGCTCTTAAAAAGTCTTTCCTCACTTTAGGTCTCTTGGATGTAGCTTTTCGGGTGCCTGTGTGTGAACTCAACCAGCAGTATCCCTTTCTCCAGGCCTGGCATCTCAGCCTGATTTCTCTAAAGCTTGTATAAATACAAAAATCCTTCAGAGCACAGAGTCTCTAGTCAGGTTTGGTTAAAAAGAGCAGTAAGGTTTAAGTTATTGAAAGAAGCATGACCTCGCAAGCCTTGGTTTCTTACGAAAACAGTCTGAAAATACAGGCAGGAGCATCTGGTTTCAGATTAGCAGCAATAGTGTCATCTTTAATATTTTATTCAAAGAGCATCCTTAGTAAGTGCCTCTTAGAGGCCAGGTCCTTTTAGGGCAAAAATACCTGAGCTGGCTTTGAGGTGTGTGGTTTGGGTACCAGTTTGCCATACTAAAGTGTTAGTGGTCCATACTGCTTCTGATACCTGAGGTAGCACATGAGTCCAATTCTCAGCTTTACCCATTCTTCTCCCTTCTAGCACTGGGTGGATGGGGGGGTGCTGGGGGGATGTCTGCGGTCTCACAGCCCACGAGTGGCAGGCGATGCGGATGCAGGCAGGAGAGCTGGAGCCTGCTGAGGAGGATGCAGGCTGGCTCAGCAGCTGTCATCCTTAAACACGAGGCAAGCTCATCTCTGAGATGATCTCCGAACTGGGTCTATTAGCAACTAGTATATTGCGTGTTGCAAAATAAACACCTCCACTTCCGTAACTAAGCAACCCCTATTTACATATGAGTATCTTTCAGAAGCCCTAGTGGCGTCAGGGAAATCAAACCCGCTGGTCAGACAAGCCGATTTCCACTCTGCAAAGTCGTGTTAGCCAACATGGGCACCCTGTCTGTGTCCAGCTGGATTGTATGGGTGTGGGTGACAAACCTAGATGCTAAGTGATCCTTATTCTTAGATCAGAAACATACAGGAGCACTAAGAGGGGCGAGCGCATTCAGGTTCTCCATTTATTGTCACTGAACTTTTGAGAAGTTTCAGAAAATTCCATTTGAGTGCACATGTGATGCATTTTGCAAAGTATCAGCCACTTGTAGAGGTTTTAATTATATGGACTTTTCACAAGTCTTGTAGATGGATGGTTCTCACAGGCGAGGAGTTTGCAAGGGTGGTATATTAAAAACAACTGCTCTACCGTTGTCCTCAAAAATTACCTGAGCATATTTGACCTGAAAATGCATGGTTATTTTGCCTCAGTGATCTTTGGAGTATCAGTTTTACAATCGTTTTTTGGAGCAATCCTGACTGAGCACCCCAGTGGAAGCATTACACTAATCCTCATGAGGAAGACTTGAGGGAGTGGAAGGAAGTGGGAAGCAAATAGAGTCAGAAAGTCTCGGGGGTTAGGAAAACACGATGTACCATCTGGCGGAAAGATCCTTCAAGGTTTTCAACTCTTTCACCCAGAGCTGGATAGGCGGACTGGGAGATGATGGAAGGACGGAAGGAATGGTGGTGGTGGTGCGAGACACCTTTGGTTATCCAAAGCTGGTGTGTAGGACTAATGAGGTCTTGTGGCCATTGTCTCTCTCTGTGTTGTCATTCATAATGCAAAATCAGCGGGGACTTGGAGAAAGCTGTTTTCTCTTTACAACTATTCTGTTTGACAAAGTTTGTAGCCTTTTATCTCAAAGACTGTGTAGCTTGATGGATTGGTAGCCCCCCTCCTGGCAGCACGGACCATGCTAGTGCAGCTGAAGACTCGAGGCTTGCCTGAGGCTCAGGAGCTGGTGCTGTTCAAGGCATGGATGTGTCGGTGAACCCTGCAAAGCTGTGGGCTGCTACAAATCACAGTGGTTGTCTACATGTAGCAAGTGAATGAAGCCCTTAGCTTCAACTCTGCCACAGATGTGTGCCTTCATCAGGTTAATGCCTTACACAAGCAAGCACGTCTGTACAGAAACTTAACCTGGCATTAATCTGTACAGATGCGCTTGTTTGTGTAACAAACAGGATCCATCCGTCTCTCAGCTGGGGAGAGGGTGATTGACCTACATGAAGCATTTTTAATATTCTTTGGAAGATGGTGCATCTGTGTGCCAGATGAGTACTGTTTATTCAGGTGTGTCTGGCTGGCATCTCAAAGAATACAGTGCCTCTTCTGCGTTTTTCGTATGGGAGGTGGTTCTATTGATCTGCTAGTTGTAACAACATATAAAGCTCAAGTGTCTGTCATTTGAAAATGGTAGCGACCTCTATATTAGGATGTGAGGCATTTAGCTGGGTTTTTTCGTTTTAAATACACGTATGAGAAGCAGAGACCTGATCAGTAATTGTCCTATAAAGACATTATTCAAGTGAATCTCCATAAACCTCTTTAAAGAGGTTTGGCATACCTTCCCCACTCATGTGTTAACACAAGCTTACTACTTATCATTATTGTTGTTGTTGTTGTTATTATTATTACCATTAGAATATTTGCTGTTTTCATTCTGTGGTAGCACTAAATGGAGTGTTTGAAGGCTGCTCTATCTCCTCATTTCTGCTTCAGTTAATAAAGGGTATAACTTGCCATGGTAAAAATAATTTTTTCTTTCAAATCTATTGCTGCTTAGAGAGTGGCAAGCTTCAGCCTGCCGGTTTGTCTGTTAAAGTGACTTTGGTAAAAGCCCAGTTTCCTCTGTGATGTTCTGGCACTGAGTTTTGTTCAGGGTTCAGCTCCCATGGTAATAGCCACACCTATGAATATTTAATGGCAGAATATGTCCTTTTTTCCAAGAAAGTGGTGTTATATTTCAGCAGCAGTAAAGCATCAGCTGAGAAGATCAACTCCTCATAAATGACAAAGAAAGAAAAGCTCTGAGCTGACCTTCCTGCTGTGCCCAGCATCATGAGATGCTTTGATCCACCACTCATCAGGGAAATAAAGGATGGCTTTCACCAAGCTTCACATGCAGTTGTCTTGGAAAAGAAAGCATTTCATAAATAAGATGATAAGTTGCTTCACAGATGTGTCGTTTTTTGTGCTCCATCTTGTTCAATTAAAGAAATTGGTTTTGACTTCCAGTTTCAACAAGCTGGCTTCACAAGCTCCTTTGGGGATGGAAAGCAGCTTTGCAACACAAAGAAGATGGTTAAAGCGAGAGTGAAAATGAAGTTGAGATAATTCTTGCAATCCTGTTAAAGGAGCCATTGTGTTAAGAGGACCATTTTCCCTAGAGCCAAGTGATAGTTGGAACATTAATCTATGCCTGGGCCCCAAGTAAATCTGGCTTCTGTCAGTTTATCATGTAAATAGTTCATGCGTGGCAATTTTTTGTTCCTGAAATTTTAAATTCAGTGACTTTTAACCTGGAATGTCTCAAAAGTACCTTTTAAAATGAAACTACGCTTAGTCTTCTGAAATTAACACATTTATCAGATGGATGAGTTAATCTCAATCATTGCAAATGTTTAAACGTAATCACTGCCTTTTTATTTACCTTAGTAGAATGGGGTTTCCTTTTCTTCAGTAGTTCTGATGCACAGACCAAATGGAAAGCAAAATTATTTATATAAAAAAATAACTTTTTAAGATTTAAGACCACTGGAGAAGGCTTTGTGTTCTTCAGTTACAGTAATTTCATAGGAAGCTTACTGCTACCATGAAGAAATCGTGCAGTGTGAAATAAAAGTATTCCCTTGCTGTATATGCTCCAGACAACATTTATGCACTTTAATAGGGAGCGTGTAAGTTGTATCATTGGCTGTTATAAACATCTTGTGCAAATAAATGCTTGCACTGATCAACAGGTTAAAAATAAAATCTCTCTGCAGCTACCACATAGGCAACAAGCTCGTGCCCTTTTTTTAGCTAGAAGCTTGTGATGTTCCAGCCAGAGAGCTAGGTTCTCATCCTGATGGTATTTAATTCCCCTGGCCTCATTTGCACTTCTCTTGACTTCCAGTGGTATAAAAGTATTGTCAAGCTAAATTGTTTTTATAGTAATACTTAGGTTTGCTTCCATCAGACTAAATGGAATTTTTCAAGGCCAGACTTACATTATCACGAGTTCAGCACAAATTCAGGGGAAGAAATACTGTTTAAAACTCACCCAGTGAGTTCTCTGAACCAACTTACTATATGACTACTCATGTTCTCACAAATGGGAGAGAAGGTCTGCAGTTAGGAAGGGAAATAGCATCTTAATAACAAAAACAGTTTTTATAGGTGCCAGAAATAATGCTGACATTTTGCTGTCATTCTGGTTTAAATGGGTGAGAGTTTCAAAAGGAGCACAAGTGATATAGGAGATGAGGTTCCTTCTAAAAAATTAAAAACAGATGCTCTCATTCCCTCCAGCCACTGGGGCTAAAGCACTGAAGATGGTTTAGTCACTTGTTTCCTTCTGGAATTGATAAGAGTAGCTTTCTGCCTAAGGGTTTATGAACAGTTGAAGTCTGTAAGTTTTTTGTTTCACCTTACTGTACTTCCACTTCTAAATTACTCGTGAACTTTTCCAGGATCCCCTACTATATTGCAAAATACACGGTAGAAATTCCTGCCAGCTCCATGCTGAGGTTACCTACACTGTATTAGTACTTAGAAACTTAGATCAAGTTTGCATTATTTTCCCACAGTAAACTAACAGAAATCAGCAGGGTGAGCCTACCCAAGCGGCTCTGCCTGGAGGCAGTGGCTGGCCAAGCGTTGAACCTGTTGGCTGATTTACTGTCAGCGTTGTGCATCGTGACCTGGTGTCAGTGAGAAGGATTCTGGGCAAGCATACTTGAGATCTGTGTGAGCCAAGGTGAAAAGTCGATTTTAAGGTCTGGGTAGACTGGTAGTGATCTTGAGCCAGGGTTTCACTTCCACCCTTGGGAAGCTTGCAGCACCTCCAGCCCTTGCAGCCTCGTTGGAGGAAGAGGGACTTGGCTCATTCAGCTTTTTGGTTTGAGCAGCAGTTGATTAATATGTTAAATCATTGACCATAGTGTTGGGTAGCACAGCTGCTTCCTTCATCCATTTTTCCAAGTGATTTGCACTAGGTTGCTGCTCTCCAAGCATCTTTATGTTGGCTGTCTTGTAAAGGGGAAGGCCTGAGAGCTGAGGTTAAATGCTAATTAATGGCTTGCAGCACTAATGCTGTGTTGGGCCCAGAGCTGCCTTTCCTTGAACCTTGGGTACAGTAGACACAGTGAGTGCAGACATCTAACAGCTGTGTTGGGGGATTGAGTGGACTCACCTGTTTGTCTAATGTGCACTTATCTGTTGTGTGCTTGTGCTCAAGCCTTGATGTCATCCTTTTTTGTCAGGTGCTGGGGGCTGAGCAGGACACCTTTTCTCCATTTGAAGGCATGGACAACATGCCTCACATCCCAAACTGAGTGTGGTGCTTCTCAGCCACTGAGGGATGAACCAGAAGCGGGAACCTGCTGAGATGATGTTGTGTTGGTGGCAAGTTTAGCTAAGAGAGTGGCTGTGAGGCAGGGGAGAAAAGTCTGCTACTGTCCTTCTCCTTTCTCTCTGCCCTACCCTGCAGCTCCCTCGCCAGCCGTGTCCCAGGGCAGAAGGTCAGCTTCTGGCTTGGGTGGCTGAGCGTTGCTGAGGGGGGGTGACAGGGCGCACCAAGGTGCTGTCTGTTCCAGTCGGGCAGGACCCCCGCTCTGCCCTGCCAGAGCCCTGCCAGCTGCCCTCAGCTCCGCCACGCACCATCCCACCCATGTCCCCAGGACATGCTGCCGTTGTCACAGCTGCTTCCAGAGGGGGACTGTGAAGCCTGGCAGAGGACCGAGAGACTTCAGCTGACAGTAAACACGGGCAGCTTGGGAGGCTTTGCATATCTCCACTGCTTCAGAGCAGGTTTCCTCCACTCCCTCCTCGTGTACTCGGTGGCGAGGCTGGAGCAGAAGGGGTGACCTGGTAAAACCAGCCCAGGCACCACCAGCAGCTGCAGCTGGAAGCTGTTAGTCCGTTCAGTACTCTCTAATTGTAGCTGTCACTGCTCCAAGCAAGTGCAGGGAGAGGCAGTTTCCTTGTTTTTCAGCTAAGGGAGTTTAAAAATCACTATTTTTGGCTCAGCACTCCATCACCTTGGCAGCCCTCTTCTCCTCGGCTGGTGGATGAGGGATGGTGCTTGCTGTCAGGAAGAGACCCAACTGAAGTCAGTCACCACTGCGAAGTGAGGAGAGAGGGGGGCAGCAAGAGCAGGACTTCCCTGTTGATTTCCACGGGTGCCCATTTTGTCCCGAGCACACAGGCACGTCTCTAGAGGGGTTGCTGCTGCACAGGGGGGCACTGGGATGCTGCCTTCACCCCCTGCTTCCCTGAGAGGGCAGAAGCTTTTTGGCTATACCCATAGTGACACGTCTGCCAGTACCCTGCTGTGTGCCTTTCCTGGCAGGCGGCTTTCCCCTGCGGCCTGGAGAAAGCATAGGCAACGGTGGAAGTGGGCAATAGGTCTCGTTGCTGGAGAAGGCACCCTGGAAATGCACGTAGGGCGAGACTCAGGTGGGAACGGGAGCAAAGAGGAGGAAGCTGCTGGGAAGTGACAACGTTTGGAAAAATCAGCTTCATTATGTCCTGTTATAGGGGGAAAAAAAACCCCACAAAACTGAGGTGAAGCAGGAAGGGGGAAAGGCAGTCTAGCAAGAGCAGTAAAGATGTCTGCTGTATTTCTAAAAGTATTTGGAATTTACCTTACTACAATATGTTAGCATCCTGTGCGATGCTGCTCATCTATTTGAATGAGGCTGAGCCTTAATTCTTGATAAATACAAAGGAAAAAAACGGTGGAGGCAGAAGTGATTGAAGCAAGCTTTGAACAAAAGAAGTGATAGTGTTTAAAGTAAATTAAACATTATCTTTTCTTTTCTTGAAATGCTAGCAAGATTACTTAAGGAATAATGTGTGTGTAAACCCCAGTGTGTTCCACAAACAAAAGCATTTGTGTAGCTTTGTAGAGCAGTCGTAATAGCTCAGCTGGAGGAACTCCAGGGGAATCTGTAAAAGTCTGTGCGTAATTAGCACTGCCTTTTAAATACACAAAGGGGAAAAAAATGAGTAGATGCCAGCAAATCAGGAAAAAAAATATAACCCAAACGTTTGGAATTTGATGTAAATACAACTGCTAGCTCAGTAGAATCCTTTCAAAAAAAAAAAAAAAAAAAGCAGTGGGTGGGAGTTTATTGCAGTTGGCTCAGTAACGGGTATATAAGTATATAACTTCAAGAATTAGTGGAATGATGGCAAAAAGGAAAGTTTCCTGAAAAGTTTCTGCTTTCATGGAAAGTGCCATTTCTTTAAAAAAGTAAGATTAAAAGGGCACTGCTCTTGCAGAAGGAACGTGCAGAGCCCGTGAACATGCTCTTCAGGCACGTCAGCAAGGAGCAGCTCAGCAAGTCCCCCCGGAGCCAGGGTGGCAGGAGCTGGGGTCACTGCAGGTACCGAAAGAGAAGGAGAAGGAAGGAGCACTCTTTTTATCCATTTTAAAGCAAATATCTTTGTAGTTTTTCTTTGCGTTTTATGTTTTCGTGGAAAGAAAAACTCACTGCTTGCTTTTTTTTTTTTTTTGTGCTTTCTGAAAGCAATCACGCCCTTTTCCTATTGGATCCTCCCTCAGAAAAGAGTATTGTAGAGCACAAGTGTTGCCCTTCCCCCCCCACCTCAACCTTCCGCCCTGTTGATCACAGTGTTGACGGAAATGTTTTGGTCTGACTCCTCCATGATGCCTACTGTCTTCTCTGGCAGGTGCTACTTTGGAGTACATCCCTCACGGCCAACTTGCAAACGCCCACTTAACTTCAAATTTGCGAATGCTGAAATTGGAGCAGGAGGTTGTGCCTGCTCAGGAGGAGAGGAAGACTCCCCTGGTGGAAGCCGTTCGGGGCAGGAAGTCTTTTTCTTCTCAGGACAAAACTCTCTCTCCAATTAACCTGACAGATGACCAGCTTGCCTCTGGCCTCTATGGTAATAACTGGCTCACATTGACCTTTCATCATGCTGATGGAGTTTGAATATGAAATACAGTTAAAGGAGCTTGTCAGGGTTCTCAAAATTGCGAAAGCAGGAAAAGATGTGGCTGTGGGGAAAGTCACAGGGTGAGACCCTGTGTCTGCAGATAGGGGTTAGTTGTTGCATGGCAGAATGTAGCGCATCAGTGAAGTGCCACGTAAAGAAGAAAAATGTACTGAGAGAGAAGGAGTTAATAGAACATACTGGTTTGGGGTTTTTTTTGCAAACCTAAATTTGTATGAGTGTTTTACCTGTCTTCTGCTTAGAGAATGGTTTAAAAGTTGTTTCGGTGAATGCTAAAAGACCAGCCTTGATTGAACCTCCCCACCCTGTTGAATAGGTTATTGTTAAATGTGCCGTCTGTACTAATGCATTAGTTCTGGCAATGAGCTGCTGTCATCTGATAACAAGAATTAAGATTTTCTTAATAGAGTAACCCATTTCAACATTAGAAGTCTTTCACAGATAGCAAAGAAGAAAAAAAGCACGTGTCTTTTCTTAAAGTTTTCTAAAACATCATAAAGATTAGCAGCATGTTGGAAGATGGGAGAGTTAGGCTAAACTAGTTTTCTGTTTTCAGAGTTGTTTTTGGAAGCATTCTTCTATATTTCCAATGTGCCTCTCACACCATGACTGTATGTATAAAAAGATTAGAAAGCACAGCTTCAGTTGGTAAATTAAACAAAAAGCTGTTTTGAAAAATTGTCTAAAGCTGCTGCAGTCAAGGCTGGGTACAGATTTGTATTGATGCGTGTGCTTTGCCTCCCTTTTCAACAGTATGTACTAATAATGATAACACACTCAAATCTATCATGAAGAAAAGGGACGGGAAAAAGGATTTGAGCAACACCAAGAAGAACCTGCAGTTTGTTGGCATTAATGGCGGGTAAGAGACCTGTCTCCAAAAAAAATCTGTCATTGTAGCATTTTCACGGTGGGAAGGAAAGGAGGAACCCGGGAGCTCATGCATAGCTTTTGCCTGTCCTTCAGGCTGAGGTGCATGTGCTGAGTTTAAGGATCCGGAGGGAAGAACGAAACAGATGAGCTCATCTGAATTCTGTGTGAACCTTTTGTGCTTGCAAGTTATAAGTGGCATCAGTCTCAAGTACCTGTAGATTAGGTTGCTGCCAAATTTAACGCTGGAAATTAAAAAGCTCAAAGAACCGTGGGAACGTTTCTCAGGCAATATTTTAGTAAGGAAAACTTTAATATGTCTTTGGCAACTGACAAGCATGGCATTGTGCTGTTGAACAATACAGCAAGAGATGGCGTTACCTAAGAATTAACTTTTCTAGCTTTGCACTAGATTAATACAGAAACTTTGCTACACAAATACAGAAAACAGTATGGAAAAGTACATTCTTTTAAAATATTACTCTTGCAGAATGTTGCAAAGAACTTTAAAGTGGTTTCACCACATTGTTTTTATGTAGCTTTTCTAGCCCTTTTCTCAGATTAATTTTTCCTTACAATTAGTTTTTCTGCACAATGCCATGTGCAGCATATAGCCTAAATATCGCAATTACTTCATTTCATACATATTGGCTAAAAGTGTTATTACTTATAGTGGGGAAATGTTATCATACATAAATCACTACTGTACATTAGAAGAATGGGCTTAGTTCATTAATTCATCAGCTGTTGAAGTTCGTGAGATAAGGCAGTTCATTAGAATCAGCATTATAATTGCCCAAATCACTTATATTTCACTTAAAATATCAAAATGCTTTGGATTGTCACAGGAAAAAGGTTAAAATTGTGGCTGTTGTCTTTAGACAGGTTTGTTAGCTTCCCTGCATGTATCTGCCTAGTAAGGCAACAACACAGTTTACTCTGAACAAAGTAATTTCATTTTGGGGCTAAGCAAGGTCTGACAGTGTGTTAAGACTTCTGTTTAAAAAAGATGGTTGTTCTTTCATTACACCCTGCATGTATAATAATCACCATGTCAGTTGACAGTGATGCTGAATTCAGCGAGTAGCGAAGTTCTCTGAGTAGAAAACAGGAGGACTGAGCCTTTGCAAGACTTTTTTCAACTTGTGCAGCGCAGGCAGGTACTGCCTGCTGCTGAATGGTGCTGAGCAAACACCCCTGCCCCTGCCTGTTCTCCCCCCTCCCAGGTATGAGACGACGTCCAGCGACGACTCCAGCTCCGAGGAGAGCTCCTCCTCAGATTCAGAGGAGGAGTGCGAGGGCCACGAGTACCCCCATGACCAGCACACGGAGGAGGGGCAGCCCATGCCCTGCGCCTCGGAGGTCTGCGCCATGGGGGCAGAGAAGGACAGCCCGCCCCAGGAGTGCGAGGCCGAGGAGGTGGAAATCAGAGAGAGGTAGGCTGCTCGCCCTTTCCTGAGCACCTCTGAGGGGGTTACCACTGCCTTGTTGCACGGTGCGAGACCTGGGCTGTGCCCATGCTGGTGCAGAAATCACCAGCCCCCATCGCTGCTCGACTGCTGCCCACTTCCCTCCTCCTCGAGTGGGTAGCCAGAGGTGGTTTTGTGGCAAAACGACTGCGTGTGCGAGTGGGTAGAAGGTCTCAGAGGGTGTCCATTCCAGCGGCTGACCCCAGCGGCTTTAAATTGTCCAGGCCCCAGTAGCTCCGTGCCAGCAGAGGCTCTGCCAGTTCACAGATGGCACTCGTTTGGGAGCAGACAACGCCTTGTTAACAGCCTGGTCTGTAAAACAGTAAGTAAGCAAGCAAATGAGTCTTGAACCATGCACACCAAGTCAGCAGCCTGCTGGAAACGCACCTTCCATTTGCACCTACCATGGCATCTCAACTGTGGCTGGTACTGCTCAATAAGATGGTGGGGTACAGCAGCAAGGAGGTTGTCCAACCCTGAGATCATGTATTTCATATGGATCATATACTATCATATACTTTAAGGCCACCATCATGCACTTGTTCAGCATTTCATGTCTAAGTTGCTTTTCAGATTGCTGGTAATGAGCTGTGTAAGGTAGCATTTGACAGGCAGGGCTGTTTTGGGGGGGGGGTTTGGCACATGGAAAGCAGCAGTGTGGTGAGTTTTCACTGATTCTTGGTGAGTGAATGGACAAAAGCAACTATAAACATAGATCGTGAAGGGACATTTTGTAGATACTGGGTTTGACAGATGTTTACAAGTGCGCTAGCTTGGAAAATTATGGAAGTGGAATAAAACAGTAAAAAAGCTAAGACAAAACTAATGTCATGTTTCACTGGAGATATAGCTTAGCATCAAACTTATCTGTAATTATCAACTGTTAAATAAAAGAGATGCAGAAATTTATAATTAAGGGCTATTCATAGGCCTTGGAGCCGTGAGTTTTAAAGTGCCCTGAGCTTGCTTTATACAGTACTGTAGCCTGTTACTTTACAGGTTGCAGAAAAAGATGGGCAGTTTCTCAAAGGTGCTCTCTAACTTAGATTTACCCTAGCAAGAGGTGGTGGTGAAGAGGGGCAGCAGGACAACAGATAGCCAGGTGAACTTGAGGAGCATGGCTCTTTGCAAGCTGGCTGCCCTGGCAGTGCCGTTCGAGGGGAAGAGGGTACATGGCCACCTGGTACCGAGCATGGTCCATTCGATGGTGGAGCATTTCATTGCTCTGGAAGCACCAGCAGCTGACTTGTAACCCTGGGAGGCTAAAATGCCTGCCTTACACATGAGCGTGTTAGCCCCTCCGCTTTTTGGGAGAATTTTGCTGGGAAATTGCCATTATCCTCTGTGGCAGGTTCTAGGCAGAGGTGGTTGGCCACAGCCTGCCGTGCCATGTGGCATGGTCATGGGACTTCCTATTTTCACCTGTTCCCTGAGTTTTGAAATTTGTGGTGAAAAGGGGGTAGAAGTGAAAACATGAAGGGGGACTGCAGAAAGAGAGTAAATTTCCAGAGTGGATGGGATGAGAACGGCTGGGAATAAATGAGAGCTGGCAGGAAGGCACCGCCTGCGCCCTTTCCCACCAGTTAATTCTGTCACAACTATCGGCATTTCCTCTTGTTCATCAAGTACTCAAAGCACAGACTATATAATACATGCTCTGCAGTTGTACAGCAGTAGGTGAGAATTTCCACTAGAAGGATTGCCAAGTGTATAGCACAGAAGAGATGGGTCGCCTGCTTTCCGTTCCCGCTGCTCTTCCCAGCTACATCTGGGAAACACATTTTTCCTCCTCGCAGAGGTCCACGGCCCCGCCAGCAGCTCCTCTCACTGTGGAGGGAGTCCCCATGCAGAGGAGCTGCCAGAGCAGATTCTGCGTTGCAGCAAGCCGATGGCTTGCCTGGAAACACTCATTCCCACATGACTTTCAGAAAGGTAAATGTTTCTATGCTGAAATGCCAAGAGAAAAAATGAAACATGCCGTGTGTTCTGCTGTCTCCCTCAGATATGAACTAAGTGAAAAGATGCTTTCTGCCTGTCACCTGCTGAGAAACAACATTGATGACCCTAAGGCATTGACCAACAAAGATGTGGTAAGCAATGCAGGGCAAAATTCTCTCTGAGCTGCAACAGAAAAACTTTACGGAGGGATAACCTCTGGTTTTGCAGGACCAGCTAGGCAGAGGAGATTTCATCTTTCCTGGAGACTCACAAAGTGCTTTTTCTATCAGGAGACTTCAGTCAAGAGAATGTACTTGTGTTTTGTCTGCTGGGGTGTTGTGGTCCGAAGGCATGCACATAAAAATAGTAACATGAAAGCGCAGTGTCAACACATCCGTGCATTCCTGTGTTACTTATGTAAGTGTTGCTTTAGCACTGCTGTGGGCAGCTCTCAGGCCTTGCCTTAAGAGACTGCGTGGGGTGAGGAGCCTGTTGCTTCCCATGACAAAAGCTTGGTCTGTTCCGAATCTGCACGTGCCCTGCCTCCTAAGCACAGGGATACTGCTTCTGTCCCGCTTACTGTGCTGGTAGCTTTTATCAGTGAGCAGGGAATAAGGAGGATTCATTGTTAAAACCTTGTCTCAAGAATAAAAGGTTGTATTTGCTTTATATAGGAGTTGCCTATATGCCTCATAGAGGAATTGCCTATGCTACTTTGTGGGAGCAATCTGAAAGCAAAGGAACACCACTTAGTGATATAAATTTGAATTTTGCATTTGTTATAGTTGTGCGGTGATGTAAAAGGCAACAATCCAGTGCCAGTCTCCTCTATGGTGCAGCATCTGCAGCTTCTTGAAGACAATAATACTGTCTGTAAGACATAGATACAAATACTGTCTGTGTCCAGTTCTGACATTTGTGGGCCAGGGAATGTTTTGAAAGGTTGTTTAATACAGTTGTGACAGGTGGTTTTTAATCCTGTGTCAGTCCTTCAGGAGTAGTTTAGGCATTCAAACAACAAATGCTTCAGGCCCAGTCAGAGTTGAAAGTGTCAAAAATGGCATAACCAGGTGATAGTCTCTGCCTTGGAAGTATAATTTGAATTTACATGTTTCTTTCTTGTGCTTGAAGTGTTTGCCAGCACAAGTGGTGCTTTGTAGCTGGGAACTGCAGACTAATCAGCTCTTGTTCTCTGTCAGCTGATAAAGAAATCTTGTCCAAAAAGGGTAAACTTCAGTACAGCCAGGGATCCAAATGAATTGTCCCAGCCTCTTCCAACACACTCTGCTCTTGTAGCTGCTGTTTACACCAGAAAGAGCTGCAGACTGTTCCTTTTGGGATGTGATGGATCACTTGAATTAAAAAAGTGTACCATTTACTTAATAATGCGTGTGATACTGTGACTGTAAAAATTATTTCTTAGTGGTATTTTGCACTCAGTAGTGCCTAAAATTAAAAAAAATATTTATATTGTGTCACTTTATGACCACTTTTGTGTTTCAAGTCTGTTCACAATATGCGTGGTCTCTTAACTCAAATGGTTGGACCTTGTAAGTTTTTATTATAGTAGTACTAATGTCGAATATTCCGTACATATGGGTAGGTAGTACAGGTATATATGTAGTACTGATGTGTATAGAATATTCTCCCTTTACCAGACGTAGTCCCCCTCTAGAACTACTGGTACAGGTCCTCTGTGTTTTCCATAGAGGCTAGAGAAGTGTGCTGAGTGTCTTCTCCGCAAAATCGTCCTTGAACTTACTGGCCACTTTGCAGGTGGGGGTTTATAGGAAGAGAAGAAGGACATGGTGGTCCTTCCAGGTCATAGAAATGGTCTCAAGAAAGTCAGAGCTGGCAGTGACTGCAGGAGCCACCTTGGCTCACAGCTAGATCTGCTCTAGCTATGTTGTTCCCAGCAGACAGTTATCTGGCCCGAGAGTTTCCTACCCTCCACCCTCAGTCCATACCAATGGTTCATCCTGAATGTCTAACCTGCATCTTCTCGTTGCTGCTGAAATCCCTTCCTACGACAGCCAGCCATCCTGCAGGTGAAGAGCAAGTTCTCTTTTCTCACTGCAACAGCCTTGTGCACTGTGAAAATCCTACGGTGTTCCTTTCCCCAGCCGTTCTTTCAGCACAAGTGTCCGTCCCGTAGATCAGATTTCCTTGACTTCTAATCTTTCTCACTGTTCACCTTTGAAACTGTTTTGACCAAATCTTACATGTCATTCAGTGATTGGACTAGACGAGGTAGTCCAGCTGTTGCCTTCACAGTGACAGGTGAAGAGAAGAGACTGCATCACATGCTGTGCAAGCTATACATCTGTTTATTCACCCCAAAACAGTATTCACCTTTTTCATTACAGTGTTGACTGAGGTTCAGCTCGTGATTGTCTGTAATGCCCATCTCTTCTCCTGCAGAACTGCTGTCCAGCCAGTTCTCCTATACTTTGTGCATTTTGTAATTCATGCCTCAGGGTTGGGCCTAATTGCATGCCTTAGCATGCTGTTGTTTTAAGTCCCTGAGAAATGTGCTTTACCACTGCTCTTAGTCTTGGGTTCATCAGTGTTTTATAAACTTAGTTAAGTATTTCGTGGAAGTGGTTACTCCAAGTCTTTTTTCTGTTCACCAGTATTTGACACCCATTAATTCTGGGGGTAATCTCATCCTAATATTTTGTGCCCTCAGAGGTCAACCATTCCTGAAAATAAGGTAAAATGAGAGGAGGTAAACAATTGGTGTTTTAAAGAGGGGGTTAGTCAGAGGGGAAGCTTCAGTCCGTACATCTTGTTTGTGAGCTGACTACTTTCTTCCCACATTTGACTAAAAAAGGCCTGACCTCCCGCATCACTGGTTTGTGGGATGGAAAATCCTTTAAATAGATTGCCCATATCTAAATTTTTCTGTCTTGGTTTTGGCAGAGGTTTTGTTTAAATACCATCCAGCACGAGTGGTTTCGTGTCTCAAGTCAGAAGTCAGCTGTCCCTGAAATGGTCGGAGACTACATAACTGCTTTTGAAGAGATTTCTCCTGCTGTCCTCAGACATATCATCAATATGGCAGATGGAAACGGAAACACAGCTCTGCATTACAGTGTCTCGCATTCTAACTTTGAAATTGTGAAGCTTCTTCTGGATGCAAGTAGGTTGACTTCTTTGTTGTTGGTTTTTTTTTTTTTTTTTTTGCAATCCTCACGGGTGGAATTCTTGATGAGCAAGAGGTCAAGTTTGGGCCTCCTCCAGCAGCTGTTTTAACTGTTAACAGTTACATAGACACTTGGGTAGTCTAGTATACTTGTTTCTAGTGCTCGCTTTGGAGGTGATGGTGATGGCTCTTGAACAAGTTACAAAAACACTCAAGTAAATTATATACAGAGTTGACCAGTGTTTGGGACAGATAGGCAGATCCCGGACTCCTGGACTGTAGCCCAAGTTCAGCAGCACCAGCCTCCACCAGTTTTCTCTGGAGGCAGTGCAGCTGCTCCTCAGCCAAAGGTAGGGTGCTGGTGGAGAAAGATGCATTCAGGTATAAATATCCAAGTTAAACACTCAAACTAGTATAGCTTTATCTTACTAGAACAGTACAGAAGCTTTTTTTCTGGCCATCACCTTGGCATGTCTGTTCTGCTCTCCTGAGAAACTGGAGCAGTGTGGCATTCTGCCACATAGGAGCATTTCCCTGATTCATGAGCAATGTGATGATGCTTCATTTAGTTGCTTTTGTTGCTTCCTTCTCTTAGTCCCCCTGCCACGCACATGCAGAGGGGAGACTCCAGAGCATCTGCTCCCCACGTGCACTAAGCCAGAAGGCAGCCAGCAGAAGGTCACACGTTGGAGCTGGTCCCCAGCAGGATGTGATCTGTTAAGGCTGGTTTTGCTCCCTGACTGAAGTTTCTTTACCTAAACTAGTTATAAAACCTGTCATGGTTGGTTGTGAAGCTTAACTAGGTCAACGACATGGCTGGAGTGTAAGCCTAGTAATATTTGTAAAACCAGAAGGGTAACATGAGCTAAACAAGGATATTAATGATACAGATCTCAGCGTTGATAACCCAGCACAGTCTGTGACTGCAAAGACTTCCTCAGCAGGAAAGAGAGAGCTTTGAAATCTCTAGTCCTGTTTGAAGGCAGCCTGTTGGGAAGAGTGAGTCATGGTGGGGGAATGCAGGGAATGTCAGGAGCACAGAGAAATGCAGCAGGCTAGCTCTGCAGCAGCGGTGGGAGGAAGCTGCCCCTCCGCTTCCCCGGGTATCTCAGGGTGGCATGAGTACACTCCTCTGTTGCTGGAAGTCAGGACTCCTGTAGTTTACAGCGGCTGGTGTATTCCTATGAAGACAGAGGGGTTTAGCTGTAAAATCCAACAACCGTGACTAGTGCCAGGTGTGTGGGAGCACACTGCACATGCCAGCACTTGGAACATATTTGCGAACAGGCAAATTCTTTCAAGTTTCACCAGTCTTCCTCTGAACCATGTCGGAATGGTCACTACAGTCAACTTTGCAATGTGGTTATATCACAGGCAGATTCTTGGTCCAAGAACTCCATGTCTGTTTGTTTGGTGGGAAGAGAAGATGAGACAAGACTCCTCTGTATGCAGTGTTACCAAGAGGACAAATAGGAAAACAGTTCTGCTCATTAGCCATATAGAAAAGGGTCTGAAATATGACAGAAAACACCCCTCTGCTGAAGTAGTCTAGTCAGAGTAGGAGAGCATCACTTCCAATAATTACTGATTACTCATTAAGTAATGCATGTAGCAGAGTGTCATGTTCTGTGGCTGCAGTAGCTTCCCAGAAGTGACTTCTGAAAGTAAGGTTGGGCTACTAGTTACAAGGTAACACAGGTGATGTCTATGGAACATGAAAAAATGTACATTTTCTTATGTCTGCACTTATATTGCTTCTGCAATGTTCTTTTCACTTAAAAAAAAAAAAAAAAAACAACCAAAAAAACCCCCAAAAAACCACAAAAAAAAGCTTGGCAATAAATCTGAAAAATTTCCTGAAACATTTTTGCTTGTTAAGATATCTGTGGTGCAATTTAACCCCAAGTCTACAGATACTGTTTATGTAAGTCTGAGTCCTTGCTTTCCAATATGATGAGCACACTGAAAGCCCTGCTGCCTGGTAAACTAATAAGCCCTGCCGGATTTCTGTAGAATTTTAGGAACAGGGACAGACTAGAGGTTAGACTTGAACAAAAAGGAGAACTCTTGTCAGCTGCTGGCACTAGTCAGAGGACTTAACTGTATATGTTCCCAGAGTACTTCTGTTCGCAGTCAAATACTCTGTAGAGCTGGAAACAGTCTTTACGTGAAAGGTTTTTCCTGTAGCTCCAAAACATGTCAAAGTACGCTTGCAGATCTTTAAAATAAAACCAATTACAGGAAAATGTTTCTGCTGAGGAGAAACAGCTTTTCCACTGCCCACGTTGCTGGGCTGGTTTTGTTTTTGCAGAGTGGATCTCCTCAGGAGCGGAGCTTAAGCCTCTCCTGATGGTCTTCCTGGGGTTTGGACCCATGACCCTGATGGTCATGTCAAATTTCAGACCTTTTGCTTTTACAAAAGAAAAAAAACACAAAAAGAAAGCCCTAAATGATGACATATAAAATGGCTTTGTGCTCTCCCTTGTGTTGCACGCATAGTAGAAGAGAATCCTTTTCTTTCTCAGGCTCAAGAGCACTCCTGTTCATCTTTTTTTCTTCTCCTCTCTCCCTTGAATTGCTTCCATTATGAGAGCAATTGCTGCATTTTCTTTTTATAGGCTGCTCTACTAACAGTTTATTCAGTTCATTAGCACAATTGCTGCTTTTTTGGGTTCCTGCTTTCCAAAGAAATTATCTCATCCTTCTGCAGATGTCTGTAACGTAAATCATCAGAACAAGGCCGGCTATACCCCCATCATGCTTGCTGCACTTGCAGCTGTGGAAGCAGAGAAGGACATGAGGATAGTGGAGGAACTGTTCAGCTGTGGGGACGTGAATGCGAAAGCCAGCCAGGTCAGTCAAATGATTCACAAGACACAGTTCTCACTCCCGTGTCTTTTTATCTTTCCTTCCATGCTCCCATCCCCACTCTGTCGGTTCAGCTTTTGCACTCCTTCACTCTCCCCCTCCGCGGTCTTTGATGTTTGTGTGATGATTGCTGTATGCAAAATGGGGCCATGGAAGAACAGTTGAGCCTCAGGTCTGGATCTCTTCTAAAAATGAAGGTTGAATACAGTATGAAAGAACCATTACTGAATTTGGGGAGGCATTTAGAAATTTTGCACCATTTAGTTCCTTCCAAGGAACTCCAGATGTCCGGAAATAGGTCTGATATGTTCCATTAATGTAATAAATAGCTATGTGAATGTGGTATATATTATGCCTAAAAGGTATTTAAATAATGGCAAGTAGAGCCTTGTGCTGTATAAAATAACAATCTTTTTTTTCCCCCAGAAGCAGCACAGTGCCAAAAAAATAAGTGTGCATGCTTTGTCACTGATTGTGTATCTATTTGGGTTTTCCTCTGCTTTCCATGCAGGCTGGTCAGACCGCACTGATGCTAGCTGTGAGTCATGGGCGGATAGACATGGTTAAAGCTTTACTGGCCTGTGGTGCAGATGTCAATATCCAGGACGACGAGGGCTCTACGGCTCTGATGTGTGCCAGTGAACACGGACATGTAGAGATTGTCAAACTTCTGCTGGCTCAGCCTGGGTGTAATGGCACCCTGGAGGACAATGTGAGTTGCCTTTCCAGATAATGCTTCATCAGATAACTTCTCCATTCCGGAATGTTTTTCTAATTCAGTTTTTTTATGCAGTGGAGTGCTGCTGAAATCTACTTACATGAATTTCTGATTCACAGCGCCGAAGTATCAAATGCATGAATCCTCTGCTTAGTGGTAGCACATGCTGTGATTATTTGGCTAATGTCTTTGCTTTTCTAACAGACCTACCCAGTAGCAATTTTTATGGTTAGCCGTAGGTGTGCAGTGGCCAGAACAGAAAAAACACTTGTGAGCTCTTGGTAAAACATCTTCACATCTCATATTCCTTCTCCCTTTCCCAGGAGTCTTCCAGTTTTCAGTTAGGAGCTTATCTGGTGACTCAAGAGCCTTGCTGTGTTGCTTTTCTGTGTCCGTAGCAAACATCTGCCCTACAGTTCTCTTCACAGGATCTTCACATGGTATCTACACCATGACTTTTGAGAGTACAGGTTTGGTTTCAATCATGAAGCTACAGTGTCCTGACAATAAACAGATCCAGGCTGTGGCTTCAGTGCCAGTGAGACTCCTGTGTATTTCTTGTTTGCAAGGATCATTGCAGCCTATGCTGTCAGCACACAATTTGATCTGTAGACTTCTCAAGCCTGAAAATGTTGACTTAGCTGGTTTCTTGCCAGTAATGTGTTCTCGCTAACATCACTTCTTGGGTACGTTTCCATTCTTCCTATTGCTTTCACCCACTGAGCACTGAGATGGAGCCTGGGTTTGTGAGGGCAGCAGGTGGTTATTCATTGAAGCTGTTGCAGAGAGGCAGAGACATCATTTCCGTTCATGCATTCACCTGCTGCAGGAGCCGGCTCAGCTGCCTGATGGTGCCAGCGGTGTGTAACAGCTGGCCTGAGGGGAAAATGGGAGAAGGCCTCAGTGTAACAAACACTTTTTGGGGCAGCTTAGGTTACTGCAGCCTGGATGCTGTTAGCACTATTAATAATAAAAGTCTTTATGGGGACATGACGCTTACCTATTCCTGTAGGCAGATTGATAGTTTCCCAAGTACACCTTATCTGCTGCTTATAAGTTTTATAACAGATTTGTCTGTGCTGTGAGATTATGAGATTTTTAGCATTCCCCTAGCTATTCTGAATGTGACAGTGATGCTTTTCCAGTCAGCATGATCAGTAGTAAGCTGAGCTTCATCCTACTGATGTGTGCCACTCTGACAGTGATTCAGCACGTCTCTTGAAGAACTTGGCTTTGCCTGGTGTTGACTGTTGAGTATTTGTTGTGCATTTGTAATGCGTTATATTGCACCGTCGTGGACAGCTCTTCTAGCTCCCTGTCTGCTCAGGACAATTACGTTTATGTATAATCGCTCCCTGTAGTCTCATAAGAAGACTTTCCACTTGGATGTGGTTGTAGCCACATGATGCACCAATTTCAGAAAGGGAAGGAAGCAAGGAAGGCAGAGTTGGGGATGTGGTAGCTTTGTACAAGTGTGCCGCTCTGACAGCTCAGAGGTTCATATCACAAGTTGTCTGACATCTACTTTTTGCTGGACCAAACATGGTCTAAAGGGAAAACAGCAGGTCAATAAATTACCCTTTCAGCAAAAGCACTCTTCGCTTCTAGCAGCCTCAACAACTATGGTTTCTGAAATCAGCAATATCTTCCAAGAAACTGAGGGGACAGTATTTGACCAGGAAAGCCCATTTGTTTGTAGTTAGACTTCCATAAAGGAGCATTTGGAATTATGAATGCAACTGCTCTTAGGGTTAATGGGAGCTATAACACAACAATTATCATTGTAACACAGCAATTATCATTATATTTGATTAGCATTTATCCCTCCCTTATCTTCTCTTCCACTCCTCACTGACATTGTAGTTTCTCTCAGACAGCACAATCTTCTGAAATCACTGGTCTTACACAGCACTACATGTAACGTTATTGTGATAATGGTGTGCTCATTCTTCCTCAGCAATAATCGAGACTCCTCGTTGAGAGAAATTATGAGGCCTCTGACAATTGGACTGCCTCATAAAACAGCAGTGCAAGGCTTATTGTCACTTAATTATAATAAAAGAAATTAAACAAGACTCTAAATTAACACAACCGTCTGAGCAGTAGGGCCTCCACTTCATAACTTCCCTTCTCTGTGGGCTGATGGGGCTTTTAAGAGATGTGTTAATGCACACAACCACTAATTCTCTTATTTCTTCCTTTCCCTCTCAGGATGGCAGCACAGCACTTTCAATAGCCCTGGAAGCTGGACATAAGGACATAGCGGTTCTCCTTTATGCCCATGTCAACTTTTCCAAAACCCAGTCACCGGTTAGTACGCAACCTCCTACGGTTGGTGTTTTAACTTGCTGCAGCTGAACATAATAGTAAAATGTAAACAATAAATTAACCCCCTGGCAACTGTACAGCAGTACAGAACATGAAATTTCAAATTTATTCATAGGATAATTTTTATGCTGGTAAGTGGAATGTACATTTTTAAATTCAGGTTGATTCCAGAAGGCTGAAGCCTGGCTGTAGGATACCTCCATCTTCTCCCTTTTATCTGGGGGTACCGGTAGCTCACTAGCAGGGTTCACTGACTCTGGCTAGTGTGCAGAGGTGCTGTTGTGTCATTGTAATGCCAACTATTGACATGGTCACCAAAACACAGCTGTTTCTGGAGTTATAGCTGTCCTAAGTGTGCTGGCAACTATCCACCTGCTCTCCGAGCCCTGACTCACTCTCCTGATAAACTGCTGCTAAATGTTTCACTGTCTAAACAACATGCACTCTCAGTTAGTGGCTGTATGTTTAGTAGGCACTGTTCTTTCTAAAAGGAAAAAAAAAAAAGGAAAAAAAAAAGAAGATTAATCTGTGCAATTAAAGGCGAGGGATTGAACAGAGTGCTTGTGAGTGCTGTGTTGTCATTCGGCTGGCTGGAATAATTCCCCTTTGATTAATTGTTGTTTCCTTTTTTCTAGGGCACTCCTAGGCTTAGCAGAAAGACATCTCCTGGTCCCACCCACAGAGCCACGTTTGAGTAGTAGTGCATGAATATCTGTAAAAATCTCTATGCCATCTTTAAGCTGCTAAATGTTACTGTTTTACTGAGACAGATACTGAATGTAATTGTCTTGTGCCTGAACTCACCAGCAAAGTGAAAGCAGAGATCTAGTGCTAAAGATAGAAAACTGTAAACTTGAAGCAAGCATATAGTTGAGTAGTGCTTGGCTGAGAACCTTAGCCAGAACTGTTCTTTTGCTCATCTACTTGTCTTTCCGTACACCGGCATAAATCCTGTTTTTCTTTGCTATAGATTATCCTTTCCTACGTTATGTGCAGCCTAAGACTTCTAAAGCTATCCATGCAGCGGTGTCCTGGTGGCTTGTTTTTAATCATTCTAAAACATATTTACTGTGCCTAGAGTTTATCACAGTAACCTTTTCATAAATTTCATTCCAACATGACTTTGATGTTTTTAATTACTTTGAAATGCAGAAGTTGCAGTTGCTTATACAGTCAGCTCCGTGGATCTTGAGCTGGTGGGTGAGTGGGTAGGTATTGGGGATAGAGCCTTTTGTCAGGTCTGAAGTTCACTAAATATGTTGTTGCTAATTGGGGATAATGTATAACTTTTTATATGAAAGATACTAGTATCTATAAAATTAACACAGTATTTTCAACATTTTATATCCTTAATAATTAAAAACTACATGAAGAATTACATGTCCTGTTACCATATTTTTATTAACTGTGTCAGTCTGTAAGCTCCATACATGTTTATTGGAGAGTAAAATTAGAGGTACCAGTGTATCTTCCCCTTGAGTGGAATTGAGCGTAGTTCTCAGTGCATATTTATGGAATGCTATTACCTTGTCACATTCACTTTAGTCATGTGTATTGAAATGTTTGAAGTGCCTTAGACTCTTGCCATATTTTCAGAATAAAATTTCATTTATGCTGTTTTACTCCTCTCCTTTTTTACGTGTGATTTGTCATCATCCAGAAATGCTGCAAATTACAACTGCAGCACCAAAAGAGGGTAGATTAGTAAGTCGAGGCAGGGCAAAGCAAGTCGAGGCAAAGGGCAGGTGAAGTCTCTCTGCTGGGGGGTTTGGAGGGGACATCTCTTAGCAGTCCCAAACAAAGACCCCCCCCCACCTTGAGGTCAGTCAGTTTTTACTGTAGCACCCCTCTGGCCAACTTTTCACTCTTCACTTAGCATCTAAAATTGTGTGGATGCTGTCTCACCTGGGTTCTACCTGTTAGTTAAAGAGGTCTGTCACCAACTTGCCAAATTCCTGTGAAAATAAGGTCTTACCTCTGAAACCAGACTGACGGCAAATGGCAGCAACAGCTGCAAAAAATTAAACAGAAAAAAAAAAATGCCCCTCTGCTCAGAGACGGTGGGTGCAGGCTGTCCTGAGTAGCAGGGAGCTGAGCTGTGCCCCACACGAACATCCACCTGATGACCCAAGGCTTGGTCACACGCAGTACATGACACCAGCGCAGGCTTCTCAATCAATTCCTCATTCACTTAGGAGCCAGGTGGGTTTCTCGTTTAGCAGAATTAGTGCAAGTTGAATCTCCCTGCCTTGGGCATGGCAAGAGTGGCTTTTGCTTCATTTTCAGATCTGTTAATCTGCCACCTCTTGCCATACTTCGAATAACTGTCTGGAAAGCAGTGTCAAGATCATCTGTTCTTGTCTTTATGAGTTTAAAACACACGGTGCTGGACTTAAATCAAGATGATGAAGTGGAGAAGAAGGATGACTGCTGTAATCTTTCTCCAGAACTTGTTCTAATTTTACAGAAAATCTAGTACACTTATTTATACATGCTTGCCTGTATCTCATGGATTAAATTCTTGTCTAGTGGAGGGACATTATATTGCCAGGACAGGATTTGGACCAGTGGCAGGTTTCTACTTTCAGTTCTACTAAGAATATAATTGTTATTTAGCACTGATTTAACCAAAAACAGTCTAGTTGTGCTCTCTTAAGGAAGCTAGTAATCATACCTTTAACTCTGGCCTGTATCTCATTATGGTAGTTTTAGGTAGTCCTGTGAGGAGCAGGGAGTTGGACTTTATGATCCCTATGGGTTCCGAGACATTCTGATTCTGTGATTCTGTGACAGCAGTTTTAAAGCCTACATAATGTACTCTGAAGTCTGAAGTTGTTAAAGAGTGTGCTGAGCCATCTGATAATGTCCTCGTCAGTAGTGCCGCTGTATTGCTGGAGGAGGTATCTTAATTAGTAACACGTACAATAGATCTTTGGCCCCCAAAATAATTGGTTTAGACAATGTTCTTTGTTGCTGCACTACTGCCTTGCTACTGTGCTTCATTTGCACACATGCGTATTTGTACATACTGTAGCCTGAGGCTAAAAAAAAAAAAAAAAAAAATTGAAACACCTGTGAATTTACCTTTTCAGAGCAGAGGGCCATGAATTTAATTTTCTTGGTTGGCACAGGTCCCTGTCTCTCCCTCCACAAATCAATGGGAGTTCTGGGTGCAATGGGAGTCCTGGGCGTGCAACTATCGTACAAGGGTTCAAAAAAACTGGTCCAGGGAGAGTCACCAAATGTATTTTAACACATTTTTTTTACCTGGAAAAAACCATGGTAAGAGGAATGCAGAAATAAACATTCCCTCCTTTTTTTCTCCCCCCCGCCCCCATCCCCCTCCCATCTGTAGAGAATTGGTATGTCAGAAACCAGCACTTTAGGGGTTAAACTTTTCTAAGTGATTGCATTGTTTTCTAATGGCTTTGACTGGTAGAAGTCTGGGGAGGTATCTGCCCCTTCCAACAGGATGCAAGAGTCAGGTTATGCAACTCACACTTCCTGGATTTATTTTGGTGCCATTTTCCTGGTAAGCGAAAGGGTTGACCCAGAATTGGCTTCCTAGAGCTTTAGAAAATGTTAGATGAAGCTGCGGATTGTGCATTTCTGTGCAATGTTCAGCTTCTTCCTGAAAGCTTGTGTTAAAATGCCTTGTAAAGCAACATGCCCCTGGTTTTGGCTGTATGGTGCAGTAGGCCACTGTGGTATGCCATGTCAGGAAGATTGCCAAAAGCAACCAAAACTTTGGATATGTTGGTGGATATAGGTGAAAAGTACAGAATAAATCTGACTATTTTACTGAAATCAGTGAATGTCATTTCTGGACTAAAATCCTATTGGGGAGACTTAATGGATGAGCAGTTAAAAAAAAAAAAGGAGAAAGAGAAAAAAAAGAAAAAAGAATAATTACTTCCTTTATCATTTTGTTCTTTTGGGTGGCCCTCCTCTCTCCAAGAGGCTGACACCTGAAGCAGTTCACACTGAAAGTCAGGCCCTTCCCCAGGAAATAGTTAAGAGGTTCCCAAAAACATTTGTATCCACCGATGCCCTCTGCAAGCCAAGTTTAATTCCATCTAATACTGGATAGCGTTTATCACAGGTGCTGGGATTAAGGGGTTTACCATGCATACCAGCACTGAACTGAGCTCCCCATACACACTGTCCCTGGTGTTTGATTTTCAGATCAGATGATGACTGACTCTCAGTATATCCAAGCATGATGATGTCGTCACCTTTGAACTCCAACTGTCAGTGAATGCGTAAAAGCTCTGGCAATTTTTCAAGACTGTAAAATATGTCTTTTTCGAGTTATATTGTCACACATTAAGTGAAGCTGCCACTTATAATCACACTAAGAGGTAAAAGGCAAGGGTTACTGGTACCAAGTTTTAAAATGATGGAAATTAGCCAACACAATGTTGACCTAAATGCAATGACTGAAGAAGGCATTTTTGCAAGACGTACTTTCAGAGTTTTTATCTTCTTGATACAGCTGGAAGAACTCAAGTTATTCTAGAAATAGCTTTTACGTCTGTTTCTTCTGGTGTCTCATACTTTTGGCTGAGAAGTCTGGCTGCTCTGGGTCCAGTTCAGCCATAGTGAGAATAATGCAAACCTTGGCGTCAATCCCTGACACACAGGACTGGCTCTGTTCACTGGGATGGAAGCAACCCAAAGGCTACAGACGTGCTTCTGCCTTTTTGAAAGGCAGCAGCAGACCTGCCCAAAACAGCGCTCACACTCTTCAGTGAGCTGTGAGCAGTCCTCTTCAGTGGGCTGTGTCTGCATGCAGGTCCCTGAACGGCATGCCTTCCTGCATCCAGGTCCATCGACCAAAAGCTTAACGACAAGCATTTCCTCTCTAATAAAGAGGTGCTTCAGATGTTCAGTTCACATGGGGATGCTTGGGCCTGCCTCTGAGAGCCTGACGTGGGACAAAGGGCAGAGGTAGGAGGTCAAGGAACAACGCTGGAAGACATGCAAGGAGGATTTTGTATTAAACACTACTAAAAAGGCCACAATGAGATTAGAGGAAAGGGGTACCCCGATTCAGGCTTGTTTCATTTTTCAGTTGGGAACTGTGAAAGTATTAGCCTTCACTACACACAGCCTAATGCAATGCCTGGGGAAGTCAATTAAAAAATTCCTGCCTGTTTCACTTCACTTTGGCTGTTGTGTCTCTGTGCTTGTACACACTGAACAGAAGTACCTGGTTACAGCTGAGCTACCTGGTTGCTCTTTTTCCATCAGTTGCTCCACTTTCTGCTTGGTTGGTTTGACATCATCCAACATGTCAGTACCTCATCTCTTCTCAACAAGTACCACTGGACAGCAAAGTGCTGTTAAGGACCTGCAGAATTGCATCCTACCTGCAAGAATATTTGGGAAATACTATCACAATTCTTCTTTTTTTTTTTTTTTAAAGATGATTGTAACATTTTAAAGTTGTTTGTAAAAGAGCGCATCTTGTTTTCCCGCCAGGTTTTCAGGCAGTGGGAACAAAGCACGTGAGTAAATCATGCCGGAAGTAGCACTGCCTTATGGCTGTATACATACGTGGTGGGTTGACCCTGGCTGGACACCAGGTGCCCACCAAACCTGCTCTGTCACTGCCCTCCTCAGCTGGACAGGGGAGAGAAAATATAATGAGAGGTTCGTGGGTTGAGATAAGGACAGGGAAAGATCGCCCACCATTATTGTTGTGGGCAAAACAGACTCAACTTGAGGAAATTAGTTTAATTTATTACCAATCAAATCAGACCATGATAATGAGATAAAAACCCCTAAATCTTAAGACCCCTTCCCCCCAACCCCTCCCTGCTCCCCGGCCTCAACTTCGCTCCCAATCTCTCTCCCTCCTCCCCCCCCAGCAGCACAGGGGGATGGGGAATGGGGGTTATGGTCGGTTGATCACACCGTGTCTCTACTGCTCCTTCCTCCTCAGGGGGAGGACTCCTCACACTCTGCCCCTGCTCCAGTGTGGGGTCCCTCCCATGAGAGACAGTCCTCCACCAACTTCCCAAATGTGAGTCCTTCCCATGGGCTGCAGTTGTTCACCAACTGCTCCAGCGTGGGTCCCTTCCACGGGGTGCAGACCTTCAGGAACAGACTGCTCCAGCGTGGGTCCCCCATGGGGTCACAAGTCCTGCCAGCAAACCTGCTCCATGGGGCCACAGGTGCTGCCAGGAGCCTGCTCCAGCATGGGCTTCCCATGGGGTCACAGCCTCCTTTGGGTGCCTCCACCTCCTCCGGTGTGGGGTTCTCCACAGGCTGCAGGTGGATATCTGTTCCATCATCATCCTCCATGGGCTGCAGGGGGACAGCTTGCATCACCATGGTCTTCTCCAGGGGCTGCAGGGGGATCTCTGCTCTGGTGCCCGGAGCACCTCCTGGCCCCCCTTCTTCACTGACCTGGGTGTTGTTCCTCTCACATCTTCTCACTCCTCTCTCCAGCTGCAGTTGCTGTTGCACAGGGTTTGTTTCCCCGCCCCCCCCTTCTTAACTATGGTATCCCAGAGGCACTACCAGCATCACTGATGGGCTCAGCCTTGGCCGGTGGAGGGTCTGTCTTGGAGGCGGCTGGTATCGGCTCTGTCAGACATAGGGGAAACTTCTAGCAGCTTCTTGTAAAAGGCATCCCTGTAGCCCCCCCCGCTACCAAAACCTTGCCACACAAACCAAATACAACATGCATTGGTCAATATATCAGACAGTTCTTTATTATAGGTGATTAATGAATTCAGTGCCTCAAAACCTCTGTTGCAAGTGTTCTGCTTCCTTAATGACAGGCACTTTCAGCTTTTGCTGTTAAAAGAAAAAGATAAGCATGTGTCCACCCACCTAACCCATGCATGATCCCTGAAGAGATGTCAGGAATAAGATCATCAGGGAAAAAGGGAGCCTTCAAGCAGTTAGTACCTGCTGTGAGAGCTTGGGCTGGTACCTTAAAGGTGGTGGCAGGGGGCACAGGAGCCAAGCTTCATGGACCTTTTTTTCCCCCTCTATCATTTTACCCACCTATGCTTTGTTCCCTCAACCTGTGCCACTGGGCAAGTGGAGTCTTTACCCTTGGTCACTTCTCACTGGGAACCACATCTGCGCATTTTTCTGTTTGGTTAGCCAACACAGCTAGCACCAGCAAAGATAAATCGCCTTTTACATAATTCTTGCTATACAAAACTGCCCTTCAAAGACCTCTACAGTAGAGACCTGTAAATAAGAACATCATTATACTCTTAAGCAGAGTATTATTAAATACATTCAGCCATGAATAGCAGATGTCTATCTCCATGTCCTCTAAACACCACTACAGCTGTTTGCAGGATTATTACTTAGATAACATAAAGGGTAAGATTTTTTTCAAAGCAGAGCACATACTTTTGTACAATTTGTAAGTGCTGATCTGAAGGGAAGTAGCAAAGAGATATTTCTAGGAGATACAATGGTAATTTTTTTCTTCAGCTTTTCACTTAATGGCTTTAGCCACTGTTGCAGAAACAGCCCTTGCTGTGTTGTCTTTAAGAGCTTTGGCCAGCCTCAGAGTTGACAGGGTAGCTCCTGCTCCCCTAGCAATACTTTCCTTCCTCACTCAGCCACATTAACTTTGCTAAGGTGAAAATATGCCATTTCATTTGCATGCCATGGCGAGGAAGCAGATTAATAAAGATCCTTGTCTACTTCCTGGCCACAGCACCACATCTTTCTCTGAGGCACGAAAAGCCACCTGCTGTCTCTGGCAGTCATCCTTCCAGGTCCCTGCATTGCTCTTGGGCATCTTCTAGGGCCAGAAGAGCAACTTTTCTCCGGTTCCAGGGGCGAGTGAGACTTACAGCCAGCCAGTTACACCCCCTTGGTACTGGGGAGGTGTGAGCAGGCATAGGCTGGCCCAGGAAATGGCCTCCCCCCCACTATGCACTCGTTCTTGCAAATTTATCATTAGAGTTTTCCAGTTCAACCACATATATCTGCTCAGAGGCCCTTTATTGTGGTGGTTTAATCTGCATCACTAGCCTAGCAGGAGGAGCAAGAAGCATGTTAATGCCTTCTGCAGTGGATGCTGATTTGGGAGAAGAATGAGCAGAATAGGTGTACAAAGAGATTGAGAGATATTAGAAACCCAGTATAATAATAAAATGAGATTTGGTTTAGGAAAATCAGACTGAAACAACTGAGGAAAAATAATATAACTTCGTGGGAGCGAGAGAAAGTTAGAAATCTGTAAAGCTGAAAGAGAACTTGCCAGAGTGAATTAAACAAGAGTTGGCAATGCAATGAAAGCAAAAATGGACCAGAGTTAGCAGTACGGTGACAGCAAAAAATGGTCTGTGCATTTTTTTGCCCACTTCAGATGGAGCAGAGAGGCACCTGACACTGGAAGATGTAAAAATGCAACCTGACAGCATTTGCGGCCAGTGTGTCTGCAGGCAGACAGCTCCACAGGCTGCCACCGTCAGCTCGACAAACAGCAGCAGTTAACAAGCAGGGAGCTGAAAATAAGGAAGAAGTTTAAAAGGATACTTTTGTTTTGCTAACAAATCCTGTGAATGAGGAATTTGTAACATCCCACAGCATGCGACTTCTGAAATCCGTACCGATGATTTGCAAAGGGGCAGTACAGCACACAGATACAGCTGAAGGTGAGAAAGTTCTCCAGGTCAGTTCTGCAAAAAAAACAGGTTTACAAGTTCTTGGGAAGCCTGGGTAAGTTTTCAAATGAATATGAGTTTGTCACCATCTCTGCCTGTTGTGTCACAACACAATGGCCCATTCTGGTCTTTGTACAACAGCTGATTGGAGACAAAAGGGACACACGTAGATATATGAAAATGGGTAGATATATGTGTGTTTCTGAAAACACGCTACAGATAAACCTGTAAATCCGCCTTCAAGCCGTGTGAGCGAAGCCGCCGCCCGCCCCGCCGATGCGCTGAGGCCCGCAGCTGCTGCAGGCCGCAGGCGCCGGCTGCCCTCCCGCCGCGGCCCGGGCGCTTCCCGCGGAGCAGGGAGACCTCTGCAGGCGGGATAAATCCAACGCCGCCAGCCTGCCGAGGAGCCTAACCAGCCTCTGACAGACCTGTCGGTCACGGGCGTTTGTTGGGCCTGGGGTTTGGGGGTTTTGCTTGTTTGTATTCTGCTGTTGCTTCGTTCATTTTCTTCCTCTTTTAAAAATCCCCTCTCGGCTGCTGCAACGTCAGGGCCTGCATGTATGAGCTGACATATGCAAGTGCAGTCTTAGATAATTATTTTCTCTAACTAACTTAACATTGAGTAAGTAGTCCACTGCTTTCTACCCAAGTTTTGTGCTTACAGGGAGGCCCAGCAGTATTCTCCTGCGATCTGGGATCAGGAGCTGGAAAAACGCTGCGGCCTGTGCCTAGCGTTGCCTTTAGAAGAAGCAGTGAGCGTTACCAAACAAGGGCTAACAGAAATGTAACCTCCGTAGACAGAGAAAGGAACCTTGCGACGTAGCCCTGTGCTAAACTGCAAAATCGCTACGGCTTTTGTACTAAGTCACCATGGGAGAAGTTTAGGAGCGTGACACTTCTAGGAAATCCCTAGGGGTGGCATTTTTTCGCTTGTAAGGAAGTGGCCTACCTGAGAGCAAAAAGGTTTAGGATGGCTCTCCAGGCTCTGAGATCTACCTCTGCCCCAGGAATTAAAGTTTCCCTCAAATTACAGGATAATTCTTGAGGATGCTAACAAAATCACCTGCCATGCACCCTGGTGCAGGAGACATGTTTTTGGTGTCCAGGTGTGCCTTTTCCAGCTAAAGTGCGATAAACACACAAACATGTCGCCCCTACCACCCCTCACCAGCAGCCAGATCAAAAAGAGGCACTTGCCCTAAATTCCAGCAGCTGAGGATTGAGATGAAAACTCTCTTCCAACTACAGAAAAGGTTGTGTATTATTCTCTTCAAGCTTGAAAGAAAAAGGTTCTTCAATGACAGGTACAAACCTGGAAAATAGGCTATCATCTGGGAATGGGCCTACCCAGGGGATCCCACTGTCTGCTGCTGAAACGCATTATTATTGAGGGGCATGAAAACAAACTGGGTTGGACATGCTGTTCCAATACAGAAATACTTGAGCCGAGGAACTAGGTATTCCAAAGACTTTCACCTGAAATGTAACACAGGACTGCCTGGAAGTGCCTGAAATAATAGCTGATTGCCTTCCACAGGCAGACCTGATCCTCTGCTGAGGCTGAGCAGAGCTGAGTGTCTCCATCTCAATGTTAAACAAAAATGCAGCACAAGGATACCTACGTTGCCATCCTGGACTGCCATGTGTCTTCTTCATGAGATGCTGGGGTGGCAAAGGCTGCATGTGGAAATTTAGCCTTGGCTTTAAATGAAGCTTTGGGGAAAAGTATGAGTCCAGAACTACAAGGAAAACATGCACGTCTTCTATCCCTGCCTCCTGTACTTCTCTCCGGCATTGCCAATTGTGAGTAAGCTAATGACTTCCTTATCGCAATGAGGTTGTCTTTCCCACTGCTTTGATTACATCAAAACACAATAAAGTGTGTGAAAGTCACTCCTCCTGTTCCCTGCCAGAAGGAGGGTTGTATTAACCAGCATTTTGAGGCCAGGGCACTCCTGAATTGCAGTGCTGGAACTAACACTGTTTCCCTCTACCACCATCACCTTCACTGGTCCACCTCTTACAAACTACGATTCAGTGCAATTTCATATGAGTTGGTTTGGGACATCGATTATTTTGACCATATTTCATGAGTGGTGAAGTTGTGCCCCTTAGCACTTATGTTGATAACAGCAATGATTTTAGAGACATCCTTTGAACAGGAAGAAAAGGTAAGTACAAGATATTCCTTGTAACAACATTGCCAGGATCCATAACAGCTCCTGTTTTAACAGGTGGGATGTCATGATGTGACCAGGTGAGCACTCTTTTTTTTTTTTTTTTTTAAAAAGTGTGTGTATGTGTCATTTTCATTTTATTCCTAAAGTTTGCTTTGAAAAAAATTATAGGAGGGATCTTACTGGAGCACATAAGAATAAATAGCTGCTGAAAGTTGGTAAGGCATGTGTTCTTCACCTAGCAGACCAGAACATCACCAAGCTGAGGGGCTATCTGGTACGGTGAGCATCCAGCCAAGTATTAAAAGCATGTATCATTCAGCTGGTAGAACACAGTGAGTCCTACAGAAAAAAGTTAT